>NC_135481.1:141918095-142227381 GCF_052094955.1 Ictidomys tridecemlineatus | reverse complement strand
GGGTTATACCTGCCATTTATTCTTGTTTATGTGTTTGAGGGCTATCCCCATTCGAGTCTGAGCTCCTTGAGGGCAGGAGTCATGTATGCCTTGCTCTTATTTCTAGCCCCAGCGTTTAGCCCAGTGCTATCACACAGTGCCACTTAAACATGGAGAAGTGGTGGGTGAGTTAACCATAGCTGATCCTTGACCCTCCCTTCCCTCTAATGCCTACTCCCTACAATACCCCATACACCACCACATCTGCTCAGCTTTACCTCCTAAGTGCTTCTCCAATCCACCCGTTCTTGCCGTGTCTTCCTCCACCATCGGGTCCAGAAGCCTTTGTCTCTCCTGAACTTTGGCAATGACATTTAACTGGTCTCCCCACAACCCCTGCCCCCTGCAAACATTTGTCCACATTAAACTCACAGAACTTTTCTGTAAATCTGACCTTGTCACCCAATACTCAAGATCCTTAACCCCCATGTTCAGCCCCTGACCACACTGAAGCTGCCCATTGCTCCTAGAATGAAGACTATTCTCTTGACATAACCCAGAGGGCCCCAGGCCCCAGCCCTGCCTTGTTCTCCATCCCTGAGCTTCAGCTGCTCCTACCCACTCTTTTTCCTAGACAAGCCAGGGCCCTCCCCGTGACAGCTGGGCCCTCACAATGGGCAAGGCAGCTCCTGTGCCTGGTCTTCTCTTTTCCCCCTCCATCCATGTGTTACATGTCTGGCTCATCCTTCAATCACAGCTTGAGGTCACTGGGCTTTTTTAGAGACTCTTCCCCCATCCCAAGATGAGGTTAAGTGCCACCGATATGCCTACTCTTCCTGTTCAATCATTTTTCCTCATGGCAATTGCCGGGAATTGTGATCTGCATTTATTTCTGCATCGTGTAACCATAACTCTCAGCTCTCCTAGGGCAGGAACCGTGCCAGGAAGCCAGCACAGGGCCAATTTACAGCTGTAAGATGAGTAGATGAAAAATGATGACTTCGCCAAAGTATAAATAAGGCAAAACGTATTGGACCCATCTCACAGCTGGGTAGGCCTTTTCCGTTGTTTCACAACACTGTGAGGCATCCACAGAGAGATCAATAATTTGTGTAAATATCTGATTATTTCCTTAACACAAACTATGAAAGGAATTGATGGCTCAAAGGTTTAGAGACTCCTATCTCATTGTTCAGAATTTTTTCAAGTGAAAAGATATTAACCAGAAACATGTACAAGAGAGGCAGGAATGAAAGAAAGGAGAGAGGGAGGGAGGGAAGAGGAGGAAGAGGAAAGTGGAGGAGGGAGAAAGGAAGGAAGGAAGGGAGGGAGGGAAGGAGGGAGGGAGGGACTCCAACCTAATTTAACCAGGCTTCATCTCCCTGGAAAGTTCTTTCAACCAGTTTCCTGGACCAGATCTGTCTGTATCCTTGCCAAACCATCCCTGGGAAAGGCAAAGTCAGACACTCTCAAATCCCAAGGTTTAAGATGATAAAGACCCTCAGAGTCGGAGGCGAAGCTGTTCAAGCTTTTTGTTCCCCTGTCCCTTTGTTCCAGCAATTTCTCCCATCTCAAAGGATTTTCAATAGCACCAAGAGCCTGACACTTTGCCCATCCTGGTTCTCACAGACATCTCCAGCGAGAGACAAAGCAGTGTTGGCACCGAGGAGGGCCCCGCAATAAAGGGGGACTGAGAAAGAAGAAAGCACCCAGAGAATCTGGCTGGGCCCAGTGTACTCAGTTGCTGCAGCAACTGAAAGTTACACAATGAAGAGGGGAGGGACAGCCATTTTCTTCACTCCATCCAGTTGTCATGGATACTGGGATTTTATAAGTAGAAGGGTAAAGTGCTTCTTTTCACTTCCTTGGCCTGTATCCTTGCCCCCGGGTTGGGGACCTTCCATTCTGAGTCTTACTGGAAGGAGGCGAGGGAATGGGAGGGGGGGGGTAACCTCAGGAAGCTTTCTATAAAGATGTCCTTCTGGCCAGTAGTTCTAAAATCTATTCCTCAGGCAAATAATCCTGCACACTAATAGAAATTTCTATCCACTAAAATATTTCCATACAGGTAGGAAGGCCATCCCTCTCCCTCATCTCTTTCCTCCTGGGAATGCTCCCACCTGTTCAGTCGCCAAAGGTTTCAGCTTTCCCTCCACCACCCACCCTGAGACCCTAAGAACCTTCCTCCTCCAGGACTTCTAATGAACAATATGGTTCAACTCCTTCCTCCGATGTTACCTCCCTGTCTCTTTATCCTGAAACACACCAGAACCCTGGCAGTGTCTTAATGAGCTGGTCAGCATGGTACAGGGAGAAGATCACCCACTTTGGTGACCAAAAGTCAAAGATCAGCTCTCCCACCCACCAGAATGACATTAAGCACTACACTTAATCTCTTTGAATCTTACTTCCTCATCAATAAATGCAACTTATAATATCTACCACCCAGCACTGTTGAGAGTATTCAGTGAGAAACGTATGTCATTCTTTGGCTTCTAGCAGCACTGCAATGAGCGCCTTCATCTCCTCCCCATTCATTCCCTCCATCCACTCAAACTCACACTCACACATACACAGATACATGCACACTCTCACGTGATCACACATATACACCCAGTCACATTCACACACGCTTTCTCTAGCACTTGTTTGTACACGCTCAGCTTTCTATCTATGATCTGACACAAAAGACACTGGAATGTTCTATTTCCATCCTCATCCAGCAGGAGAGAGCATAGCTGCTGGATATTAGCAGTTGCATCTGCTCATCCATCCATCCATCCATCCAACCAACACTTCCTGAAGCATTAGCAAGTGCCCAACACTAGCCCGAAAGAGCCACTGAGCAGGGTTACCAGCTGCTGGCTCACATCTGCCTGGCCGCGGAGCTCCCGTCTTGCTCTGCTTCTGGGAACTCAGGTTGGCCCTGAGACCTCAGCTCCCTTGGCCTCTGTGTGTTTTCATTTCCCAACACTTGGCAATGTGGCCTGAAACCCCATCTGCACACAGTGATTGTTTGTGTTTGGATGACCAGAGCAAGGACGGGCTCATGGTGCTGTGCTTGCTGGATGCATGCCTCCTACAGGCCCAAAGCTGTCCATCACCTAGCTAGAGTCCGGTAGGTCAAGCTGACACCAGTATCTTGCAAACATTGGAACAAATGCCTGTAAATCTGTACTGATAATGATCTGACCTGCATGATCTGCTTTTCCTAATTTGGGCTACTCAAGAGCTCCAGGGCTACGTACCAGCATGGTCTGTTCTGGACTGCATGGGGTCAGGAGGCTCCATCCTCATCCTCAGCAGCCAGGAAGTGAGGCCAACAGGTGGCTGGAGTGGAGGAAAGTGTCCCAGGACGAGCTGCTTCAGCCATCAATCATTTGACTGCTGCTCTCCAGCCTTGCCTGCCTTGTTTAATACCGTGAAGCTGAAGGGCACAAATACGGCTTACATGTGTGACTTGGAATGAGTCAACCTCTATAATACAGATGCTCCCCAGCCTATCATGGGTTACATCTTTTAAAACCCATCACGAATTGAAAATTGATCATTAAGTCCTAAATGCATTTAACACACACCTAACCTACCAAACATGATGATGTAGCCTTGCCTGTCTCACCTGGGCACAGAACACTTACATTAGCTCACAATTGGGTAGAATTATCCAAACCCTATTTTATAAAAAAAGTACTGAGTATTTCATGCAACTTATTGAACATTGTACAAAAAGTAAATGGTTGCATAGGTATTCTTTATAATACCCTAAAGCTCAAAAAATCATAAATCAAATCATTATAAGTCAGTGACCATCTATACTTAGTTCCCTCATCTTTAAAATGGGAATATTAATGTATCTATCTGATAGAATTGATAAGAGGAGTCAAAATATATGGGAAGCATTTTTTTCTAGCAAATGTTAAGAGCTCATAAATAATGGCTTTACTTTTATTTAAATTACTATAATCAGCTCAATTATGACTCTGCAAAAATCACATATGTGCATATTAAGAGGAACTGAACTAAATCACAGAAATTGAAAGCTGTCAATTTGTTCAGAGTCAACATTTATTTCCATTTGAACATTGTTACAATATTTCTGAAACACATAAAAATTTAAACTATGCACGTGAAGAAGTGGGAGACTGATTTACAGGAACCACCTAACCAGAATATTTAATTTATGGTGCTTCTATGAGTTTCCAGAATTAATTTCTCCTAAAAGAACAAAAAGGAGTACCTGGAGGCAAACACTGATCTACAACTAGATCTCAGAAAACAACTTCAGAAACTTATTTAGACTCCCCAATAAAAGAATAATTCCATGATAAGGGAAAGTTCACTCATAATCAGAAATAACCTCACTTGTCACCCTCACTATGTCCTCAGTGGAACCTGCCAGAGAGTCACCATGAAGTATAAAGGACACCTGGATGAAAGAAGAGAAGAATGTCAGGACCGTTCAGGACACAGAATTTGGCTCTTGGTGAACTGGAAGTCTAGCTTGGGCGAAGAATATACCAGGAAACATGGGCAGCAACTAAGTCCTTATTGGGTGGAACTCACTGAGCAGCACAAACAGAGGCAGACCAAGATGAAGTTGCCGCAGAAGAAGTAAAGCTTCTTCGGTTCAGTCCCGATGAGAGGATGGGCACTGTTAGACTTGTCAGAAGACCTTGAGTTCACCAAGGTACTCAGTCACTCACATGCACTGAGCACCGATGTCACAAAACAAATATTGATGAAAGGAACTGAATTGTCGAATTAGTTCTCTCAGATTTAAAATAAAACACATCTGCACAGCATTTCTCTACCTGAACTTGTTTAGAGAAAAATACATCTATTTACTTATTTACTTGCATCTACTGAGAGATAAAGACAGAAGTCAGGGATAGATCTTCCTAAAAAAAAAAAAAAAAAAAAGGTGTAGGCATTAAAACTCAGCTTTAACTCATACAGAACATTATCTACCCTGCATCAGATGCTGTTCTAAGCACTTTCATGGATTATCACATTTAATTATCATTATAACCATGTTCCATAGGTGAGGGAAGCAACACACAGAGAGCGAAAAAGAAAACATTAGGTATTATTATGATGGCAACTGTTAGGATTAGTTTTGCCCAATAGGGTGAATATATAGAAAAGAAATAGGAAACGGAGCTGACAGAATAGTTGGATGCTCCTGGTGGTCTGTCAGGAGAGTCTGGTATTCTGTAGGAAGTAATCAAGGCCTCAGGGTGGGTGAGTAAAGCCATATTCTAAGATTTCTCTAGGAGTTTTAAGAAAGGATGGGAAGTGAGGAAAAGAGAGGCCCCTGACCAGGACACTAGGGAAAGAGGTGGCCTCACCACCACCGTTGTCACTACCCTCTGGTTCTCACAACAACCCACAAGATGGGAATCATTATCTCCACTCAATTCATTGTTATCTGGAAGGGGAATCTTTCAAAACTAGCATCCCAGACAATTTTAAACTATTACCCTAAATAATTCTGACACGAGGCTCTTCCATCACCCGAGGAAAGCTGGTTTTTAGAGATGACAGCAACCATATCCCCTGCCTCAACTTCCTTTTCCTCATCTCTATTTACTAACAACCTCAGCCCTCAAAATCTCAGCCTGAAGGCCCATCCCACTGACAGTGCTTCTCTTAGGAACTGGCAGTACTGACACTCACTCCCTGATAAAGCCATTGCAAGCCTCAAACGCATTAAACACACCTGGCCTACCAAGCATCATCTTCTACAACACAGCCTACTGCAGAGTCCCCATGGTTCCCCCTCATGATCACGTGGCTGATGGGAAGCTGCAGCCCATGGCCACTGCCCAGCATCACAAGAGTATTGGGCAGCGTATCAATAGTCTGGCAAAAGATCAAAATTCAAACTTTAAAGTATGTTTTCTAATTAAAGTGTATCACTTCCACATCATTGTAAAGTTGAAAATTGAAAGTCTTAAATCAAACCATGGTAAGTCAGAAAATATCTGCCTGGACTGTCCCTTCAGTGCTTTTATTTGTCTTTTCTTACATCTCTCCTGGATCCTTGTTACCTTCCCTAAGGCTGCTGGGAGCAGCTCCAGGAGACAATGTCAAATTACAGCTAGGATTGACAGGGCTGAAAAGCTATCCTATAGCCGTCTCTGGAGAAGTCATTGGCATGCACAAAGCAGTGTAAGGAATGCAGGTCCTGGAATCAGATTGCCTGGATTTGAGTCCTACTTCTGGCATTTGTGTGCCTTGTACCTGTTCTCTTCCCTTAGGCTCCTTTGCTGGAAATAGGTTGCTCTGTGGATTCCCTAAGACAAGGCAGGCAAAGTGCTTGACACAGCACCTGGCATACAGCAAGTGTTCAACAGTTGCTGGCTTCTCCTCTTAACAAATTTCAGCTCATGTCATGCATACAAGCCCTCCCAAGAGCCCTGTGATACATAGATGCATAGCAAATGAATAGTAGAGAAGGAGCAGGGGGATTTGGGTGGAGATGGGGAATGGGAGACCAGGAGCAGCCCCAGCATTTTGGATAAGGAAATATGTGCTAAGGCTTTTGTTTAATTGAAAATGGTGAGAGGTTAGCAGAGTGTGGAGGAATGCTGAGAAACCCAAGGAATTTCACAGCATGGCACAGCTCTCTGCCTAACAGTCCCAAGTGAGGATGAAGTCCCACTGGGAGAGTAGCCTTGGAGCCCATCTATCTAATTGCATGAGCAACTCTGTAAGACTTTAGGCCACAGCAGGGCTGCTTCAGGCCAGGTGACAAAGTGTGACATTCGAGGTAATTGGGAAAATACAAGTGGACGTGTCAGCAGACTTTTAAGTCACTACCTGAAGATGCTAGAAAAAAAATTAACATGAAAAGAAGATCAGGGAAGGCCCAGGGAGGGGCATGTGCAGAGGCTCCACAATTGTCCAGGGAGAGGCGACAGACTCCCAAGCACGTCGCTGTGCTCCCATCTGCAGCCCTAGGTTGGCAGGGCCCTTGGGACACCAATGGGTGTTTATAGAAAGAGAGTCAGGGATTTTAAGTGACTTAACTGACATCCCATTTCTTCTAAGTTCCCAGGCTCAAGGTCCATCCCACATGGCTTTTGCACAGAAGCATGTCATGCCCACCTGGCTGACAGCCTGATGCAGGCCTGTCACCTCTGAGCATCTGATTATGAAGCTCAGCCTCCCAGTAACTGGTCTCAGATTAGGGTGGAACAATAGTCTTGGTCCCCTGGGGCTGTTCCTCAGCACCAGCTCCAAAGACTGACTTCCATTAGTTCCAGAATGCCTGCTGCTGTGCATGATAATCCAAATTGGGTTCAAGCCCCCAGGCTCTGTGCACTATTGTAGTACTATATTTTTTATTCAGCACAAAATCAGAGATCTGCTAAAACCTCATGTTGCCAGCATAAAAGAAGAAGAGATTTCGTTAATCCCAATGAAAATGAATTCCTCTTATTTTTTCTTGGAAAAAAAGAAAACACAAGAGTAGTACATTTGCGTCTCAAAAAAAAAAAAAATCTCTGCTATCATGAGATGGTTGAAACGTGGCTTTTACAAGTCAACACAAAGAACAGCAATTACACACCCACTTTCACCTCTTGCTAGATTCTTTTTATCCTACAGATTCCAACTCTCCCCTCCCCCAGGACATTATTGGATGCAATAATGCCATCAGACTTGAAATAGAGTATTTCTGAGAAGGCAAAGGCAAAGGGAGAGAATATTCATAGGATTTCCATGTAGAGAAGAAAGTAAGGGCAAGGAAAAACTTACCCTAAATTTTTGATAGAATTCTATGGAATCTGAGAGTTTTAGAGTTGGAAGGGACCTTGAAGATAACTAATCAGACCATCTCATTAACACACAGACACACACATTTACACACATGCACATACACACGTACACACACACAAACACGCAGAGCAAGGGAGACAAGGAGGGGGATATGATTTATCCAAGGATATGGATGCCTCCTTTAGGTCTATCAGATTAAAAGGAAAAGGGATGACTAAACATGCTAATTTTTCTGGAAAGAGTTTTATGTAAATTTCAGCTAACTATCCTAGGGAGGAAAAGCCCCAATTATCGTTTATCTTATCAATATTTAACCCTCGTCTGTCCCCTGAAGAGCTCTCTGTTTAGCCGGTGATTAAATATCTGAGGATATTAAATAGTGTGACATAGAAGTTAGCACATGATGGTCTATGGGCCAAATCCAGCCTGCAGCTTGCTTTTGTGCAGCCTATGAGCTAAGAGTTGTTTTTACAATTTTAAGAGTTGAAAAAAAAAATTTTCAAAACACATGAGAACTTTATGAAATTTATATTTTGTTATCTACAAATAAAATTTTATTGAAACACAGTCACACCTATTCATTTGCAAATGGTGTATGACTGCTTTTGAATTACAGCCACAGAATGATATCACTGGATCAGAAACAGAATGGTCTATGAAACCTAAAATTCTTTGACAGTGGAGATTTGTAGCTCCACCAATTCCTCTACTTTGCCAACATGAACCCTGGAGCAGCCTGGCCCAGGGCCACCACGTAGGTACTGCAGGGAACAACAAACTCATGAGCATTTCTATGCTTTAATTTCCCTCATCATGAAAATGGAGATCATGTGGATTGAACCTAATTGGATGCCAACTGAAGTTCATATTTGAATGAACTTGGTTCTGTCCTTGCAATCTCATGTCCACCCCGACTTTCCCAGAGTTTTCTACCCTTCTGGCTACTTTGGCTCCAAAGTCCAGCTCTGCCCAAATTTTGATGTCCCTCATCTCCCCTCTTCATCAGTTGATTGTTCTCCTCTGTACCAACATAGAGTGTGTAACTTGCCCAGGTCTCCTTGGAAGATATTTTGTGTGAAGCAGGTCAAACTGATGTTTTGGGACAAGAGAAGATATTGCTAAATCCCAAACCATGTTAATTAGGACGTTCAGCTTCTCTCCTTTTGGAATTGCAAGGTGGCCACCACCAAGCACTTTCCCGCTGTCTACCTTCCCACCGGTTTCAGCCTCATTTCATTCTATCCCAGGCCTCCCCCACATGCCTCCTTCTTGGGTTCTCCTCACCCTTCTCTCCTTCTCTATGTCCTTTTTTCCTAAATATCCCTCCAGAATCTTAATCTTGGCCTTTAGGTAGATCAGCCCCAAGACAAGCTAGCTTTCCACACTCAGGCCTACACTGCTGTGGCACAGACTTGATATTTTTGCTAAACAAAAGCCCCTTACTTTGTCTCACCCTTTAGCAATCCAGAATTGTCAGAGCTTCAGACATACTTTCTCCTTGCTCCAGCAATCTCTAAGTGCATACTCAGTGTCATGCTGATAAGAATTGTGTCACCACTTCCCCTTAGAAGATGGAAACAGTAACAGTAAATATGGGGTGGACTTGTTTTTTTACTCCATTAACATCTACAAAATATCTATCCTAGTGCTTGACACATAAAAAGCACCAATAAATTCTATTTCCCTTGTGACTTTCACCCAAGAAACAAAATACATAGTGCTATATGTATAACATATACATTGCACATGTGGGTTTTGAACACCTACCTGTCTATAAGGATATTCTCCATCTGAAGTGTTGCATTGAAAACAGGAGAGGGGGACAAGTGAATTGGATTTGGGACCACCTAGGACAAGGTGTCAGATTAATTCTTCTCCAGCATCTAAATGCACCAGGGGCTGAACCAAAGTCACTAGATGAAACTCCCTTGCACATCCCCACATTCTATCTTTGCCAAAAAAGAAAAGTGCTAAAACTTTGTATCTACTGCCTCTCTGCTACATAGAACATCAGCTTGAAACTATTTCTTCTCACTCCTCCTTTGGCAGCCTCTAATTCAGTCAAGCTTGAATGCCATCCCCACGTGCCCCACCTTGTCCAGACCCCTGGACAATTTCTCAACTGCTGCTGTCTTTCATAGAACTTGTCTTTCATAGAACTTGTTTTTGCTGCCCAAGTCCTTCACCTTGAAAATGCCTATATGTCCATCAACACTCAGCTTTGTACCTCCCATGACTGGTATGAGAAACAGATCCATGACTATGCAAAATTTCACTTAGGACTTGTCAAAACATTTAAACTGGAAGTTATCAGATAGTCAAAAGTAGAGGGACCCAGAAAGTGCTTCCCTTGGGTTTATTCTAGAATGGGGTTCCTGGGCATTTCTCTGAACAGATCATATTACAAAAGAGTGCTCACACACCAGTTGCACTGAACTGATCAGAGACAGCCCTTCTGGGACTCTGAGCATCCTCCGGGTCCTTCCACTGCCTGAGCTGCCCTGTTCACCATCCACTCCTGGGGCTTCCAGGCAGTCTCTCCCTTGGCTCAGTCCACCAGATGCAGGGTGTCTCTCAAATGAATTGGGGTTTTGTTCCTTCCAATCTGTGTTGAAATTTACAAGGCTAAAACAAAGGCTCTCACTGTACCCTGGTCTTGGCTCTGCCTAGGACACTAATTACCCAACAGCAGTAGTCCATTTCCCTGGAAGCACACGTGGGAGAAAGCAGCCAACTCTGATTAAGGAGCCCTATGGGAGAGTGCTGAAAATGATCTTTTCACTTTCTACAGTTGTCTTTGTCCCTATCACCAGTGGCTCCCTGCTTCAGTGCTGCCAGATGAGTGGCCAGAAAGACACCATGTTGGAAGAAGTATCACATACAATTGGTGCCTATAGTGTGCTGAGGTTGTGAAAGATCTTCTTTGTGCACAAGCACTCACCAAGGACCTCTTCTCTCTGACTCTTGACCAGACCAGTCTTGCTGAAGAGTCAGATTTAATACATGCTGAGAAGCACCCAGAGACCTTGAACTATCCAAGCCAAAGTTGTTCCCCCAATAACTCTGCAAAGTATTTTTTATCTCCATTTGAAATTTGAGGGACCCAAACCCCAGAGTCATAAAATAGGAAAAAGCCTGAATTGGATTATAAACCAGAGCAGATGCAAAAGCCACCAAGGTTCCTGCATCCAAAATAAATTAGGAAGCAGAACTTTCCCAAATTCTAGAATTATGGCCTTTTATATCTGGGAAAATCCTTTCTAGAGATCATCTTGCTCAGCCATGGCACACTGGGGCAGGAGACCTTGACCAAGAACATATCTAATATATTGATTGCCACATAACTAGCATCCAGCTATTTTTGAAGCTAGCACTTTTTTTTTCTTTCTCTTCATTTTTTCTAATTTTTTTTACATGTGTGTATGTGTGTGGGTGTGCCCATTGCTCATCCATCATTCTCCTGGACTTACCAAAGTCCTCTTCTCTTTGACACCCAGACCAATCTAGGCTAAACAGGCAGATTGAGTGAGTTCTGAGGATCTCCTGGAACCTTGAACTGCCCAAGCCAAATGTAGCCAGATAGCTACTGTGAATGCAACCAAACACAAATACCAAATTTCCAACAGCAGAAGGAAAACTCTATACATTAATTTCAACTAGGGACATTCACAATATCATATGTATAAAGGAAAAATGATCATCTTTTTACCCTCAGGCAGAATAATTTAAGAGTAATTTTTTTTTAATTTTTTATTTATTTATTTATATTTTGGTACTGGGGATTGAACTCAGGGGCACTAGACCACTTAGCCACATCCCAAGCCCTATTTTGTATTTTATTTAGAGACAGGATCTCATTGAGTTGCTTGGTGCCTCACCATTGCTGAAGCTGGCTTTGAACTTGCAATTCTCCTCCTAGCCTCCCAAGCTGCTGGGATCACAGGCATGTGCCACTGTGCCCGGCTAATTCCCAGATTTTCTAACATACTTTATTGACCATAAGGCATTCCATCATAAGCTGCTGGCTTGTGTGACCCAGGCCTCCAGGCGGTACAGTGGGGTACAAAGTGGTAGCTCACTTTTAGCCCTACGGTGTGGTGAGGTGGGGTCAGACATGAGAGCCCAGGTATGCAGAACACAACCTGGAGCCTGTGACTAGAGGGAAACACCCTGGAGAAAAGAACAGAACTGCAATAAAATAAACAAGGACAGTCCTCCTCCCCAGTCCAAAAGAAATCAGGTTGAACCAGATGAAAGTCAGGCAGTGAGCCAAATCAATTCTACTTTGCCTGTGTAATGACTCCTGTCATGTTTTCACAGTGCTTTGTACCCTCAGAACAAAGTGAGAGGATTTGCTGCTGGCAGGTACTTCTCAGAAAGTGACAAACAATGGAAAGGTAGGTGAGGTAGCTGGGAGTGGAGAAGGGGGACCCTGTCCAAGACTGGTGGCAAGGAATTAACCCCCTCTGCGTCAGGTAGGAAACATTGAGGTCAAACTTCATGAAACTGTCCAAGAGAATAAAATACAGGCTAAGTACTCCTAAACAGGCTTTTTAAAAAATCCATTAAAGGGAAGAAAAGTGAGAAAAGTCTTAAATTGGAGCAAGAAACACTGAGTTGGAACATTAATCATAATGGAAAGAATAGCAAAACTTAAATCAACTTCATCCAGTCCAGCCACAGAACACAGAGACTTCAAGTTCACTCAGTGTCAAACTCTTTAAATTTTGATTCAAGCATGTATTAAGATATTTGCTCCAGGGCAAGGCATAGCACCCTGTATCTCAGCCTCACCCACCTGCTGGAGAGTCCCAGCCCCAGTGCACCCTCACACTGCTGCTGGAATGAGGTACTAGAACATTACATCTTGAGAGCAGTGTGGTCACTATTGCAAGCATTTTCCATGTGTTATCTCATTTAAGTCTCACGAAATTTGATGAAGTGATTTATTTTATTACAAGCACCATGCACACACAAGCATGCACACTACACAGAAAAGGAAACAGAGGTTCATAGTGGGTAGAAGGTCTGCCACCATCACACTCATGCCCGGCAAACAGTATGAGCCTGTATCTCACCACCACATGACCTAGCATTTGTGTAAACCTCCACTTGGCACCTGGAATCTGCCAGCCCTCAGTAGCCTTCAGTTTCAGTCCTGCTGTGAGAGGCTCTGTGATGTTAAAAATCACAACCAAGCAAGGTTTCTCTGCAAAATTGCCAGTGCACAGACCAATGGACTTGCTAGATGGAAGCTTGAACCATCCCTCATTAAGCCAAGCCCCTGTAGCAGGCTAGACACAACACATTGGATGTGGGGAACCAACCAGAGCCACCAAGATGAATCTCAGCTTTGAAGTCCCAGTGTGGGCTGGCAACCTGCACCTTGAAAATCAAGCTCAATATATTCAAAGCATTGACTTCATGTTCCCAGGAGAGTGATGGTCTCTGATACTCAGATTAATAAGGGACCTCCCAGCAGGGGCCCCACAGGCCCCTCCCACCAACTCTCCCTTCCTTACAGTTGTAGTATCTCCACTGGTGGCAAAGACTTGGAAGGGTGTGGGCCATGTTCTGTGCCTTTTGTTCCCCTGGGTAACCTAGAATGGTTTCAAGAGATGACTCAGACCTGGCAGTGAAGAGCAGCCCATGCATGCACATGGCCACTGCCGCTTCTCACAGCCACCACCACCCACAGGGCTTGCACAATGAGCACGCTGGCCCAGGATCCAGGTGACTGGCAGCATTTTTTATCCGCCTGTGTTCTACAAGCCCATGGGAACCTGGCTTTTCTGCCAGCCAACAAGGCCCCGGTTCCTGCTCTTCCTGACTCTCTTACTAAATGTCACAGCAGGGCTTTACATGTTGAATTTCCAAACCCACAAAACCACAAAAATCAGCCAGTGTGGCTGTTTTTACCTTCCTTTCCTCATCCCTCACCAGTTGTACTCCTCATTCAGTAGGTACCACAATTGCTTTTATAAAGCAGTATTAGTTATGCACCAAGTCCATAGAGCACCATTCAAGGAATCCAAAACAAACCCTAATCTACCTCCCCAGAAATAGCTCACGTTAATCTGTCTGGTACAGGTCCTTCATCCATTTGCCTTCCGTTCATTTTTCGTAAAATGGCAGATTCACCTTTTCCTTCTCACCTATCACGATGCTGCAAACATTGGTCATGTCTGTAAATGTTTTTGAAGACAGAGCGATTGCATGTAATTTTAATATGCATTTTTTGATTTCTTGGCAACATCTTTTTATGTGTACTAAATATTTTTATTTTTCCTTTATTAAATGATCTGTTAATGTATTTGACCCATTTTTACATTTAGAGAGGAGTGTTTGTTTTTTGTTTTTCTTGTTGTGGCCTCGTCAATTTTATCACAAGTAGTTTTTTCAGCTTGTTGATAGCTTTTTAATTGGGTTTTGCTTCTAATTAATCAGGCTTTAGCTTTTGAGTGTCACATCTGTGAACCATTGCTTTCATGACTTCTCCATTTATTTCGTGTCTTCAAAATTCTTCCTCATTCCTGAAGAGTTAAGCCTTTACCCCTTTTTCTGCCACTTTTTTATTTGTTTTGGTTTTTACCTTTAATTTTTTTTCTTGTTTTACTTGATGCTGCTATTTTTAATTCTTTTTCTATCTGTAAGTGTACTTTAATAAAATCGAGTTTATTATATATAATATTGCCATTTTTGAACATTATAAGTATCTTGCTATTTTATTAAATCATCTTTAAATTTTTTTTATTTACAACATAATATTTCATCATGGGGACTATATGATATTTAACAAATTCCCAAATATTGGACCTACTTATTATAAATATGATTGAAATAAAAATATTTGTAAGTAAATTTTTGTCTCCATTTCTTTCATGCTTTTTTTTTTCTTTTGTGGGTTAGATGCCAAGAACTTGTTGGTCAAAGAATTTGAACTTTCTAGAGGTTTGAACAGCAGGATTTATTAAAATACTAAGTCCTTAACAGAGTTCTGAATGGCCTTCCTCATCACACTCTCAAAATCAAATGATTTTTTAAAACCTTTGCCAATATAACAGAGGAAAAAAAAAAGTGATATTTCATTTCAATTTGCATTTGCTTGATTACAAGTGCTGCAGAATATTTTTGCATTTAAATCTTGACTCCATCTGGAATTTATTTTGGTGTTTGAAGTAAGAAGAGGCTCTGACTTGATTTCCCCCCCAAAATCCAGCACCACCACTGAAAGATCCCACCCACTCCCCCATTGTGTGACCACCTCTTATTAAGCACTAAGCTCCTACACGGTCCAAGGACTAACCACTCTGTCACTCTTGGGTTCACAGGTGGTATTATAGCTTCACCCATGTTACATACACAGTCATCATTCTTCTTTGATACCCATCTCCCCCTCAGCCCACATGCCATAGGCTCATTTTGACAGCTTTTCACCAAAAAAAAAAAAAAAATGCATTAGGAATTTTAACAGAGATTTACAAAGCCCATAAACTGACTTAGGACAAATTAACATCTTTACATCATTGTGTCTTTAAAATGATGAATGTCCCTACCATTTGAATCAACTTTTATGTCTCTTCATAAAATTTGAAAGTTTTCCTTATAAAGGTTCCACACATTGTTTGGAGCATTCCTTATGGGTATTTTGTGACTTTTTTTCTTGCTAGTTTAACTTAATCTTTTCCCTCATCTTGTCTTTTACCTATTATATTATTGCTTAGATATGGCAAGGCTATTAATTTTAGTATTTATAATTTTTCTGGGAATAGCCCTTTAAGTTAATAACTGTATATTGAGTAGAATCAATTGTATTTCAACACTGACTGATTGTATCAAGTTGTTTTGAGATCTAATGAGGTAACTGATCAAAAAAGTCTTCTCACACAAACTGTCCTAAATTCTACACAAATCCCAGTTTTGAATTTAACCTTCATGATCTTAAATTTTGCATGCATGCATAATTATGCAGCATATTTATTTATAATTTTTATTTGTGCTACAGTGAAAGTTTAAGATGAAGATTAAGCCAGCTTTTATGAAATGAGTTTTTTTTTTCAGCATAGAAATAAGCTTTTCCTTAAATTTTTAAAATAACTCACCAGAATCTTATCTGGCCCTGCAACAAATTTTAGAATACATTCTTTAACTATTTTTATATTTCTTTCATGTGCATTGATTTGTTTGGAGATTTTATTCTCCATAGAACAATTTTGAACTTTCTCAACAAAACATCCATTTGTTGAAACTTCCATTTTTACCATGGTGTTTATTCTTTTATAGTTTTAAAATGTACTTCAAATCTGTAATGGTTACAGCTGCTTATTTTTGTAAAATTGTTTTTTTCTCGTTTTCTTTTAAGTTTTCCAGAAAGAAACAACAGCTCTTAGATTTATGTGTCGGTTACACTGGAGTTTTTTTCTAGACCCTAAATCAGAATGTGTGCTTCAATTATAATTTTTTTCACTATTTGATATATTGACCTTTAACTAGATTTTCTGAAATAATTACTTCATTGTTTATGTTTTTTAAAAAGTTAATTATTTGCTGTTATCATTTTCCCTCTAAATACAACTTTAGCTACATTTCATGTTTTTGTTGTAAGTTTTTTTCTTATTATTATTTCCCAATAAAATATTTTTTAAGTGCATTTGCTTTTTAGAGGGTTTGGAGATTTTATTGTTTATTTCTTAAGTGACTGGATTTCTTTGTTTAATTTTTATAATTAGTTTCAATGTTTATAGTACTGACATTAGAGAACATGATCTATATAGCTAGTACAATAAATTTGGAATCAGTTGATATTTTCTTTGTGACAATGTCTGTTAATCATTTCAAACAAATATTGGTAAAGATTGGTAAAGCTACTATGCAACTTTGATGTTCACTTCTCTTTGTGTGTCAAACATTTGATTAATATATATTTAGTCGGGCTGTTGAAGGGCTCAAAGGGAAATACAGTGGTCAAGCATCAAGCTCTGGACACAGACCTCAAATCTGTCCCTCAGCAATTGTGAGATTCTCTAATGCTCATTTTCCCTTCCTCTGAACTGGGGATGGTGGCATTCGAGACATAATCCAGGACAAGTGCTTAGCATCGTCACTGAGAAATTGCATGTGATCAGAAGGCGCATATATTGTAACATAAAATTTATCAGTATAAAATGATCTTTGCTCTTCACTTTGTGCCTAAAAATCACTTTTTGGAAAGCAACATGTCAGCCCCTTTCTTTGAATCTGTATTTACCTATTCAATCTTAGTTCGTTATTTTATTTTCAATCTTGCTGCAGTCTATTTTAAATGTGTTCCTTACTAATAGAGTATAACTTCCTGGTTTTAAAGTACAATTCAAAAGGCTGTGTAAAAGAGCTTAAATCAGTGTGCTTACTGTCTAGGCTAATATGTTGTCATATAAAGGTTATATCTTGGGTACATTTTGGTTCTTTGGCTTCTGTGCTGTTATCAATTTCCTCTCATTTGCCTTTATGAATTAGGTCTTATTTTTTTTTTCTCTTCTATTCTAAAGTTGTGGACTTCATGTTTGTTATTTTAGGAATTCTACCAGTTTGGGGGGGTTTGGAGGTGGTTTATTTTACTCAGGGGAAATTCACAAAACTAAAAGTAACCATTTTAAAGTCACTAGCAGCTCAGTGGCATCTAGAACATTCACAAATTTGTAAAGTCATGAGTCCTACTCCATTAAACTTTACAAAGAAGATGGTCGCTTTATTAATTTAATTCTTTGTGTTTCCCTGAGTAAGATGAGGACTGCATCAGGCTCATTCTCTCCTCAGTGTTTCTCTAGCATAATTTTCTCTTCCATATTTCAGGTGTGTAGTACACTCACAAAAATTATTAATAGATAGGATTAGTTTTTTGAAAACTCTACAACCTCTTTCAAGAATTGTTATTTTGGCTGCTGGGATTGCGGTGCAGTGGTTGAGCACTCATCTAGCACACGTAGGGCACTGGGTTTCGATCCTCTAGCACCACATAAAAATAAATAAATAAAAGAAAGGTATTGTGTCCTACTTACAACTAAAAAAAGATTTTTTTAATATTTATTTTTTAGTTTTCGGTGGACACAACACCTTTATTTTATTTTTATGTGGTGTTGAGGATCGAACACAGCGCCCCGCGCATGCCAGGAGAGCGTGCTACTGCTTGAGCCACAGCCCCAGCCCTAAAAGAAATATTTTTTTAAAAAAGAATTGTTATTATGAACATGCAATTTTGAAACTTGGAAATTGCAATTGATTTTTATGTAGTGTTGTATGTTAAATTTTGTCCCCACTACCACTAAATTTGTATCTTGAAATCCTCATCTCCAGAATTCCAGAATGTGGCCATTCTTGGAAATAGGACCTTTAAAGAGGTGGCTGAGTTGGAACAAAGTCTTTGGGATGGTCCCTAATCCCACACAACCAGTTTTCTCACAGGAAGAAGAAATGTGAACACAGACCCATAGAGGGAACCATGTGAACCTGTGAACACAGAAGGAGAAGATGGCCATGGACACACTAAGGAGAGAGACTGGAAGAAACCTACCCTGCTGTGGTCAAGATCTCCCCTTCCAGGCTTCAGGACAGTGAGACAATAGTTTTCTGTTATTTGAGGCACCCAGTCTATGGTACTTTGTGATGGCAGCCCTAGCAAATGAATGCACATATCTAACACCTTCTCCACCTCAGAATCTCAAACACATGATCCCCACTTCATCACCACCAGTACCTGACCATGTGCAGGTATGAATGCACGCACATGCACTTCACCTAGTTCACTCCTGCCCATCAAGGGACCCTTTTCTGACCACCTCCACCCGTTCCCCTTTCATTGCACCTTGCATTTGAGCTTCTGAGCCATTTGTACAATTAGACTTACATATCTGTTTCCATGACAATAATTTACTGTATATCCCAGTACCGAGCTGAGCTCATAGCTTGGCACATGTTAAGTGCTGCCAACGATTCATGAAATGAAGGAAGTGCTGAATAAATTAAAGAGATGCTGATTTTGCTACCTGGGCTATAAAACATTGCCTTCATTTTTAGCCCAAATGGTTTTCATTTTCACAAAATGTATTTCTTTTATTGCTCTGCTTTGCCCCATAGCCTATATTTTGAAATATCTTGATAATGCTGATTATTGCAGTCATAGCCCCCAAAACCTGGCTTGCAAGCAGCGAGTGCAATTTGAGATAGGCTGAATATTTTTAATACCACTCAGACAAAAACAGAACCCACCTATGATGAAAATACATATCCTTTATTGAAACCCCAAGCCCTTACTTTATATACAGCCACCATGATTCGTTGAAAATTAATGAATCCAACCAGGAAGGATTAAGAGGTATTTCTACACATACACAAGCTTAAATATTTCATGCAAAACATATTCCACATAGCCCTCATCCTCAGATCCTGTAGATAATTAAAAGCACACCAATACACTGAGCTGCATTTGCTGCCAGTAACTTTCAGGGTAGAAAATAATTATTCCGACAATTAGACCCAGAGCAACGTGCTCCTTGTCAAAGAAGGCCAAAGATGCTTCCGCATCACCTTTTAAGAGCTTAATTAATTTGCTCACTGATAAATCTCAAAATCACCCTGGGAACCCACCTGTTAATAAAATGATGGATGGATTTTTAATTCTGGGGGCTTCTACCCAGCCTCATTTGCATATGAGAAGTCCTTTGCATTTCTTCCCCAGCAGCCTCCAAGAGCCATTTGTGACACATGTTATTCCTATAAGTTCAATTACTCTTACTAGGGGTCCAGAGGCCACATATTCCACCCTGCAGTCCAACCAGCATTTTTATATAGACCATTTTCTGCCCTTGAACCACTGTCCCTCACTATGGCCTTAGATGTTTTTTTTTGTTTTTTTGGTTGTTTTTTTTTTTAATTCCATACTAAAGAAGTCCTTTACAAAACAGGAATGTAATCTATCTGACAACAATAGGGCCTCACAGCCCACACGTGGGGACCTGTCTCCCCCTTCAGGGTTCTGTCATATTGTGCCCTCCTCCCAGCTTCCCGCCTAGAATCTGCCCCTCTTGTCAATCAGAATTTCTCACAGCTGCCAGGAAAGCAGATAAAACTCTTCACCCTGGCAAGGGTCTTTTAACCCCACCCACCCCAGCTCAGCAAAGCAAAACAACAGGCCAGGAGGATGGGGGTTTCCATCAGAGGCTGGCTTCAGGCAAAAAAAAAAAAAAAGGAATGCAGTATCTAGTCACGGATGTGCATCTCGTGCCCAATAATGTTTGTGGAGTATAAACAAGCCGGGGTGCCGAGGAGCTGGTGGATGTGGAGGAGATGAGTTGACTTGCACTTTTCCTTCTTTTGCTCCTTCGTTCCCCTGCTTCAGTTACCATTTCAAAAATCGTATTACAGCCATGGATTCTAGCCTCCAAGGAAAGAGGGCAGGGAAAACGCAGGCACAGGGTCCTATTTACGGAGTGTCAACTAAGTGCCCAGTAGATTTCGACAACACAGTTAAATTGGACAGTCCCGTGAGATGAGTCAGTTGACAACATGACTGGAGGTACAAAGATGTGCACAAAGTCATCCGTCACCCTACAGAAAGAGGGAGAGGAGCCACAGAGAAGATTCCAGAGCCAGGGTTCTCTCTATTCCTACCAGCACTTTTTCCTTTCTGGATCTTCCCCCAGAATTCCAGGATCAGCAGGCAAACACTTGGGACCAAGCCGCCAACAGGAACAAAAGCTACAAAGCTAGCTGGTGGCCTTTGTAATCCCTTTGCTATAAGTAACTTCTTTTCTCACTAGTGTTTTCTCTGAAACTGATTGATTCTCCTGGAGTGGGAAACCCATGAGAAAGTCCCTTTCCCCTCTCAAAATGGAGGGCTTCCAGTAGGCTCAGCAAATGTGCCAAGCCCCCCCAGCTGCCACCCCGGAGCTTTCCATGGTGAATGGCGGCATGGGGCAGGAAGCGAGCCTGCCAAGTACTGTTCTCAGCTCAACACTCCCCGGGCAGCTCCAGCTTCCCATGTCAATGCAGAGGCCTCTGTGCTTTCTGAAGGACTGGGCCTTGATGAATATGTGAGAAAAATAAATATTTGTCCCAGAGTTTGGGGGGGGTGGGGAAGGAAGGGAAGCTTGAAGACAGACTTCCCCCCACCCCCAGACAAGCCTGGGAAACCCCAAGGGTCTAATTGAAAGGGTTTAAAACAGTAAATATGAAATATAAACCCAGATGGTTCTTTTTCAAAGGAAGCAAACCCCCTCATTAAGCTGATTCCTTCCTATAGGATCCCCTTAAAAACAACAACCTCCCCCCACCACGATCCTGCTGCTGAAACCCATTCTGATCATCTGGCCTTGCGGAAAAAGAGCAAAGTAGGGTAGGTGAGAGGAAAGGGGACAGATTTCTTACTGATTTGTCTTTTGGGGTGAGGCCAATAATAGGGACGTTGTTGGCTCCCTCTGGACCCTGGGTTCAGTTTCAAAGTCCTTCCCTGAAAGGAGACACAAAGAAAAAGAGGATGGAACCTGTTGAAGTCAAATGACCCAGAGAAAGTCAACAGGGCAAGTTTGGAAAGGAGCTGGAAGAGAAAGGCACGAGATAAGCAGAGCTTCCTCCTTAACCTTTCTCAGCCACTTCAAGCTGCCCTGGACTCAAGTGCTCCAAAGAGAAACCGGAGCAGGGCTCAGGAAAGGGCAAGTGAGCAGGCACACCCGGAATCACGGAGACCCCACCAGAGAGATGTGAACCCGCGCACCTTGCTTATTCAGCATTCACTTGATTTACTCCTTCACGTGCAGAGGCTTTGGACACAGTTTAGACAGACCTAGTATTCCCCAAATTGCAGCACTCTTCCACGAGGCCTTGTGGTTGAAAGCACTGTACCTCAGGACCTTTACACATCCCTTATCTCACCAAGTCTAGACACCACCTATTGTAAGATGCACTATTGTTTTAAAGACCACTAAGAAGGAAAAAATGCTACCATTGAGACCTAACATGCCAACAATTTTTAAAAAGTAGACCTATTTCAGAAATTGTAATATGCACCAAAAAAAAAAAACATCTTAGAATCAACAAAATACATGAATAGCTGACATTTACTGGGAACATAGCAGGTGCCAGGCCTAGTGCCAAATGCTTCCCATGGATTATCTCATTCACTCCCCACAACTATAATTATCCCCATTTTTCAAATGAGGAAAGCAGATCTTCAAGAGCTGAATTAACTCACCCAATATCACACAACATGACCAGGGTATACATTCAGACCCATCTGAATCCAGAGCCTAACATTTATACTTAGGGATTCCCAAAATCTCCTGGAAAGAATCTTGAATATATGTATCCAGCCCTCTGCTCCAGTAGTTTCTGAAGTGCTGTTGACAAAACTGCACTTTATATAAACATACATATAAGTCATTCTGTGGAGGTGGTCTGGGGTTCATGATTAAAGAAACTGAAGGATGTCCTCATGTACAGGTTCATAAATATCAGTCCTGATTTTGGCTGCCACATGCAGAGAAATTTGGTTCTACTGACCCCAGAACAGGGGAAGTTTTCTTCTTTCCAATGATGTGTTCTTGGAACTACCCCGCAGTCCTCAGCAAAGCTCGGTACCCCAAAAGTAAATAATGCAGCCTCCAAAAGGTGGAGGCAATACTAATTCTTTCTATTTAAACAGTAACTTGCTCATCACTGGATGATGACAGACATTGGATGGGAGAGACATGGGTTTTAATCACAGCTCAGCAACATTGGCCTAACAACTTTGAGTCTCTGCTCATCTGTGTAATGGGATTGCTAATAATATTCCCCTTAACGGGATGGTAGTAAAGATAGAATAAGATCTCAGGGTTTAAGCAGTTAGCACATTGCCTGACCATTATTAAGAACTCAATAATGTGAGTTCATTTCATTTCCTAAAACTTAAACATACATAATGCAGAGTTTCTACATCAAGAAAATATCTACATCTCGAAGTCAAATAATAGGAAGAACAATGAATTCAAAAGAAGAGCAGATAATCTTTCAGTTAGTAGTTCCTAAGCCTTTCTAGCAACAGAGCAGTTGTTAGGGATACTGGCACTAGATTGCTGGAATTTGCATCCTGGTCATATGACCTTAAACTGATCTCTATCTTGGTAAAAGATCAGGGAAGACTTTGAAATAAGTTAAAATAAAACAACTGGGTGTTCTGGCTAATATACCCTATGCATTACCTACCTGGCATTCACCTAAAGCTATTTTTTAGTTCTCTATATTGCAGAAAATGCAAGTATGTAGTAATGCCTAGTCTTTCTTGTCCATGAAAATGCAGATGTATCCTGTGGAGACACAATCTGTGTTTCCCTGTGGATTCTTGATTGCCTATGTATGCTGTGGTCTTTGAATTCTCCTTCGAATAGGTTATAGCATCTTCGTTACTAGTTCCCTCATTAATTAATGAGCTAAATTAAATCACAGAACTGTGTTTATTTTATATTAGTAGAAGATTCAGGATGTTACTTTTGGAACACTTAATATTAGACAGTAGCCTCCGTTTTCTCATCTTGTGTTAGTCAGTTTCTCTGACCTAATACCTGATAAGAACAACTTAAAGGGGCTCACAGTTTCAGAGGTTCATTCCATGGACTGCTGACTCCAGTGCTCTGGGCCAGAGGTGAGGCAGAACATTATGATAGAAGAGCGTGGCAGAGAAGCTGCTCAGCTCATAACAGGCAGGAAGCAGAGAGGGTTGGAGGAGCCAGGGACAAAATATAATCCCCAAGACACTCCTCCACTGACCCAGGCACACCCCACCTGTCTACAGTTACCACCCAGTAATCCATTCAATTTACGTAATCTACCCATTAGGTTCCATCTCTCATAATCTAGTCATTTCACCTCTGAACATTCCTCCGCTGCCTAACATAAGCTTTTTTTTTTTTTTTAACACAAACTTTATTGATGAAGACAATAAAAATGTCTATGTCATACAGTGGTTGTGAGGATAAATGAAATAGCCACGCAAGACCCTGGCACTGTGTCTGGTGCATCATAGATACTCAACAGACTTTGCTAAACATGTCAATTAAGCTGTCAACATTGAGTCATGATTAATGAATAGACTGTTCTCCAACAATTTTTTCTTAAAAGAGTTAATGCTCATTATTGCTTCTTGTGAGCACTCACTGATCAAGTCAATAAACAAACAGCAAATGAATATTCATTTTAAAAATTTGGTGAGATGTAATTATGACTCATTTCTCATCTTCTTGACTGTTGTCAAGAAAGCTTTCTCCAAAACAGAAAAAAAGAGCATGATGAAGAGAAACAGAAATGCAGGGGAGGCAGGACTGAGTGTATTTTAGAAAGACATCCCAATATCACAGGAGAGACACCATGCACACTGACCCTTGAAGGATGCCCTGAGCTGGAGAGGTGACAGTAGGGAGGTGATAGGTCAGAGAGGGGGACAGGCCAGTGTGAAGATGAAGAGAGGTGAAAACACGACTGATGGAGAAAAGAGCAGAGGCTTTGACGTTTGGCTTGACATGTTGGGAAAGAATGGCACAGAGCTGCAAAGGCAGTTCAGAGGCACAGGACAACCAGCCCTTTGAGCCCTGTGACCCTTCCAAGGTTGGTATAACAGTCTCTATTATAAAGATGGAGGAAATCTAAGACCAGAAAAGTTAAAAGATCTAAAATAATGATTTTTTTTTGTAATCACTAAATCTGCGTTTTCAAAAACCTGTATTGCAAAGACCTAAGAAACATAAAGAATCAGACAAGATCACTAAAAGCCTTAACAAAAAAAAAGAATCCTAGGATATATCTAACTCCTATACTGTGTCTCTTATTGATGGGGGAAACAAATAATTGTTTTCATTTCATTTTCATGGATGCCCAAGCTTCCTTCCAGTTGTTGCTGAGCACGGACTCTGTTAACAAATAAGAGTTCATGGAAATATTTGACTGTCTCCTATCCATCGCTCTGTCATTTTCCCAAAGCTATTCTTTGCCAGGGAAGCAGCAGCCACTAACCCTTTCCCACCAACTCTGTCTTCCCCACACTGAACTAAATATACATTACTGCACTGCATGAGAGCTGGTACAGAGGAGAAATTCCTAAGGCAAATTTGACATTCCGTCATCTGGACCCCTGAAGGGGTCATGGCTAAGAGGATCCTTGCAAGAGATCAAGAGGGTGTCCTTGTTTTTATTTGGTTTTTGTTTGTTTGTTTGTTTGTGGTGAGGGGTAGTGGCGATTGAACTCAGGGGCACTCAACTAGTTAGCCACATCCCCAGCCCTATTTTGTATTTTATTTAGAGACAGGGTCCTACTGAGTTACTTAGCACCTTGCTTCTGCTGAGCCTGGCTTTGAAGTCACAGTCCTCCTACCTCAGCCTCCCAAGACACTGGGATTATAGGCGTGTGCCACCACACCTGGCAAGAGGGTTTCCTTGTTTAATCTTTTCATTCCTTTGTCCTCAATAAACATTTCCCCAACAAGGAGAAGATGGCCAGGAGATTCCTCCATGTTCTGTTCAAGTGATTGCCATCATCTGGGCAGAACTGCATGCCAGCAGCATCTGAAGCCATCTGACAGGCAACACAGACCTTCAGAACGTTCACACCAGCTGAAATATAAGCACAAATAAAAGCTACTTTCCCCCTACTTTCTCCATATTTCTCATTACTAAATGCAAGAGGTCAAGCTTTAGACTTCCAGCCTGGAAATGTTGGCAGGAACATGGGCTCCAAGAATCAACCCCATTCATTAAAGTCAAGCCTACAACTTTCCAATATGGTGGCCGGTATCCCAAGTGCAGAGGTTAGGTCTCTTCCCTTCCCCAGCTACTCCCACCTGAGTACAAACTGGAAATGAAGGTCTATTCTACAACATGTTACCTAGGAACACCAGCTTATATTTGAACCTTAATTGCATGTTATATTGAAAGCTAAATCCTTACCATACCATGCATCATGTAAGTAAGGAACCCAGTTTTGACCGTAAGGGCAGAATCACATAAAATTCTAATAATAACTCTGGAAGCAATGTTGAGAAGAGAAAGCTAGGAGGCTTATAGAAATCTCTTGATATTCAAGGCAGATGCATTTTATAACAATGTCCAGAATAGTCTCCTTTTAAAATATGCCAACTTATATATCCTGTGGATGGAAATAATTATTCATAGTATTTTATAACCTACTGTTTTCCTTAATTTTGTGTATATGTGTATATATCTTTCCACATCAGCAAATATGCAATGACATTATTATTTTTGCCTCTATACTGTTCCATTTAGATGATGTGCTATTTTATTTATTTGTGTGTTTGTTTGTTGATTTTCTCTACCGAGATAAACAGGATGTTTCCAGTAAAGCTGTTATAAACATTCTGGACTAACATTCTTGTGCATAATACTTCACTCACTTTCTAACTCGTTTTCTAGGGAAACGATTCCCTATAAGTAAAATTGCTCTATGGTGTGTTCACCCTTTTTCTAAGGATGATAAGCCACATTGCCCAAAACTGGATCAATTAACCCTTCCCCAGCAATTTAGGAAAACACCCATTCCCTATGCTCTCACCACTGTGGGCACTGTAAAACTTTTTGATCTTTGTTTGCACATTTTTAGTAAAGCACAGGCTTGTTCTGCTGCTTCTTGACCTCCCGTGGGCCTGGACAGAAAGAAGCTCCACCCAGGGGAGCTGACAAGCAGGGAGAGCCAGGAACTCTGGGTACAGGGAGCTCCCTTCCCTGGGTCTTTCTCTTCCCAGGAAGAAAATGAAAAGGCCCCAGGGGACAGTCTCTTTCTGTGTCAACCAGAGGTTGGAGAAGGGAAAGAAGGGGCCAAGGGCATCTGTGACGCTCGCGCCTCCTTCACACTCCCAGGTGGAAAGCATTTCACTGCCCCCCTCGCTTCCTCCACGCCAAACAACATCTGCTGGTGAAAGCCACTCGGGGAAGAAAAGGGAAAAGCAAACACAAGGGCGAGAGGGAACAGCTTGGTCCTGCAGGTTAGAAGGGCAGTCTGTTCCCACCGGGACCCCCTTTCAGCTGCAAACTGCTGTATTTGACATTTCAATGCAACCCGGGGGAGGAAACCAGGAGGGAGAGAAGAGAGCAAAGAGATGCCTGGTCCCGACCTGAATAAGGCCAGGGAGACAAAAAAAAAAAAAAGCCTCATCGCTTTCATTGGGCCACTTGTTTTTCTCCCCTTTTTTGCCTCACCAGAATGTGACATTCAGAAGCAAAAAGGGTTTTCTCTCACTCTTTCTTTTCCTTTTCCTTTTTTTTTTTTCTTTGACATTTAAAAACAATGTACACTTGGATGCATTGAAAGTTGGGGAGGGATGGGGGAGGAGATTGTCTCTGGAAGAATTGAACCTCAGGAAAGCTGCTTTCATCTTCCTTGTGACGTGTCCTGGCGGCCAGATTCCTTTTCATGGCTTTGGAGAGGAAAAGAGAAAAGACTTGGGTTTTGAAAACAAGAAAAAAAAAAAAAAAAAACCGTGAAGTCTACCCTATCCAGTGAATGTGCTCCAGGGTGGGGGAGGAGTTGCTTGTTTCTTGAGAAGGATCTTAGTGTTCTCAGGAAGATAACCTCAGAGAACAGCAGCAAGGATGCTTTGGATGGGGTTTAGGGTTAAGGTGGGGTCCAAGCAAGACTTGTCTTTCCCCACCCATCCCTGAGTCTGAATCTGCTATAAAGGGATGAGGACTCTTAAGCCAAAAATACACGAGGAGGAGTCTGTTTCTACCCACCCCCTGCAGATTCGCCTCTTAGATACACCACTGATTGGAGGAGAGAAGGCGCTCTACAAAGAGGCTTGTCTCTTCCAATACTCCCTCCCTCTGCCCAGTTTGCAGATGAGAAAACTGAGGTCCAGCATGATTAAATATGAAACTTAGAGTCTCTGAATTGAGCACAGAGGGCTCAGGATCCAAGCCCTTTTTCTTCCAGTGCAAGAAGCACCCCATCTATCTCATCCCATCTCATTACCTCCCCCTGTTTTAAGAGACTGGGCCACATCTCCTCATGGAATTCACACGGCCACACAGCAGCAGCAGCTGTCTCCACCCCCAGCAGAACAGAAATAGCTGGGAAATCAAGTGACGCGTCCCCTGGGGGAAAACAGGAGGAGGAATATCAATAATACTAGGGCAGGAAATGGACAGGCTTGAAACTGAGGAGAAAGGACAATATTTTCACTCTGAATTCGAGAACTGCAGGTGACCACCCTGGAGAGGTGAAGTTTCCTGACCTGTTACCCTGAACCCTGGAGACACCTGGGGGGAATGGCTGTTTTCTTAGCCTAGAAGGTAACCGAAGGAGTCCAGGCCATTAGGGACCAGGCCTGAAGCTAAGCTGAGTAGGTGCCACAGAGGGGTGGCTTCTGCCCAGCATCCCCAGGTGCCCGGTGACAATGCTCACTGTGCCACATTGCAGTTAACTCTAGAGTACAGCACCAAGCTGGGGTCAAGGCATGGAAGAACATCCTCCAGTCAGACTAAGGGAACAGGAGCCCTTTACATGTACATTTTAAAAGATGTGAACTTATTCTGTACCCAAGCTGGTGAAGTGAGACATATGGATTATATAAATTCATGTCTAGACCCTTGTCACAGTATTTTAAATCCCTTTAGTCTCCATGTATGACCAGAGAGGACTAGACTGGATTTTTTTAAAACCCTTTTCCTACACTAGAAAATATTATGTAATGGAATGAACCTTTTTTTTTTCAAAAAAACTTTTAATTATAGAATGGTTTTGGACTTCCAGAACAATTTCAATGACACTACAGAGAGTTCCCATATATCTACCTCAAACCCAGTGTCCCCTGTTGATCTTTATTATGTTAGTCTTTAGTGTGGTACATTTTACAGCTAATGAATAGATATCAATTCATAACTAAGGTCCATACTTTATTCATATTGCCTTAGCTTTTTATTAAATGTCCTTTTTCTGTTCCAGGATCCCATCCAGGATACCAAATCACATTCAGATGTCATCTCTCCTTAGAGTCATCTTGGTTCTGTTTCCAAGATTTTCCTTGTTTTTGATGACTTTGACAGATTTTGAGGGGAACTGATCAGATACTATGCAGACAATCCCTCCATTGAGATTAGTCTGAAATTTTTTCTTATAATTAGATTGGGATTATGAGTTTGGGAGAAGAATCTCAAAGATAAAGTACTATTCGTATCACAATGTACCAAAGGCACATACCAATAACACCACTTATCAGTGTTGCTATAAAGCTTGATCACCTGGCTAAAGTAGTATTCCTTAGGTTTGTTCACTGTGAGTTACTCTCCACCTCCCATCTCCTTTCCATACTGTACTTTCAGAAGAAGATGACTATGCATAGCTCACACTTAAGGGTCCAAGAATTATGTCCCAAGTCCTATATGAAGTGTCTACATAAATTATTTGGAATTCTACATAGAGGAAGTTTGGAAGAAACCATTTTTTTTAAATGAAGCCTGAAATTACTCATTTAGCATTTGCATTTTTAAGAGATATGTATTACAGTATGTCAGGGGCTTCCCAAATTGTGTTCCACAATGCTGTGGGACTCCAGAAAGAAACTGTAAGGGCTTCAGGACATTAAACTAAATTTGGCCTGAGAATATCCTCATACAGGAGTCCTTACGAAATGAACTGTAGACTAATTTAGTGCATAACAGGTATGAAAGCCTAATTCAGGATTATATTTGTGTAACAAATAGCTGAGTGTCAGTCAATCACCTAAGCATCAGTCAATCATAGGCAAACAATTGTTCAAACCATAATCCATTAAGGCAAAGGTCAAAGTGTGACCAATCAGTTGTCTCTAAATCTCACTTCTACTTCCTGTCTAGCATTTCCGTTTCCTGCCTGGCATTTTCTTTTTCTATCCATAAACACTGCCTGACAGTTTTACAGACTAAAGTTCTTTGAACCTATTCCGGTTCTGAAGCTTGCCCAACTCTGGAATCATGAAGAAAAGCCAATTGTGATCTTAACTAAATTTCTTGTGATTCTGTGTTTTAACAAATGGAAGGGCTTCAATCTCTAGTATCCTATCACTCAGGGAAACCCCAATATTTTTGATTCCTATTTTGAGTATCCATATAAAATAAATTTGGAGGAAAAATAATGTTGCTTATTAAAAAAAAAAAAAAGAAGCTTGGAACACTCTGAAAGAGGTGAGTTGCCTTGGTTGACTGTGAATATCTCTGTCACAATTTACTACCATCTGACAATCTTATTACAAGGTTACAAATTGCTCGGGCTCTGTTTTAAAAGAAAGAATTCAAAATGTTCTATAGGAAAATTGGGAGGGGCTGTTCTAATTTTCCCTGCAGAAAATACTGAGTCAAAAAGAATATCACGTTCAGGTATGAAACCTGCAAGTCTAGATCAACTACTATAGGTGATGTGAATATGAAGAGCGGACCCTCTCAGTAGTCCTCAGAATGTGTCATCCATTTCCTATTTAAACAGGTGACATGAATGGCCTGAAGATCTAACTGCACAAAAGGTTAAAACCTCACCTTTCTTCTTTACTTAAACATCCCCATGCAACCCAAAGTGTGTGTTTGAGTTGCTTTGAGTCACCAGGCAACAGTAATCCCTCCAAATTACTATTCAACATAATTTTTGAAAGTGCTGGATTTGAGATGATGTAGCTAAAGAAGCCAGCAAAGTGCTTTCCTGAGAATTATCTCTTCTTTCTTTCTAAAGGAAGAACAGATGTTGCCACAATGGCAGCTGGTTGGGTCCCAATTTTCCTGTCCACAGAGAAAAGACCCTTTTATATTGACACTTTTTAATAGATGGTTTGGGGAGCAATTAGCCAAATACACTAGAACCCATCAAACCCTAGGGGAGACAATCAACATGGTTCCCTGGGCAGGGCTTTGCTTGATGGCCAGACTAAAGTCCTAGCTGCAACGTTGGAGCAGGTGACTGGACTTCTGAGCTCCAGTCTAAATGTGTGCAGAATGGCAATAGTAACACTCACTCCCCACAGCTGCTGTGAGGAGCAATGAGATGGCACACATAGTGTCTGGCCCAAGCGCATAAGAGATATTGATATGTCTAAAGGTTGGGAAAGTTTGGTTTGTCAGGGTTGGGGGATGTGCAGGGCTAGTGATTAAACCTAGGACCTCACACAGGGCTAGGCAAGCTCTCTGCCACTGAGTCAGCCCAATGCAAGTTATTTCTAAGTATATCACCTATAGAACTCATTCCTGCCCCCTAACAAAAATTCTAAAGCACCATTCACAAAGAAGACAGCTGGTACTACCTCCATTCAATGGAAAAAATGGAGCATGGAGCAATTTTCTTCCTCTGGGTCCACTTTACAAGGAAACAAGTGACCAAGGGAACAAGAAATTGAGAACACACCAGGAAGAGGTTATGTCACTAAAGCAAACCCTTACCCAGCAGTCAGAGTGTATCTGGATGACGGTTCTAAGCCCTTTCCATCCATAACTCTTAGTCTTGTCAATAACTCTAAGCAACAGAGACTAGTATTATTATGCATTTTCACAATTGGGAAATTGGTCATCATTATAATTAAGCAACTTACCCTACCCCAAATGTTGTGGGGCACTTTCAACCAATTCCTGTGAATGCAGGTCAGATTTATAAGTAACAGGACAAGACTCAAGCCAGTTTGAACAGAAAAAGAATTTATTTTAAGTGTCTGAAGTTAAAAGTATTTTCAAACTGCAGCAAATACAGACAATATCTGGGAAGGGAAGGAGATGTTCTAGATCTAAAGAGACTAACAGATATGAGTGGTGGGGTTGTAGAAATCTGAATAAAAACTAGATTTTTAATGATATTGTAGAATTGTTTGATTTCTGAAACAATTCTATAATATCATCAGTTCTACAATTCTCCATGATAACGGAAATCTGAAGATGGAGAGTTTCCTTATTCTTATAGGGATAAAGGATCAAGATGTGGGCAACTTAATTTCAAAACTTCAGCAAACGTGCATATCCATGAGAAAGAGAAAGAGAGCGAGCAGATGCTCACACATGCAAAAAGATGTTTAAAATGTTAAATATTGATAAAGGTATATAGATATTCATTGTAGTATTCTTTCTGTTTCGTTGTAGATTGGAAATTGTTCAAATGAAAATTGAAAGTTGGAGGAAAAAAACCTCTTTATATATTGATTGAAGATTAATACTCCCAGTCCTGATGCAGAACAGCCCAGCTTCTGCCACCAGCCCCCCCAGCACCGGCCACTGGTCATTGCCACCAGTACCCCTGTGAGTGCTTCTCATAAGCCATTCCCAATCCAGGTTCAAACTCTGGGCAGGGTGTGTCCAGTGGGTGTCTTCTCCTTGGGTACAAAGGGAGGCCTAGAAGAAGTATCCATTGTTTCAACTTCTACAGACAAAGTCAGGACCTGCAGGTTGAAGCATTCCCTAAGAAAAAGCTTCAGATTCGGGGTGGCCAGAAACACCACAGACACCCGAAAGGAGAGGTGACCAACGGGGATCCCTTATCAGGTTGACTCCCTGGAGATCCGAGTTCCGTGTTCTTCCTTCTGCCCCCAAGGATCTTGATAGTTATCCTTCCTTTTAACTACTTGGTTCTTATTCTCTTTGTTTCTTCATCATTTTCTTTGCTTTCTGCCTTTCATTATTAGCCACCTCCAATTCTTTACTCATTTGTTTACTTATTGGTGAGCGGGTTGGCTATCAACAACAAATAAATGATTCAATCTGTAAGGTGCAGGAAAGAATACTGGACCACAGAGCGACGCTGGTCACTGCCCACCTGGTGCTCAACATAAGGCCCTTGCTCTCTTTCTTCCGACTCTGGATTCAGCCAGTTTTTCCATCACTTCAGCTGAAATTGAGTCCAAGTCCCCAACCCCTCTGAGTGTCACTTTCCTCCTATATAATGGGGCTGATTTTGAGCATTATTTATTGTCTTTTGCTTACCACGCCACCTATGAAGCAGGACTAATTTAACCTTCACTTTAAAGGTAAAAAAGAAAAGATGAGAGTCTTACTTAGGCCACACAATTAGCAAACAGGCATGTGGGGACCCAGGTTGACCTGACTGCAGTTGCAATCCAGTTGGCCGTTGCCCAAGAGGGATTTCGGGAAACAGCAGCAGTGCAAGGGCCCAGGGCAGGGTCCATCAGGTCAGCTGGAGATTCTGTTATTCAGGCTCCCTTTCTCTCTGCCACGTTCTCCACAATCTTCTGTAGACTACTCCACAAGGCCAGGTGGATATACTAAACCCATGTGATGAGACATCAGAAACCTTTCAGCTGATGGGGAAGCTCCAATCATGCAGAGAGAGCCTCTCGGGTGTTTTTATCAGTCTAATGGATACTCCAAAACTAAACATTCTTCTTCACCAGAGGGTAAGATATTGAAGGCATTTTTCCCCTTTTTGTGTGTGGGCTCTTTTTTTTTTTTTCCTTTTGATCTATTGACATTTTTTATTCCAAACTGAAAATCACTCCTGGTATTCATATTAGTCAGCTTCACGTTACTACAATGAAACACGTGGGGCAACTGGCTTTATAAAGAGAAAAAGTTTATTTCACTCATAGTTTTAAAGGTTCAGAGGCATGGAGATGAGTCAATAGGTATGGCTGAGTATCCATTCAGTCAGTGCCTAGGGATTAGTCAACATTTATTCATCAGGCACAGTGTTTTCCAGAATACACGGTGTTGCTTTCTGGTTTTGTTTTGTTTTTTTAGTTTTTTCTTTGCAAAATGTATCCCTCTTTTCTCTTTTGCCTTCCTCCCTCCTGCTTATCTTCCAGACTTATCAAAGAGCCTTCTTTAAACCATAGTCTGGCTAGGATGACCCACCTGACCCACATTCCCTGCTGTGCTCTCTAAGCCACATCCGTGGGCTCCCCCACTGCAAAGCCTATTTGGTTTTATGTAGTCTGCCCTTTGTTTCTCCTCTTCTCCCTTTGAAGTCCCATGTCTGGTGGTAGTCAAATCTCAACCCCTGAAAATTTAGTGTGCCTGGCTGGAGCAGAAGTTCCAAAAATGGTTCACTGAGTGGGTCTCCTGCCCTCCACTGCTTATTGGCTGAGAACCCTCTTTGCTATTGACTAAATGCTTTATGTACAAAGAGAGAGAGAAAGATACCTGGCCCTGGTGGCCCCAGAATTCATGTGTTGAAATCCGAACGCCCAATGTGATGGCGTAAGGAGGTGGACCCTTGGCGGCATGATTAGTCCATGAGAAGGGAGCCCCTGTGAGTGGGATCAGTGACCATGCACATCTGCCCTTCCCCTCCCCTCGTGCGAGGGCACCGTGAGGAAGCTCCTTCTGGGAACGAGAACGTGACCCCCACCAGATGCCAAATCTGCCAGCGCCTTAAGCACTGGCTTCCCAGTCTCCAAAATGTGAAAAATGACTGTCTGTGGTTCAGAAGGCACAGGTCTATGGTGTTTTGTTCTGAGAGCCTGGGCAAACAAAAACACTCTTGATGGTTCAGTTGTCCCATGTTAAGTGGGAGATGATAATGCTCCTCCTTCCTAGTTAAGTGAGAGGAAAACAAGGATGTACCTGCCAGGTACCTCCCAGCCTAGACCAGGCCAGCCAGCAGAATCTGGCAATTATTATTAGTTGATCTTGTGTCGGAAGAGTGGGCTCCAAAACAGCTCCTATGAGTTATGGAAGAAGGAGTTGAAATGCCCCAGTGACAAAGGCTAATGGGTGGGAATGTAAAGAAGTGTCTGAGCATTGCTCAGTGTCCCGCTGAGCTCCCAGCAGGACCTGGAGAACATCCTCAACTTCCAGGAAACACAGCAAGGCTGGATCCCAGGGCCCTTTGCTGGACCACAATTAATGGTTAATGCTGCTTTTTAAACAATGTTTTACTTGTGCTTTTTAGTTACACAATAACAGCAGAGTGTATTTTGACATATGATACATACATGGAATATAACTTCCCATTCTGTGGTTGTACATGATGTGGAGTCACACAGGTCATGAACTCATATATGAAAATAGGAAAGTTTTGGCCAACTCATTCTACTGTCTTTCCTATTCCCATTCCCCCTCCCTTCCCTTCATTCCCCTTTGTCTAATCATATTATGTATTAGCATCTGTATATCAGAGAGAGCATTCAGCCTTGGATTGGCTTATTTCACTTAGCATGATAGTCTCCTGTTCCATCCATTAACCAGCAAATGATGCCTTAATTTCATTCTTCTTTATGGCTAAGTAACATTTCATTGTGTATATGTACCACATTTTCTTTATCCATTCATCCTGTGAAGGGCACCTAGGTTGGTTCCTTAGCTTAGCTTGTGAATTGAGCTGCTATAGACATTAATGTGGCTGCATTACTATAATATGCTGTTTTTTAAGTTCTTTGGGTGTAGACGGAGGAGTGGGATAGCTGGGTCAAATGGTGGTTCCATTCCAAGTTTTCTGAGGAATGTCCATTCTGCTTTCCATAGTGGTTGCACCAATTTGCAGTCCCACCATCAATGAATGAGTGTGCCTTTTCCCCCACATCCTCGCCAAAATTTATCATTTGATGCTGCTTTAACCATTTCTGTTCCCCATTGGCAGCAGGAGACAAGCAGTGTCCTCAGCTGGGTTGGCTCAGGCCCTGTGCTTCCCTGGCTGGAGCTGTAGGATTGTCCACATGGAGCAGAGCTGGGAGCCACAAAGGCCATGGGGACCTGAAGAGCCCCAGAGTTGGTGACCAAGAAAGTGAGGGAGGGGAAGCAGATGGTTAGAGAGAGGGTCAATGGCAGACTCGGGTTTGTCCTTAGCTCAGTGGGTCATGAAGTGAGGAATTGCTCACCTGTTCCAGAAGCTTCTTTCATTACAGATTGGTGCAAAAAAGAGAGAAGAAAATGTCTGACCCTGGTGTCCCCAGAAATCAGAGAAAGAGCTCATTTTGATCCACACTTTTGTAGCTACTACTCTGCAGTGATTTCCTAATAACAGAGGTAAAATCCCCTGTTTCTGTCACTCCTGCAGGTCAAAGCATTGCTCCCACCAAGCACTCTTGATAGGCTAATCTGCCACTTGGGACAACGGATGACTCAATGGCACACTGACCCTCCCATTACAGCCCATTGAAATGGTGTATGGGATTCATTTTGAATGAATGAAAGGAGGCTTCCTTTTGAAGAGAGTAGCCATAGGTAGGAAGAAGCCAAGGTGGCTTCAGAAGACCTCAGGAAACCCATTAGCCTGGGGCTCAGCAGTCCCATCCTGGTCCTTAGTCAACAGCCTAGCCGGGCAATGTTGACAAAGCATATGTTTTGGGAAGCCCGAGGTATTCAACACTAAGGATGGGGATAAAACCCAAATGAAACCCATCTAGCAAATCTCCCCAGTTGGCACACACGCCTAGACATGCCCAGCCACCTGCTGCCATCACCCCTGTGAAACTGACATGGTCAGATGTCACCCTAGCGGAAGACTTTAATTGAAACTGAGTTAAATTAATTACATCATTTTGCTGTCCAAGCCTAATTCCCCCGCAGTTACATCATGAAACTAGGGCATTACAAAGGATTAGGGACCAAAGGAAGGTATAGATGAAATAAGGTTTCCATATGCCCATGACTCATGGACCAAATGTGGACCTGCATGACTCACCACCGATATCAGCAACGATCCCATGTGGCTGCCACACGTGCGGATGTCTAGCCGGCCTCCTGCTGCTGAGAACACTCAGAGGCTGCCGGTTTAGTCAGAGGTGAAGGAAGCCACAGTCGAGACTCAGCATTCCAGACAGGGAATCATTCTGGAAGACTTCAAGACTGCTTTAATTCAGGATCTCCCCCAACAGTGGTGTCACCCGGACACTCGCATGTGCCAAGTGGAAAATAAAGGGTCGTGTGTTCCCATGTATTCAAGAATATGTGGGTTTAAGAAACAGATTTCTGCACTAGAGACGTCTTTGGAGTCCTCAATCCACAGTTGTGCACTGCGAGGTAGAAGGAGGTGGAACCCTCCCTAAGCTCCCCATCACTGGGCTTTCCAGAACACCTGATAAGGTCACTGCCCCATCTTCCTCACTGTGCATCTGGACCTGGAGGGGGTGCATGTGCTAGGCCAGGCTAGATCACATGTCTCGGCTCGTGTTATGGATTCAATTGTATTGCCCCAAAATTCATGTTGAAGCTCTAATTCCTAACATGGCTATACTTGGAGGTAAGACCTTAGAGAAGAAATTAAGATTAAATGGGGGCATAAGAGGATGGGGGTTATTCCATATTACTGTGTCCTTATAAGAAGAGGAAAGGCACCAATAAATGCATGTGCACAGAGAAAAGAACCTGTGAGAAGGTGCCGTCTGCAAGCCTGGGAGAGAGAGGCTCCACCGGGAAACAATTCTGATACTTGGCTCTTGGTCTTCCAATACTCAGAACAATGAGAAAATAAATTTCCATTGTTTAAACCACCTAGTCTGCGGTATTTCGTTATGGCAACTCTGGTAAACTAATACACTCTGAATGCAAAGGAGCCTGGGAAACAGTCTGTAGCATTCAAGCTTCTTGGAGGAGCCAATCCACAGACTCCAGCACTCCACTTTATCTAAACAACAGGCTCTCCTCTGAGTTGGAAAAGGCAGAGAGGAAATTTTTAGTGAGGGGCTAAATTTATTGCTACAATGGAAAGAGGGGATGCTGCTGGAATTTAGAGGGTGAGACCAGTATTGCTAAATATCCCCTAATCATGGACTATCCCAGGTCAAATCATTTTTACACAAAATACTAATACTCTGTCCTCTGAGAAACACGAGACTCGAATATGAGTTTCACAAAGACAGAAACTGTCTTTTCTCCTCTCCAACACCAGCACAGGTCCTAGTCCACAGGAGCTGCTCCATCCAGCTGCGTTGGATACTCATACAAGAAGTGAGAAGTTGCTGGGCACAGTGATGCACATCTGTAATCCCAGCAGCTCAGGAGGGGAGGCAGGAGGGTCACGAGTTCAAACTCGGCCTCAGCATTAGTGAGGCTCTAAGCAACTCAGTGAGACTCTGTCTCTAAATAAAATACAAAAGAGGGCTCCAGATATAGCTCAGTGGTCAATCGAGTGCCCCTGAGTTCAATCTCCAGTATATCTGCCCCCCCCCAAAAAATGTGAGTGATTGTAAGGAAGAGAGAAAGAATGATGGATGACCAGAATCAGAAGGGAAACAGCTCAGAACCAGAAGCAACTAAACCTCTGAGCCCTACAGGATGCAAAATGTATTTTCCTCTATATTATTTCTTAGCACAGAACGTTGATCCTAAAAGGTAAAGGAAATGGAAACCGAGGTGCACTGACGCCATTGCGTGACTACTTAGTTGGTTGGTCAGTTAAGGAGGGGCTGGGTGGTGGGGGGGTGGAGTTAAGCGGGGGACAGGGCCCGGTTGGCCACGAGAGTCTATGTCAGTCACACTACGAGCAGGCATGGAGGAGAGAGGGTGGGGTAACCCTCTGGGGTCGTGAACTTACACACGACCCAGACGTTCTTTTTAGATTTTTCTCTCACTGTATCTTAGACACGAGAATGATATCAAAGTCCCTGCTAACCACGTCACTCTTTTAGACGAAAGCCTTCTCCCCACCAAGCATTTTTAATCGGTTAATATGATACTTAAGATTTGGTGCAGGAAGTACAGTCCCTGGCCCTGAGTTACGAGGTGGGTCAGGAAATGTTGATGAAGTGCGGGTTCCAGGGAAACCCATGACCTTCAACACCACGGACTTGAATAGAACCCTAATGGAACCCACCTAGCACCCTCCGCCCGCAGGGGGCACACTCACACACCTGGATGAGCCACCTGCGGCGGTGACCCCTGTGAAACTGGCACCATCAGGCATCACCCTAGGCATGTTCTGAAACGTCCCTGGACCCACCCCATGTCCCTCCCACCCTAATCTCACCACCTCCCACCTGGGCCACATCTCCTGAGTGTTCCCTGCCATGACCCTGTCACCCTTCGGCACCCATCAGCACCCTGACACCGCACCTTCCTCTCTTCCAGCCTCTTGAAGGTTCCCGTTTCCTGCCGAGTTTCACATGCACATCCACTGGGGCAAGGGATGTGCCAGGAGAAATGGGAAACCAGAACCAAAGAACCTGCCGGAGTCCAACCATTTGCCTCCACGTTTCCTGGAAGCCCTGACGTTGTGCCAGTTTCCTTGATGGAGAAGAAGCAAACCACAAACTCCTGACGGAGAGCAGCTTTTTTTAAGTTCTACTTGAAAAAACGGCTGCTGTGGGATTTCACAAAGAGGACAGAGAGGGACACTTGGAAACAAAGTCTGCAGTGAACCCCTCACCACTGATGACATGGCAGGTTTTATAGGGTGGATTCTACCCTCTGAGCCAAGAAGAGAAAATTAAAATGCAATTTAGAGACGGCGTCCTTCCCAACAGAGTCACTTTTCTTAAACCTGCACTTCTCCTGTTGTGCCACGGCTGGGGGCCGTGGGTGCCTCCCTATTTTTAGGTCGCCTTCTCTAGCCTGGGTCCTGGTGCAAACTCTGTCCTGCACTCCCTGGCAGGCCCTCCAGCTCCATCCTCCAGAGCGCAGCCTGCCAGGCTCCCGGCCTCCCCACTGGTGTCCAACTAGAAGGCTCACCTCCTCCTGACACACCCAAGCCCTGAGTTCCCAGCGCGGCAGGCAGGATGGGAAGACAGAGAAGGAAGGAGGAGAAAACAAAGGAAGAAAGGAGGCAGAAGAAGAAAGGGGACCTTGAGGCTCTGGCCCCAGGGCAGGTTAGCACTGAAGGCTGGTCCAAGCTCCCGCTTCCCTGAATGACTGCTGCTCTGCAAGTCTGCACCCTGTTCCTCCCTCCACATGCCCACTGGCACCTGAGGCTCTGGCAATGCCAGGAACTTGATGTTCCTCCAAACACACTATGGCAGTGTCCCGGATATCCATTCTCCTCTTCTTCCTTAATAACAGGCCCTGGCTGCAATTTGATCCTCTAAAGCACTGTATTTTGCTGCCTCTCTTGAACCTAGGCAGAAGTCACTGGGTGAGGCTTCTAAGAAGAAATAACCTCTTACCTCTTGTCCTTCTTCTTCATTCTGCTTAAAATACAGATATCCTGGCTGGTGCTCCAGCAGCCATCTTGTGACCTTGAGAATAGAAATTACATGCCAAGAATGCCAAAGCAGAAACAAAGAGAAGCCTCCTTAGCAGCCCTGAATTGCTAGCTTTGAAACTTCTTTATGAAAGAGAAGTAAGCCTTCATTTTAATTTAAGCCATTTATTTGATTTTCTTTTTCAGTCAGCTAAATCTAAATCTAATACAATAGCCATGTGGTTTTTCTGCCTCTGACTCTGCAACGCTGTTCTCTTGCCAGGAACACCTTCCTTCTGCTCCTCCTGGTGAACTCCTAGTCATGTGTGCAGCCTCCCTGTGGTGGAGCTTCTTGAACTGATCCTTCAGGCAGGCTTGGTGCCAGCCTCCTGAGCTACACCTCCTGCTCAAGCTAGGTTCCCGCACACAGATTGTTTTGTGACAGTTGACTCGATGGTTCTCAAAGTAGGTCCTGGACCAGCAGCAGCACCTGGGATCCCCACCCCAGACTACTGAATCAGAAACCCCGGGAGAGCAGCCTTTTGAAATCCAGGTGTAACAAGCCCTCCCGAGGATGCTGAGGACCACAGCTCAAGTTTGAGAAACCCCTCTTCAATCACCTTGAGTCCTCTTTTACCCAGCAACTGAGAACTGCCTGCTACATAGTAACTGTTTAATAAATGGGAGAAGAATTAAATGACAATGGGTGAATGAAAACTCCTGAGACATAAGGGGTAAATAATAGTAGACACAAAACCAACCCAGAGACCCTACGCCAGAGGGACGCTGGATATTTGCCATTTCCCTTCCATCCCGAGTCTTTGAGGGTCTTCTCTGATCCGAACGCCCCAGGGAAAGAAGCGGCGCCTAATCTGGAGCAGAGATTCTGGTTCACATGCTCTTTAGTATGATTCCCACAAAGAATGAAAAATAAAAATAAAAAAAAATAGGAAGAGAGGACAAGGAAGAAAACACATATTTTTGAGGATTGAAGGGGAAAATACCTAACATTTTTTTTTTGTACTTGCCTCAAATGCTCCATGAAAATTTAAAGCTGTGATCTACCTACACATCAGAACCGGGTTCACCCGGAAAGGGCTGTCACACTGCAGAGAGCCGCACTGAGCAGTGAAGGGAAGGAAACTGGGGAGACGTGGAGCCCGTGTTCCATGTGAGGACAGAGTGACGAGGGAGGCCTGTAGCTCGCTGGGGCAGGTAATGAGGCTTGGCTACAGACCCTCAGAAACACTTCAAAGTCCGTCTTGGCAAACGAGGAATGTCCTTCCCAGAAAACGGACCCATACTCAGCTAATCTGGGATCCAGATCATGAGGTTTTTGGGTTTTTTGGTTTGTTTTTTTTTTTTTTTTAAGGCATTTCAACAATTTCTCTACACTTCTCCTACTTGACTGTGAGAGAAGTAAGGAAGAGGGAAATATGTTCCTACCCATTCATCTCAACAAACCCTCTAGGTCCTAATTATGTCAGGCAGAGCTGGATGCTGGGGGTCTAGGGTGACCCCAAGCCAACTCTCAAGACTTATTGTCAGACCCAGAAAGTGGGAACTGGCCTCGTCATTATCATCTTTGCTGTTGCCATTCTCACCTTTGGGACTGCTGTGTACAGAAAATTCATGACCTGAAAGTGAGCCTAACCTGTACAGGTCGTTTTTAAGGCAATGAGATAAGTAGAGTACACGAAGCTTGTTTTCAGTGAAGTGTAAGGAGGGGAGAGATGGGAAGACCAGGAAGGGTGTGACCAAGAACACCATACCGAGCAAGGTTTTGAAGGGTAAGTAGGAATCTGCCAATCTTAAGGCCAGACGCCTTTAACTCCAGAGGTCCTTATGATGAATCTCAATATTTGTATTCATTCCATAGAAACATTCCCTAGAACAGCACCTTTCAGACATTAGCATGCACACAAATCAGCTGGGAAACTTGTTAAATGATCCTGGTTAAATGAGTCTGGGCAAAGGCCTAAGAATTTGCATTTCTAATAAGCTCCCCATGATGCCAGTCCTGCTACATGTTGATTAGCAAGGTTTAGGCGGAGATGCTCCATCTGCTCCCTAGTCTCACTCCATCCCCACGAGGGAGGCACACTTTACAGTGTTTGAAAGATGAGTCTTACTGGGGGTGATTCGTCCCCAGAAGACACAGGTGTTTTGTTAGCTTTTTTTGCTGCTGTGACCAAAAAAGAACAATTAGAGGAGAACAAGTTTATTGGAGAGCGCATGGTCTCAGAGGTCTTGGTGCATAGATGGCTGACTCCATGGCTCTGGGCCCGAGGTGAGACAACATCATTACAGAAGGATGTGGTCAGGACATGGAGCCAAGAAGCAAAATACAGAGCTCCGTTCACCAAGAACAAAATACATTCCCCAAATTCATGCCCCAGGGACCCACCTCCTCAGTCATACCCTAACTGCCTGCAATTACCACCAGTTCATCCCTATAAGGATTAGGTTAAGGTTCTAATAACCCAATCATTTCACCTCTCAATGTTCTTCCATTGTCTCACACACGAGTTTTGGGGGGACTCTTCACATCTAAACCATATCAACAAGTAAAATTAAGAAGTGGCGGAGCTGGGATTTGAACCCAGGTCTGCCTGACGCAGCACCACAGGGCCTCACGTTCTCTTCTCTTTACAAAGAATGAGCTTCTACCCTCACTAAATGAGAGTCCTGACATGAGACAAGCTGGGGAAATGGAGCAGTTCCTTCCTGAAGAACCCAAGGTCTGGCAAGGAAGGAGAGAGAAGCTGGAAGCTCACCCTCACTGACCCAGGGCACCCACATCTAGTGGCTCTCAAGAGCTATCTCCAACTGGTGACTTTCCTGAAAGCAGCTGTCGCTTGGCCTCTTTGGTTTTCGGTAGCAGTGGGCAGTACGGCTCTCAGACATCATAGCACCCGGTATGCAGGGAGAAATCCAAGCATGGCCAGTGGGGAGGAGTGTTTGTGTCATCGCCTCACCCTGGGTACAAATCCCAGCCCTCTGCAGAGCAGACTCGGTCATTTGTAAGATCCTAAGCAAAATGGCAATGCAAGGCCTCTTGTTCCAAAATAGGGGGAAAAAGTGTTTGGGTTTTTTTTTTCCTTCCTTTTTAGTCCTTCTCTTAAGCTGTCCTGAGAGTTTTCTTCTTGCTGTCTAATGTTCCCCTCTGGCTTGGGGATACTCATGTGACAAGGGCAGCCCCTACAGGTGCCCAGGCCTGCCTCATGAGCTTGGGGATTGCATACCAGTCCTCCCCATACCCCCTCCCAGGGCACCACGGGGTTGCCAGGAGGGTATAGGGGAGCAAAAACCCCTACTGGGAAAATGTGGAGGTGGTCACGCAGAGAGGCAGGACTGGGCATGAGTCAAAGCTCTAAGTCACCAGTGCATGCACCACTGTGCCCCAGACCACACAGACAAAGCACATACTCAACATGAAATGACTAGGAACTTCAGGATGGTGGCCACAGAGCAGTAAACCCTGAGTGTGAGACCCCGTGTGACCACACTGGGTCACATGCCCATCAAGTCCTGCCTTACCATGGCCCCGAGATCCATGGCTAGAGCAGGTGGCTTGATCTCACCAAGTCTGTTTCCCCATCTGCAGATGAGGGTGAGGGTCAAGGAGAAAACCAGGAAGGGGAAAGAGGAAGGACAGGAAGCTGTCTCGTTCCCAGCCCTTGGCACCGTGACATGCACTCCCTCGGCTCGTGGACCCCAGCTCCTGCCGGCTCCAACCTCCCCATGAGATCTGGCGGCACCAGAGCGACACCACACCTTTCCAACAAGATAAGCCCCGATGGCATGCTCAGAGGCCTGGCGGGATGGAGATGACAAAGGAGTTCCTGGACACTCTCCGTTTCTGTGCTTGCCGACCAAAACCAAACAGTTCTCAAGAAGCAACAGTCTGTGGACCATGCTTGGGGGATAACTGAGGTCAAGTTTTTCAGACACTCCAAAGGGGTGGGCCATTTAGCCATTTCTTCAACCCTGACTACCCTCAGGAGAGGGGTTCTCAACCGCAAACAGAGCCTCCGGGGAGCCACCACCCTCCCTGTGCCAGCTCACACTTGAACACTTATATTGGGCTGCCTGGGAAGGAAGCCTCTAAAGTTCCCAGGCAGTCCCAACGTGCAGACAGGGCAGCAGAGCACCCATGGTGACGCACAAGGGCTGTGACAGCATCCCTCCTCCTGGATGTTGTGATCATCCCCCTTGGGCACCTGAGGAAACAAAAGCCCAGAGAGTGGCCTTTCCAGGGGCCACGTGGTTAGACACGTGGTTAGACGTGCATTCCATCCTGGCCCCTCAGTTCTCAAAGTATAGTCCTCAGAACAACAGCAAGAACCTCCCCTGGGAGTTGGTTAGAAATCATTCTTAAAGGTTTTCTTTAATGAAATGGCTTGAGTCCCCGCCCCCCATTATATGTAATAATTGTCCATCTCCAAAGAACCAACCCTTTTTGTTGTGATTTCTGTTGGAGTCAGTTTTTGCATCACTGTGAGCAGAAGACTGAGAGGAACTACATAGAGGAGGAAAAGTCTATCTCAGCTCCCAGCTTCAGAGGTTCAGTCCATGGTCAGCAGACGCCATAGCTCTGGGCCCAAGATGAGGCAGAACATCAGGGCAGAAAGGTGTTGACAGAGGAAAGCAGCTCAGTACATGACAACCAGGAAGAAGAGAGAGAGAGAGCGAGCGAGCGCTCCGTGCATCAGGGAGAAAATATAAACCACCAAGGCACCCTCTATACCGTGACCTGCCTCCTGCACCCTCCTGTCCACACGCTATCTTGCAATTAATCCATATAAATAGATCAATCCACTGATTAGATCTCTCATGATCTAATCATTTCACCCTCGAACCTCCTTGCATTGTCTCCTACCTAAGCCTTTGGGGGACACCTCATATCTGAACCATATGACATCTGAGACCATCGTAGAAGAAAAGCAGGAAACAGAGCAGATGCCCTGCATGTGATTGCCAGCGGGCTCACTTCCTAGCTGTGTGCTGGCCTCTTCCGAGTTCTAACCAGGGCTAAGCAATAACAGCACCTGAGCTTCTTCCAGTGGCCACGGGCACCTGAACGTGTAAAGGACAGAGCCCTGCGTCCAGCCAGCTTCAGGAAACAGCAGCAGCTACTGACCCAACAGCCATGAGAAACACTTCCGCCATGGAATATCCAACCCAGCCAGGGCCAGAGTGTTTCCCCATGTCTCCTGGCAAAAGGCTGTTCCCACGTTTCTTGTGACAGATGTGGCTCTTGCTTTGATCCCTCCCTCCAAAAAAACGGGTCTTCTGCAAGCCCTTTGTTCCCAGAGCAGCTTAGCAAGGAATCTGGGGAGCTGCTGTGGGAAGCTATCGGGCCTAATCCCCCGGTGGAGAAGCAGCTGGCCCTCCAGCTGGGACCAGGTGGCCAGGATGCAGGACCCAGGGAGGTAGGCTGGGATGAGCCAGTAGCAGCCCCAGCCAGGGTTCTGCAGGCCATCAGCACAGAAATCCCCCCAGCCCCCAGGAGATTTTTCCTTTGGATAATGCAGGCCAGCTGATAGAGGGGAGCCTGGCCACTGTGGACAGGCAACTCTGTGCTGTTCCTCCCCTGCAGGGCTACCCTGGAGGGTTTGGTGCTCTGCTTTGTAATGGTGACAGCAGGGTTTGTCAAACTTCTCTGTGAGTATAAATCACTGGACATCTCATTCTAAATCAGGGTCAGGTTCAGCTGGTCGGGGTGGGGGTGGCACTGAGATTTTGAATCTCTCACCAGCTCCTAGGTGATGCCAGTACCCCAAGAATCACACCTCCAATGGGCAGGGCTCAGGTCTGAAAACATCTTCATACCTTGCCTGCCTGGCACTGAGAAAGGACTTAACTCTCTGAACCTCTATCTTCTCAACTTTAAGAAGCAAGAGGAAGACCCCTACTGGGTGTCTCAGGAGGGTTTGGGGCCTGGCAACATTATTTCCAAGGGGTGATGTGAAAATATGGGTTTAGGATCAATAAATCTGAGACTCAAACCAGTCCTCTGTAACTCAGGGACAGTAACGCTTACAATTAAAATTATTTATATTTTTTTATAATGGCCATTGTCAAAAATATAAATAATTGTTGTTGTTGTTTGGGGGGGGGGGAGTTCCCCCAGGGAAGAGGAAGGCAGCAAGGAAAGGAGGGGGGAAGGAGGAAGGGCGGGCTGTTTTAAGTGCTTGGCACATAGAAGAGACTCAAATATTTGGTTTTTCTTTTTCCAATGTCAGTTTCTTTTTCTTTCTGTTTTTCATTCCCCTATACTTCCACATGTAACTACAATCCAACAGGACCAACTAGAAGATCCTGAGGAAAATCATTCCATGAAAATGAATTCTTGGCTGTAAGTCACACTTAATAATCAGTATTTTTTGGTTCCAAGTGACAGAAACCTCAACTTCAGCTGCCTTAAAAGGATATTATGGGTCCCTTAATTTAAAAGTCCCCTGAGGACTAATATTCAGAATATATAAAGAACACCAAAACCTTAACAACAGCAACAACCAATAATAACCCAATCTATAAATTGACAAAAGAACCAAACAGATGCTTCTCAAAAGAAGAAATACAAATAGCCAACAAATGCATAAAACAGTGTTCAACTTCCCTAGCCATCAGGGAAATGCAAATCAGAACTACACTGAGATCCCTCCAGTCCTAATGGCAATTATCAAGAATATAAATAATAACAAATATTGGTGAGAATGTGGGGGGAAAGGAAAAAGGTACACTCATACATTTTTGGTGGGATAGCAAATCAGTGCAACCACTCTGGAAAGTGGTATGGAGATCTATCAAAAAACTAAGGATGAAACCCAGCTCTCTTACTCCTTGGGATTTATCCAGAAGAACTCAAATCAGCACACTATAGTAATACAGCCACTTCAATGTTTATAGGAGCACAATGCACAATAATCAAGTTATGGAACCAGCCCAGGTGACTGTCAATGGATGAATGGATTAAGAAAACGTTGTACATATACACAATGGAGCCATTAAGAAGAATGAAGTTATGGCATTTGTAGGAAAATGGATAGATCTTAAGAACATCATTCTAAGTGAAATAAGCCAGACCCAGAAATCAAGGATTAAATGTTTTTTCTCATGCAGAAGCTAGAGCAAAGTAATAGAAAAAAAGGTGGCGGTGGGAGTGGGGGACACTGGCTATAAGGATAGCAGGAAGATCAGTGGAATAAGGGGAGAGAGAGGAAAGGGGAAGAAATGGAGAATGAATTTGAGTCACTGGGGATTGAAATGGAGCAGATTAAATTCCATGCATGTGTGATTATATCAAAATGAACCCAACTATTATGTACAACTATAATGCACTAATAAAAGCATTTTTTAAGTCTCCTGGGATTCAGGCATAGCTTGATTCAGGTACATCAGTAATGTTCTCAGGATGTACCCTATTTCTTTGTTCTTTTCTCATCATTGGCTTCATTTTGTTCTTTCTTTCATCATTGATCTTTTCATGTGGCAAGAAAAGATGATCTGCAACTCAAAACATTTAACACCAAAAAAAAAAACCTAATTAATAAATAAACTAAGCAACGGAACAGACACATATGTGAAAAAAAATGTTCAACATCTCTAACAATTAGAAAAATGAAAATCAAAATTACACTGAGATTCCACCTCACTCCATTCATAATGGCAGTTGTCAAGAATACAAACAACAATAAATGTTGGTGAGGATGTAGGGGAGAAGGGTTACTCATACATTGCTTGTGGAACTACAAATTGGTGCAAAAACTTGAAAGCAGTATGGGGATTCCTCAGAAAACTTGGAATGGAACCACCATTTGTCCCAGCTATCCCACTCCTCAGTAATACCCAAAGGACTTAAAATCAGTATACTACAGTGGCACAGACACATCAATGTTTACAGCAGTTAAATTCACAATAGCTAAACTATGGAACCAACCTACATGCCCTTCAAGAGATGAATGGATTAAGAAAATGTGAGATATATACACACACACACACACACACACACACACACACACACAATGAAATATTACTCAGCCTTAAAGAAGAATAAAATTATGGCAAAGGTATGGAACTGGAGAATATCACGCTAAGCAAAATAAGCCAATACCAAAAAACCAAAGGCCAAATGTTTTCTCTGATAAGTCAATGTTAATCCATAATAGGGGGAAGGGCAATGGGAGAATGAAGGAACTTTAGATTGGGCACAGGGGAGTGAGGGAAAGGGAGTGGGTATGGGGATGGGAAAGATGGTGGAATGCAACAAACATTATTATGCACATGTATGATTGCATAAATGGTGTTACTCTGCAATGTGTACAACAAGAAGAATGAGAAATTATTCTCCATTGATGCATGATGTGTCAAAATGCATTCTACTGTCATGTACAACCAATTAGAACAAATTTAAAAATTAAAAAAACAACAATAAGGATGATCTGCAACAGCTCCATATTGATAGACTGGCACAAAAGACACCTTCTTTCTGAAACAATTAAAAAATTAAAAACAGAGCTATTTCTTACTGTTGAGTGATACACCTGTCCCTGAATGACCTGCTGTGTGTGCACTGTCCATCCTGGAGGTGGGAATGAAGCCCTGCCACCCAGCCCATTTGACAGGGCCAAAGGTAGCTATGTGTCAGATAGGCCTGCCATAACCAAGTGCCACAAACTGGGTGGCCTAAACTACAGGAATTGATTTTCTCACTGTTCTGGATGCTTGGGACCCAAGATCAGAGTGCCAGAAGAATTGGTTCGCTCTGGAAGCTCTCAGGAGAGTCATTGCCAATCTGTCCCAGCTTCCGGTGGGGACCACCAGTCCTTGATATTTTTCCACAGTGCAGCTGTGCCGCTCCACCCTCTGCCTGTTTTCTTCCCTCTGTGTGTGTCTCTGTGTTTTCATGTCCTTTTAATGATATCAGTCGTTTGGATTTAGGATCCACCCTAATCCAGATCAGAATAATTATCCTAATTAATGAAATCTGCAAAGATCCTGTGTCCAAGCGAAGTTATACTCTGAGCCTCCAGGTGGCCATGAATTTTGAGGGGATCCTATTTAGCCCAATATAGGTGGTAAACCAGAAGAAAGATTGAGCATGGATGCTTAGCAGGCAAAACTCAAAACCACCAAGATCCCATCGCACCACTTAGGTTTCCAATCATCATATGATCAAAACGTTATTGAGCCAGGCCTGTTTTACCCACTGCACAGTAGGGAAATAATCGAAGGAAAAAAAAATTCTGCAAAATAGAAAGCTTTTAATTATGTAGTGACCACACATAGGGACAAAAGAGCAAGTCTCCAAACAGCCTCCTAGAGGACAAGGTTTGGGGAATTTATGGGCCCAGTCCAGGGAAAGTGATGGAACAAACACCCTTGGATATTCCTATCATGACCCAGATGCCAGAAATTTCTTCTATATCAACTAAAGACAGTAACTAACAGCAGGGGACGCCAGTTAAGTCTAGAAAACCAACCAACCAAGAGCAAGTGACTTACTTAGGTTTTCCCTGGGTTTCAACAAATCTGCCCCTACCTAGGAGCCACTGTGCCTAGTTAACTCTGCAAGGGAAATCTCACAGGGGACCCAGTTCTATAGCAACCAGGACTCTCTCCTGGATGGGAATGTTTCTTAGAAGCTGAGCTAAATCCACAACTGCAATTCTCTTCGAGCCAACTTACCGCCTGCCCAACTGTTGGGACTTCACATGTGTCTGAAATATCGAGAGCTCTGCCTCTCCAGGGAATCCAATTTCCGGCCCACAGTGTCCAGCTGAATCTAAAAATATAAGTTATTTTGTGAAGGCAAAAGCAACTATTTCTGAGTCTTCAGCCTCAAGAGGCATATCTTCCAGCTTGGCTAAATGGGCCCTATCTTTTCAGAGTTACCATAACTTCTCAGAACCTAGCCCTATTACAGGTTTTACTTCTTTTCCTCAAGGCAAAAGGAAATTCAACTTTCAGTTTCTGGAAGATACTCCAAACCCTTATGGGGGGTTTATCTCTGGGTGGTAGGATAAAGGAGAGTTTCACTGGAACATAAGTTATTTTTGAAATAAGAAATGTATATAAAGACACTTTAAATTTAAAATAACTCCTGTTAAAGCCATTATACCGTGTGATTGAACTATTGACCACTAACTCATGATCTTAAACGAATAGCAAAATTTCCCCTCCTACAACAACAACAAAGAAAAAAAACAAAATCTAAGGAAAACAAAAACTGTGAAAACCGAAAAGTGCATTGAAAAAATCCCCAGTGACAGTTTCATTTCTAATTTCTTCTAAAAAGCAATGAGTTCCCATTTGATGTTAGTGATACTCCCCAGGACCTGAGGCCTGGGGGAGGGTCCAGAGTCCCAGATCCTAGTCACCATGCTGTCACTTCACAGCTGTGTGGCTCCAGGCCAGTCACTTTAGCCATCTGGGCCTCAGTTTCCCCATTTTTCTAAAACATTCCCACTCACTCATGTATATAGTTGTCAACAGTCAAGTGGGCTGACCCTGTGGGAAGGAGCTTGGAAAACACATTATAAGGGATTATTAATAACTTTTGCTTAATATTTTAAAATATTTAAGTATATGTGACATCCTGCCAGACCCTGATAAAATATATACACAAAAGGCAATCCTCCTCAGAGTGATGGGCTTTTCACTAATTTATTCTAACTTCAGGTGCCAAGGGCTGAAATCATCGTGCTCCTCAATCCATGAAATGTAACTGTGAGAGGTTTTACTCTGATTATTTATTTATTCCCTTCTAGCTCATTCCCTGCCCCCACCCACCCACTCTCCTCCCTGCCTATGAACAGCCATTTTATTTGCTTAATGGATAGCTTTGGAGACATCTTCCTTGAAAGCTCTACATATCTGTGTGAGTGTGTTTTTAATTTATGCAAAGGTCATTAGTGATCCATGTTGCTTCCCAGAGCATTCACTACCACAATGTCCTTAAGATCCAGTTCTGTTGCTGCTGGCCGGCCACCCAGCTTCCTCATCCTGTGGCATCAAGTGCATCCATGGTGCCCTGCCAATCTCACCTCCTGAATGACGGACAGCTCCCACCTTTGTAAATAACACTATGATGGACATCTCTGTCCAGACATCCAGGGATCTGCTGGATGGACCCGTACCTGGTTGATAAGTTACAAGTTCAGAAGCAAATGCCTACCAAAACCAAAAACCACCAAATGATATCAATCGTTTGGATTTAGAATCCACCCTAACCCCTATCAGAATAATTATCCTAATTAATTATATCTGCAAAGATCCTGTGTCCAAGAGAAGTTACAGTGTAAGCCTCCAGGTGGCCATGAATTTTGAGAGGATCCTATTTAACCCAATATAGGTGGTAAACCATTCTGCTCTTCACCTTCTGTGTTGTAATCACTAAATTAAATGAGATATTCAACATTTAATTATAAAATGGGCTTTGTAGTTGATGATTTTGTCTAAGCGTAGACTAATGTAAATGTTCTGAACACATTTAAGTTAGGCTGTGAAGGTTAAGTGTATTAAATATGTTACCCACTTACTATTTTGGATTTGCAATAATTTTATGTGCTCAAAGCTTCATCATAAATCAAGAAACACCTGTCCTCAATGGATTTTCTCCTCCATCTGATCTGTCTGCAGCAGTGAGCAAGGTCCTCATTGACCCATCCCCACCAAGATGATACTACCCAGCTTGCTAATGAATTTAAAGGTAAGTCACAGGGGACAGGATTACAGAGGTAAGTCTAGTAGATGTAAAGTTATCTCCCTTTTTTTTTCATTTTAATCTAATTGATTACTAATGATATTAAAGCACCTCTTCATATGTTTATTACTTGGGTTGGAGGGATTTTTCTAAAATTTACCAATTGTGTCTTTTCCCCATTCTATTAAGAGTTGCTATCTTTTTCCAGGTAAATTTGAGGATTTTTGTGAAGAGCCCAGGTTAGGTCTTCTCCTCCTATTCTGTCATCTGTTGTAAGTTTCATCTGTGGTGTCTAGATCAGAATTCATTAATTTTGATGGAATCACATTCCTATCTTTTCTCCCTTATGACTTGTTCTCCCCTTGAACTCTCCTACCTATACCACTGCCTGCTCCCTGACTCTGTGAGCCACCATGCCATGGCAGGTACCCATCCCAGTAGGCGAAACTCACTTGGTAGCACACACTATAAGGGATTATTAATAAAATTTGCTTAATATTTTAAAATATTTAAATAACTGTAGTGGCTTCAACTCAATTCCAAACCTGGCAGGTCCCATGGCAACCTACTTACTCTCAACCTTTATTACCTCTTTTCTGCTACATAAGCCCCCACTTTCATCCACAACTCAGTCTTCACAGGCTGTCCACTCTTTTAAGACATCCTTGTCCCTCTTGTTCAGCTGGTAATGTGAGGAATCTTTTGCCTGCTGCTTTTGCATTTGAGTATACGGATTTTCCCCAGCCAATACCCCATTGATATTTGCACATTTAACAAACATGATTTCCACTTTGGGAGACGAATCCTAATGGCCCATGCCATGTCACTACTATTATACCCATCGTCATAGAGCACTACACACTTGGAAGAAGGAACACTCACATCTCCACCGTGACAATCAGAAGGCTGAGCTTTTGACAGTGCAGAACAGAGCTGGACACATGCTAAAGGGGACAAGGCAGATTTGGTTCAACTACCAAAGAGACTCCAGTTTGAACCGAGCACAATGCAACAGTCTTCTCATGCTATCCTGGGTCCCCAACTCCTCCTTCAGAGCAGACCAGGTTCTAAAACAGCAGCTAAGATAGGTGACTGAGGATTTTAAAGGGAGAACAGCAAGGAAACAAAATAGGGGTATGGGGAAGTGAAAAGGGAGGAATTAAAAAAAAAGAAAATAGAGGAGATACAGAGAAATGGGGAAAAAAATCAGGAGGAATTAGTGGAAAACTGCTGAAATGGGTTGGCAGGGCAGGTGAAGACACAATACACTATGTGATTTGGCAGCATCACACTCTGTGCAGAGGGGACAAGGTCACACATCGGAACAGGGATGATACAGATAGAAGCCAGAGTGGCATGTCTCGGAACAGTGTCGAGGCAAGTCCTTAGTGCCACAGGGAACATAGCTGGCTAAGAAGTTCACACATAGCTATAAAATCAACAGGAGGCCCAGCCTGGATTTAAACAGAGTCTGCCTAAGCACCAAGCCCAAATTCAGCCCCTGCTCTAGGTGTTGGTCATTTTGCTGAAGTGCCTATTTAGAGCAAGTTCTACAAGAGGCTTGTGAGTAGACAGGTGTGTCACTGACTAGTGAGGCTGCCCACCTGCCCTCAGCTTCGTGGTTCTCCCCTGGGTTTGAAGTGACAGGAACTCTCATGAAGAAAGTCACTAGAAATTTGCCGTCATTTGAAGAGTGGGATTTGGAGGAAGAGTGGTGAATCTGAGGTATATGAATGCACAAGAACTACCTGACTCTTCATGGTAATAGAATTTAGCAAAGTCTAAACATTTCCTTCCTCAACATGGGGACTCTCGGAAGTTTCTAGAAGAAGCCCTCTCAATCACCACTATCCTGAGGCACAGTGAACTCCCTGAGTAGGTTTCTGTCATGTGGAAATGAACCAGGAGGGACTTCCTTGGAAGCTGCACCTTCTTTAGCAGAAAGAGACATCAGTGACACTCCTTCCTATGACAGAGAACATGAGGATATAAAACCTACGTCCCCCTCAGAGTCTAATTTAGATAATTATAGTTTGCCTCCTAGGACTCTCCTTGAGGATTCAACTGGCTTTGCTTGTCATCATTCCTGCTCTTCTTCTAAATTACTGGGCAGGGCAGGATTATAGGGCTAAGCCTACTGCAGGGAAAGCAGACAGGAAAGGAGATTTCCCAGCAGCAGATATGATTATCTGGTGTAACATAATTGGAAAAACCGAACAAGTGTTCTATGTCGTTTTTCCTGTGGGTGAGCCTTTCCAAAACCCAACAGTCTTCTTGTGCTATCCTGGGACCCCAAATTCTCCTTCAGAGCAGACCAGGTTCTAGGTCAGCAGCTTTCCTAACTCAGAGGCAGCACCACATAAAGGTTAAAGAGACTTTGGGCTGCGGATGCAGCTCTCAGTGGTCAGAGTGCTTGCCTAGCAAACACCAGGCTCTGGGTTCCATTCCCAGTGCTTTAAAAAAAAAAAAAAGTCTTATGTGGGTCCAAATCCTGGTTCTGCCACTCTGATGTGTGATTTGGCTAACTTCTCCCTTTGTGTGCCTACGTCTCCTGTCTGTAACCCAGGATAACAGAAATGCCTTCTTCGTGGGTAGTCAGGAGGAGTAACTGAGTTCATATTTGCATACACACACACACACACACACACACACACACACACACACACACCAGAGCCTGGCTATATGCTCCATCCAGGATCGGGCTCCAAACCTCTCTGAGCTGGACTGTGACCAGCATCCTGTAATTAGAGTACAACCCCATACAGTTTCATTTTCTACAGTTTTGATTGACTCCAGTTAACTGCAGTCTGATTATACTAAATGGAAAATTCCAGAAATAACCAATACATAAGTTTTAAATTGCACACCATTCTGAGTAGTGTGATGAAATCTCACTCGGTCCAGCTCTGTCCCACATGGGAGGTGAGCCATCCCTTTGTCCAGCACATCTATGATGAATATGCTACCCACTCATTGGCCACTTGGTAGCCCTCTCATCGATTACATAGACTGTCAAAGTCTCACAGTGCTGGTACATAGCATTCATTATCATCTGCAGTTTCAGGCTTCTATTATACACATTCTTTTTGGATAAGGGGGCACTACTGTATAAACTGAGTATCCCTAATGCAAAAATCCAAAATCCAGAGGGTTCCAAAATCCAACATTTTTGAGCATCAGCATCACAAGTGAGAGATGTTACACCAAGCCTTACATGCAGGTCACTATCAAAATGTGGGCACACTAAAAATATCTCATAAAATATCTTCAGGCTATGTGGACAAGATATGTACAAAATATAAGTGAATAACATACTCAGACATGAGATCTCATTATGGATACGTAAATATTCCAAATCTGAAAAAAAAAAAAAACCCAGATCTGAAACACTGCTGGTCCCAAGCATTTCAGATAAGGGATGCTCTACCTATGCCACCAATAATGAGTAGAGTTGGTGCAAATATGTTGCTGTGAACAGGTGGGGTGTTATGAGGGTTTGTGTGCAGGAGAGAATGGGCTGCAGGGGTCTAGAGTCATACAGCCTCCCTCTCTCTACCACCAACTCCCAATCTGAAAAATGCCAACTGTGGGATATACCATTTCTTAATTCTCACATTTCCAATCCTCAAACCTCTTAGCCACTGACTAGGCCTAACATTCTCGGAAAATCAGATCCTATAGTCATTGTGACTTGTGGTATTTCTATATAGTGTAAAATCATTGCCTAAAGACTAAACTGTGAAACCTAGAAAAGAGAGCCCGAGAGACCCCCTATGCCAAGAGTATTGCTGAGATTGGAGGCTGAGGAGGGGAGGAAGGGAGTGGATTCCTGAGGCAGTCTGATGAAAGATAAAGAGTGTTTGGCAGGAGATATTTTGTAAGTCAAGTATGAAGGGGCTGTTCAAAGACACCCTCAGGGACCTAACACTATCACTGCCATAAAGCACAGGTGGCTACAAAACCCCAAGTCTCAGTCCCTTAGAGAAGAAGTGGCTGAGGAGCCACCTGGGACACACTGCCAGCTTATTTGGCCTCAACCCTGGGAAACTCAGTGATGTCCTCTCTTCTGGCCTTTCCTGTGTGACCACCAGTTTAGACAATCAATGTAACTAACTACCAATGAAGTCTCCTCCCTGTCAGACTCTGCCCAGCCTTCTTTGATGGGGATTGTGGCCTGATGGCCAAGAGTAGAGAAAGCCAAGGCCGAGGTTGACCCAGGCAGACAGCAGCAAACAGGCTGAGGACGCTATGGGGACCTTGAGCTCAAGGATGATGTCCAAGGATGCCCAGATCCCAGGCACTTCTGTGCTCTGCCTTTCAGTTCACACACAGCAGAGAAAGAGGCCAGCACCTCAGGGAGTACTGTCCAGAAAGGAGATGAACCTCCATAGACTGGGAATGAGGGCTCTGGGCCCCCACTGTCCACTAGGGACAAGAGCCATCAAGAGCTACACACCACAAGAGGAAGCCCCAGAACCACCCACCCACCCCAGGTGCAGAGTCAGTGCTGTGCTGAGTGCTGCAGCTCAGCTGGGTCAACTGGGTCTCACCCAGAGGGAGAAGAGGGCCCACTGAGGCAGGCAGGAGGGCATCCCACCTATCCTATCCAAACGCCTGATTCGACTCAGCACTTCTGGCACCTGGAAATCTAGCCAGCACACAGTAGGCACTCAGCAAATGACAGCAAGGAGGGGACTCTCACACCCATCTGGATCTCTGTGTGGTCTTGGATAAGTTCTCTACCTCTGAACTTTGGTCCTCTCTGATAACTGCAGTAATAATAATGCCTGCAACCAGCATCGTAAGAGATGAGACTGGGATAAGGCATGGACACCACCAAGTTGACTGGAAATGCTGCCCAAGGCAAGAGATAAAAGATTAGAAAAGCGTCCCTCCCCAACTTGGATGAAACTGGAGAAACTTCTGGTAAGTAAAATCAGCCAGATGCCAAAGGACAAATACCACACAATCTCTCCAATATGTGGAATCTGAAAAAGTTGAATTCCTAGATACAGAGAGCACAATGGTAGTTGCCAAGGACGAGGGAGAGAAAGGTGGGAGAGGTTGATCAAAGGACAAAAAAACTCGAGTGAGATAAAAGAAAGAAATCTGTTGTCAAGCACAGTATAGTTATTAATATTATATTGTATTCTTGATAATTACCAAGGAAGTAAAATCTACTTAAAACCCTTCAAATCTAAGTGTTCTCATCACGAAAATAAATAAATAAATAAGGCAATATGTGTGCTTGCTCCATGAGCCTTTTCACAACGTATACATATTTCAAAACAACATATACATGATAAATATATATGTGCAATTTTTTTTGTGTGTGTGTGTGTGTCAAAAAACTGTTCAAGAAGCTGGGCATGAGTTGGGCATGGTGGCGCATGCTCTAATCCCAGCAGCTCAGGAAGCTGAGGCAAAAGGATCACAAGTTCAAAGCCAGCCTCAGCACCAGTGAGATGCAAAGCAACTCTATGAGACCCTATCTCTCAATAAAATACAAAATAGGGCTGGGAATGTGGCTCAGTGGTCAAGTGCCCCTGAGTTTAATCCCTGGTACATCCCCCACCAAAAAAAAAAAAAAAATTGGGTACTGCAATGCAGGCCAATAATCCTAGCTACTCTAGAGGCAAGAGGACTGCAAGTTCAAAACCAATCTGGGTAACTTAGTGAGACTTTGTCTCAAAAAATTAAGAGGGCTGGAAGTATAGCTCAATGGTAGAGCATTCCTGGGTTCAATCCCCAGTACCAAAAAAAAAAAAAAAAGATTTTTCAGAAATTGATCTCCTTCTCAAATTTGCTCAAATATTAATATTTTATAGCTAAATAAAGAAAAATTTTATTGCCTCACTTTTACCTATTAAAGTGACCATAAACCAGGCTCACAATTAACATGCAAACATGCACCTGTCTCAGACACACACAAACATTCACACCCTTGTGTGCGCACACTTTGCCACCTCAGCCCTACTGCTCCCTGGGTTTCCATCTTGTGACATTAGCATCCATGCTGCCGTGACTCAGCACCCAAGAATCCTGACTGACACTGCAGCCACTCCCAGGTCCCATTCCAAATCTTGAGTCCCTCCAACTTTACAGAGCTTTCAAACTCCTCCCCACCTGGACAAGTCCAGCAGCCGCCTAGCAGGCCCCACTTCTGCTCCCACCCCGAAGCTACATTCTCCCTGCTGCAGCCTGCTGCTCCTCAACAGCTCAGGCTCCTAGGAAGAAGCACCTGGAGCAACAGAGCCCCTGGCTGTATTTTGGGGCCTCATCTCCAGTCACTCTCTCCCCTTGGTTTCCTGACTCCAGAAACAGGCCCTTTGTCACACCTTTCAAGACAACAGGTTTCACTTGCCTCGGGTGTTTGCAGACCATTCACCCCACCTGGAAAACTCTGGTCCACCCTCTGGGCCACCTGGGAAGTCCCATTCATCTCATTGCTCTTCCCTGAGCAATCCCTCCCTGACCCCACCTGGACTTGCCCAATTCCCAAGTGAAATTGTTCTCTTCGCACTTCCCCACCCTCCTCTTTGGCCCCAAATGCTAGATTTATTCCTAAATGCTAGATTGGGGTAATTCATCTAGTCTCCACTACCACAAGGGAAATTGCTGGAGTTATAACTGTATGTCTTTGTTTGCTTCTGTATCTTTAGAGCGTGGCTGGGCACATATCAAGCAAAATGGCTGAATGAAGGATCCCATGGGAAACAAAATTATCTTCATATTTATTTTGGATTATTTTTAAAAGTCTACCTGTAAATATTTTTATTCTATCTAAATAGCCCTCAAATAAATAGAATTGTTTGCTATTGATCTATGGCAGTGTCTCTCAAAAGTGGCAGCAGATTTTGTCAAAAGGGGAGCTTTCAAAAAATACTAAAGCCTAGCTCCCAACACCAAAGGGCTTGTTTTAAAATGTCTAAATGGAACCAGGCCCTTGTATTATTTAAAATCCCCCTCAATGACTCCACTGTGCAGCCAGGACAGAGAATCACTAGCCTAAGTGGTGCACTCTGGGTCCGTCCTTGGGCTTTACAGTCAGGAAACTGTTGTGCCCTTCTAATTTGAAGGAGAAACTAAACTAGTATTTGATGGAGGGGAGGTGATGTTGGATCTAACCCCTAAATAAGGGACAAGTAAGAAGTAGCCTGCCTGTCAGGGTTCTCACTAAGCCATAGGGAAACAGAAGGCCTATTCCTGAAGACAGGGTAACCATGGAGGAAGGTGGAGCTGGGGGTATCTTGGGAAACCTCTGTACATGTGCTGGCCTTGGACTCAACAGAACAAGCCTAGAACAGCAAGCCTGGAGAACAAGGGATCTGAGGAACTGCCCGGTACCCTCTGCTTTGGCTCCTGCCCAGGATGTGATGGACACATCAGCCTGAAATTCTTCAGGGCCCTGGGACTGCTGAACTGAGGACAGCAGAGACTAATTACAGCCAGAAAAAAAAAATGCCTAAGTTTCAAGGCCCATTTCATGTTTGATGTTTAGACATCAGATTCTTCTTTTGTGGCCATCTAAAGTGCCAAAGCCCCAAATAAACAAAATTGTTATTTACAAGCCTGGCCTCCCCTCCTTCCCTTCCTCTGGTTTGTGAGCTGGTGGGTAAGTCAGTGCTTGGTTCTAGTAAGTGTATGTATATAGTTTATATATATATATATATGTATATATTTTGTAGTTGTAGATGGATACAATGCCTTTATTTTTATTTATTTATCTTTATGTGGTGCTGAGGATCAAACCCAGGGCCTCACACATGCTAGGCAAGCACTCTACCACTGAGCTACAACCCCAGCCTTGGTTCTAGTTTTTAAAGATGGTTCTGTGCTCCAAGGAAAGGTCAAGATTGACAACTTAAAGAGAGAATGGTCCACTCCTCTCCAGCCTGAAAGGGCCAAGATCCCCGTGGCAATTAGCCAACCTGCCTTAATGGTCTTCCTAAGGATGGGGAAGAGCTGATGATTAAAACTCTGCAGACACTCCTTCTTCGGGAGGTGTGGCAACCCAAGGGCACTCAGGTAGCCACACTTGGGCTGCCAGTTGCTTATGACCCTGGTGCCTTCATCAATAGGTCAGATTTACAACAAAACCACACTGCTTTCACCCATACCAGACACACTGAGCATGTGCTGGGGGAGGCATTAGGGGTAAGGCTGAGTGTTCCCTAGAGAGTGTGCCAGGCCAAGCAAGACACTGAGTGTGGGGATTCACAGGGAGCAGTACACTTCGCTAAGCAGAGAGATTCCAGGAAGGGAGAGGCAGGCCAGCTCTCTTAAGAGCTTGAGGGCCTCACTGAGATGCCACTTCACTGCTAAAATAAAGATTATGTACAAAATGGCCGAAGGTCCAAGGCCAGGGAACTGAGCAAGCCACATACCCAGCCTAATAGGGCAGAATAAAAGGACAAAAAATGGCTTCCACCTAATGGAAACTACTTCCAAGAGTATCTTGAAGGGAAAAGTTCAAAATGACAGTATTTGATTGACAAGCCCCTCCTAAGGCACAGCTTACTTGCAAGTTCTGCCATAATTCTTCATTGAGACTTGTGGCTTTGGGATTCATTATCCCTGAGTCCCGCTAAAGGGACAATGGGTTTAGAAAAGGAGGGAAAGGTGACACTGTGGGCTGGCTGGGAGAAAGGACACCTGAGAGCCAATCTTGGCATCTTGAGCACCCTACGCACAGGCCACAGAGTGGTCCCCACTTCTTGGCCTGTGCGATGACAGATTTCACTAACATCCTGTGTTTGACTCTTGAACAACTGGACTGGGGAAGAATTCTATGGATCCTCCTGATGAAGACTTCCTTTCTCTTGTGTAACTTTTTTCCCTTCTGAGCTGCCTTCAATATTCATTTCCATGATTAAGCCCATCTACCCATGGTAGAATGTGAATGTGTGGGAGAACACAATGGGATTTGCCTTGGAACCCACCCCTGACCCACAAAAGCCACACAATTGTGAGTACCTTGTGAGCAATGAAAACCAGTATCACTCACCACGGCCACACCCACAATGATAAAGTGGGAGCATCTACCATGAGCCACATACAGTGGCTCCTCACCTCCCTCATCCTCTGTGTGGAACCCCATCAATTTAATCTGTCTTATCTACTCCTCCAGTTGGCCACAACCATCCCAACTTGTTCACTTTCTATCCAGCCACAAGAGGACTCTTTGATAAAAGTGCACATCTTATCATCTCCCCGCTCACAACCCTGCTGGCACATCTTCTGACTTTAGCAGAGAGACATAGATTCCCTTCCCTGACCCCAAGACCTTGTAGGGTGGTCTCCTCCCTTTCTCCATGCTTCTTCCCATTCTAGGCTCCAGGCTCTCCAACTACTAGTTCACTGGTTCCCAAACCGGTCTCACATCAGATTCACCCAATTATCTTTTAAAACTACCAAAATCACAACGTGTTGGGGTATATCCCAGGTATCAATATTTCTTTGAGGCTCCCCAGGTGACCAAGCACACAGACAGATTTGGGGACTTTGATTCCTCAACCTTGCGATGCTATCTTCACCTGGGCCAAGATACACGGGCCTTCACACATGGTCTTCTTGCTGGATGCTCCACTCAGCCCACCCCATCTGCCACCTGGCCCCTTCCCCAATACCTTCACACCCTTCCTCTAATAGCTCAAAGGTCACTGTCTCAGGGGAGTTTTTCCAAGCCCCCCCCCAGATAGGGTGTGCCTGTTCCAAACTCTCAGAGTCTGTGATTCTTTTCCAGAGTACACTGACTACAGCTGGTCATTCAGCTTTTATTTTGTGAAAATTTGCTCAAATGTCTGTCTCCTCTTGTGTTAACTTTTCATCACTGTGACCACAATACTTGACACAAACAACCTGGAGGAAGAAAGCTTGACTTTGGGTCAGTTTCGGAGGTTTCATACCATGGTTGGCTGGCTCCATCGCTCTGGGCCCAAGGTGGGACAGAACATCATGGCGGCAGAATGTATCAGAAGAAAGCTTCGCAGTTCACGACAGCCAGGGAGCAGAGAGAAAGGGGCTTGTGCTCAGCTTTCCAGGGCACACCCCCAGTTACCAACTTTCTATGACTAGACCCACCTCCTAAAATTTTTCCCACTCCCCCTCATGCCATCAAATTACTGATCTCTCTGTGGATTAACCCACTGGTGAAGTCAAAGCCCTCATGATCCAATCATCTCCTAAAAGCCCCACCTCTGGACAATGTTGCAGTGAGGACCAAGCCTTCAACACGTGAGTTTTGGGGGTACATTCCAGACCCAAACTATAGCAACCCTACAGACAACCCAAATTCTCTGAAGCCACGTCCTTTCTGGTTTTTCTGTCATCAGGGATGAGCACACGTATTTGTTACATGAATCAATGATACATATTATCTCCACCTTCTAGATGTGGACGCTGAAAGTCAAAATCTGAGATTCCACTGATGGTGTGTTACGAGGAGTGCTCAAACACAGATTTTAATATACTTTCCAACCACTGGTTCTCAGACTTCCACTGCAACAGAATCACCCAAAGGGCTAAACACAGAGGTGCTGGGCCTCAGCTCTGGTGTTTCTGATGCGCTGGATCAGGGGGGAAGTCAGAAAAGGCACAGTTTGCATTCGTGTTCCCAGAGGGTGCTAATGCTGCAAATCCAGGGACTACCCCACCCAAGGACCACTCCCCATGCCACCCACTACGTATGAGCACCTTCCCTGAATTGGCGCATTTGAAGGCACAGTGAATGCAAATCTCCTTTAATCTTACAACTGCCTTTTTTCCCCTTTTTTTTCTCTCTTTAGAGTTTTTACCCAAAAGTTATCTTTACATCATTAGAATTTGGTGTTGATGCCTGGCTATAGAAGAACCTCATTCCTTCCCACCACCCGGCTGACAGAGAGTGCACCTGTGACAAAGCTCAGAGTCCCCCAACAGGCTGGCACAGCCTCAAATGTTTTGAGACTTGAATGGCAAAGGGACCAAAGAGACCTAGCACACACAACTCTCCAGGAAAGGGAGAAGCATGAAATTCTGCCTGGAGAGAAACGGAAAGGACATATCCGTCACTGCAGCCCTGGAAATTTCTAAGAAGACTCCACAGCCACACACAGTCATCCCACAGTCTGCCTCAAATCCCCTCTTTCTCTACCCTTTCTTTTTCCATGTATTTGAACAAACTTTCACAAACCTGCTCATATCTCTAATGCATATTTAGGTGTATGAAAATTAAAGGTACAGATCTTGCCTCATTTACAGCTGGTTTCACCTAAATCATTAGTATTTCCAGCCTTCGAGGTTTGTTTCTGTGTTGAAATTCCAATCCACAGGTAGGACACTCATTCTGACATCCCTGGTCAGGAACAGTAGCCACTAAAAAATATAATTCCTCAGTCAACAGCTCATTCTGAATAGAGATAGATTTTAAAAGTGAAAACAGTTCCCTAAGGGGAAATGGAGACATCTGAAACATTTTAAACAAAACTTTTCAGATGGTGAAGAAGAGTAGCCAGATCTACAAACAAGTACACTAACTCTTTCATCTGCATTTCAATACAGCAGCATTTTAGGAGCAATTGTGCTGTCAGAGAGGTCTTCCCCAGCAGGACTTGGGAAGAAAGTTTTGTGTCTATTGTCCTGTTATTTAACCATGTCAACAAGATTGTAAAGAAATGTTCTTAAGGCTTTTGAGAGGACAAACAATTTTTAAGCACCTCCAGAATACTGGAGGATTTAAGTTGACAATGATCACAATCACTAATTATAGTCATTCTTAACTGATTCTCACCCAGGCTCTCTTTATTAGTTAACACTTGTTAACCTGCTTCATCGGCAGTATGTATTTAAGGAAGATTAAATTCAATTTCATTCAAATCTGCCTGTATGGAGCTTCCCATGCTAAGACAAACATCTAGAAATATGCTGCCCTTCACATTGTCTCTTCCTCAAGCAGTAAAGATTGAACTCAGCATCCAAAACCTATAAACACAGAAAGATAACATTTTGGTCCATTGGATTAAAATGGCTAGGATGTTCCACACTGGGACCAAAGTATCCTCTTGGTGCACCCGGCTCCTAGCACCGCATTCATCCCAGCAGGACCCAATACAGGTTTGCCCAACACAACCTCCTCAGTGGTGGATTGTTCTAGAAGATGAAAGGATAGGAGCTTGTGTCGCCAGTTTTGGAAAACAGGGCTTGCACCCTTTGGTTGCACGTTTCTGATGAACAGGCGTCTGCGTTGACTTCTTTAGTGCTTTATCTTTGTTTTAATCAGCTTTTTCCGCTGCTGGGACTTAAAGACCCAACCAGAACAATTGCAGAGGAGGAAAGATTTATTTGTGAGGGCTCAGAGGTCTCAATTCATAGATAGCAGGCTCCATTCCTCCAGGCTCAAGTTGAGGCGGGACATCATGGTGGAAGAGTGTGGCAGAGGGCAGTAGAGAGAGACACTCCACTCTCCAGATACAAAATATATACCCCATAGCCACGCCCCCAAGGAACCACTTCCTCTAGCCACACACTCACTTCCTCTACTCACCACTCAGTTAATCCCATGAAGGATTAGTTCACTGATTAGTTTAAGGATATAACCCAGTAATTTCTCCCGTGAATTTTCTTGCATTATCTCACAGGTGAGCTTTTGGGAGACACCTCACAAACCATAACAATCTTACTCAAGTCTCTGGACCACCTTACTAGAAACATTCTCTCCGGCACCCCATTTTGCAAATGCAAAGCCAATAGGGTTAAATGTGGGAGGGCCTCCACACCTCCCATCACGTCCAGCCCACTCACAGCATGGTTCATACTCCCTGGGGCTTGGAGTCTCAGCAGCAGTTCCAATGAGATCAGATAACAGAAGGAGAACAAATGTCAACAGCAAGGAAGAAGGGAAGGGCAGCTCAGGGGATGAGTGTGCAGAAGGCAGGGGAAGGCTTTGCACAACACAAAAGATTGCTACATTTTTCTCTTTGGTGCAGTCAAACAATGTGACCAAGCAGGAAGGAAAAAAAAATGTTTGGCCATTGTGATCTTTCAACAAATTAGCTGAATAGGAAATATAGCAAAGCATTCCACCTGTTGAAGCTAGAATGTTATTGTTGTTATTTAAAGTATTTGTTACTTATACAGGACACTAAAGTAATATCACTTATGCTGAAGTACTGTTACAAGTCAAGTAAATGCTGAAATGAGAGCAGGAAAATGAGTTGAAAGGGGAGGACCAAGTTCTGGCTTCCAGATTGGGAGAACACTGTTTTACTGAAGAAAAAAAAAAAAAAAAGTCAGGGAAAAAACTAGAGTCTAAAAAAATGGTTCACAAATTTCAGAGAGCATCAAAATCTCCAGAAGGGATGCTTAAAAACAGATTTCAGAGTCCCATTCCCAGAGACTAATGTGAAGTCCAATTTGTATTTTTCACACACACACACACACACACACACACACACACACACACAAGCAATCTATTCATTGATTAAACATCTGTTTAATGAACACCTACCTCTTGCCAGGAGGAATTCTAGATGCTGGAGTTATGGCAGGGTGCACAGCTATCAGAAAGCTTTCATTGTACATCAAGAAGACAGGCTATAGCTAGATAAATATATAGATAATATGCCAGGCAGAAATAAGGGTTGTCTTGAGAAACACTGAAGATAAGGAGGGAAGACACTCCCTCCTTCCTGAGGGTATTCTGGGAAGTTTCTCTAATAAAATAAGAGCAGATGTCTGCACAGATTTCTAGGGGGAAATCATTCCAAATACAGGGAACACCAAGTGCAAACACACTTCTGGTGTAACTGATTAACACTGGTTAAGGAGCACTTGCTGCATGTTTATAGCATCCATCTCATTTCAATGGCACAGCAGCTCGGCATCACTAATTGTTATTATTACTCCCATTTTCCCCACTCCCACAGGAGGATCTAGCCTCAGACCTATCAAAGGGTGGCATTCGAGTATAACTGAGGTGGCTAATGGAGTCTCCCTAAGGACAACGCTTTAAGGAGTGCACCGTGGGGAAACAGGTCCCGCCTGAAGGCGGTAAATATGCACAGGGCATAAGTAGGTAATGATTTAACAACTGTCTGATAGCACAGGTAGTTATCCCAGGTGATATTTAGGAAGTCTTCTCTTTAATGATTTGAGTAAGTGATAGTGCAGTTTTAAGCAAAAGAGTACAAAGGGTCGTGAACTTAACTACATAATGAAAAATATACAAAATCTAAAATGCAAAGAATATATGCCATAACATGAGCTGTCATAAGTAGTTCACTTCCTTCATTTTCAGTACTTCCCGAATGAGTACCTTATGATAAGCAGGCATTTCTCTGATCTTCAGGGGGAACATGACGAAAAATACTGTGAAGAAGTGCACAGCCTGCTCCTTCATGCACCCATGTCTGGAGTATTGGACATGACTCCGTCTGCAGGTAGGTGCAGCCACTCCATGCTCTTAAGTCCTCCATGTCACTCCCTTGCAGTTTCCTCCAGGACCTGATCAAGGCATGCCCATGGTCCCCAGAGCCAGGATCTGGACAGTATTCACCTACCTGATGAAGGAGGGTGGAAGCACGTGCTGTCTCCATCCGTCATGTGGGCTGGCCAACAGAACCACACTTTACAAGAGATGCGAGGGCTCCACTTGCAAATCTTTCTGCTTTCCACTGCTATAAACTCTCCTGGCTCTGATTAATAAAACATAACCGTAATTCCTAGAATAATGGTCTATTACCCAAAGTCACAGAATGACAGAACAATCAGAATCAGAAAGAGTTATGGGGCCCAAGGATACCGTTGAAGTGGGAGGACTAAGTTCTGGCTTCCAGATCAGCAGCATTAGGTGCAGGTAGCAAATCAAAGGCCTAATATTCAAGTCAGTTCTTTAAGTTGCTTGAGGATTTAAAAAAATATGATAGTTTCATAAACTGAATACAAGAATATTTAAAAACCAGATGTGGATGCTGCTCCAAAGAAGACAGGCAGACATTTGAGGGTCTATAAACTCACCCCTACCTAGCTACACTGTGCTTATTTAACGCTCCTCCCAGTGTGTTTCCATTTGAATTTTGTGGAGTTGGAGGTTGACAGTTCTAGCTGTGGTTTCTTCTTCCATCAGGTAAAAACAATTCCACGCATATAATTCAGACCTGACTGGGCCATTTTGAGGGTAAAAGAGAACTAGAACAATTAGAAGGACTCAGAGCAAGGTGAGCTTGGCAACTTAATCTCTCCTGACCAAGAGACTTGCTGACTGCAGAAATCCTTAATTAGCACTGAGCCAAGAGCACTCTGAAACCACAGGGTGAGCCAAGCATGGCTTTCCCAGAGAGGCCAATAGCACCTTCCATGATGAATTATACTGACCTCCAAGTAAACATGGAGATCCTTCTGCCAATTCCACACAGAGGCGACCCCTACCAGACCAGCTGTCACATCCATGCAGTGGGGTAAATTTTCATCATGTGGCTTCCCTCAAGTTCCTGCATCCCCATCCTTTATTAGGTGCAAAGGCAATGGCTCTCAATCCTAAAACTCTGGGGCGATTCTCTCCCACACGAACAGCTTATATCTACCTCCAAGTGATGGTGATTGAATTATTCTAGAGCCTTATTACTCAAAGTCTGACCTTTGAACTAGCAACAACAGCATTACCCGGGAGCTTGATAGACATAGAGTTTTAGGTCCAACCCAACACCTAATTCATCAGAATCTGTACTTCGGCAAGATTCTGGATAATTCTCCTGCACAGCTGAGTTTGAGAAGCACTGGTCTAGGGTAGAGCCCAGCAATGTTGGGTTTGGTTTTGTTTTAATTCCTCAAAATAGTCTAATGTCCAGCCAAGGCTAGCAACTCCCCCACTTAACGTTATACCAATTCTCTTTTCTTCTTATTGTTGACCACAGCTAAATTGAGTCCTGGGCTCCAGATCCAGGTAATCCCCAAGTTATTCCTGATAAGAGAGGCTATTGTTAGCAGTGGAAATGTCCCTTAGTCACACTCCTGCTTCCCCAAGGTTTACTCTAGCTTCCAAACCTAGGCTGCGCTCCAGAAATCTTGGATTGTCTTCGTGCTCCATCACAGCCGCACATCTTCCTCCCTAGTGAAATCCTGGGGGATTTCACTCCTTACCTTCTCCTGTCCTCTTTTCTTGCCATTTTATATCTTGGCATCTCTCAATTCGAATGTTCCCACAATAAAAAGACTTGAATGGAAGAAGGGCTGTCTTCTCTTTCTCTTGTTTCCACAAACCTGTCTCCTCACCTGAACACAGCTTTCTACGTAACATGCATGTAAAGAAACGTGAATGGTACAAAAAGAGGAAGACAGAGGACTCAGCAGAGAGAGCCATGGGGAGGCATTATTTGTCATCCAAAGATAACAGGAGCAGCCCCTTTTGAATGTTAACAACAAAGCCCATGTTAGACAAGCAGGAGACAGAAACTGGGGGCAAGCAATTCACTTAACATGAGAAGATTCCACAAAATGACTCAAACTATTAAAGGCACTCCAGGGTCCTGAGATTATCCAATTTCAAATTGCAGCCCCAGTGGGAGAAAAGAGTCATCTCACAAATAACACCCACTGCAATCCAGGTCCTTTTGCTGTTGTCACCTCTCAGGCCATGGTTACAAAAGCAGCACCCAGCCTGGAGAAACAGCAGTCTTTTTGTGCCTGGATTACTATGCATCTAAAATGACAATGACAACATCAAAAAATAGAGACTGTCTTGTGTAAGTTTAGATGAAGTAGTCTGTGATTATGCCCAGATAGCTCTTCACCTTATTCCATTCTTCACCCAAAATTTATTAAAATTAGAATGAAAAGTAGAAAATTCTAGAATCCTGAAAAATCGCTCTGCTTCAAGGTGCCCTAAATTATGCAGGCCATTTGGTGAGGGAGTAAGGTCCAAAATACTGGGGACCAAATATATTCCAGATATTGAATTTTTTAAAAATTTGGAATATTTGCAAATATATAATGAGATCTCTTGGGGATGAGGCTCAAGTATAAACATGAAAGTCATTTATGTATTATATATATATCTTATACCCATATCCCGAAGGTGATTTTACACAGTATTTTCAGTAATTTCGTATATGGAGCAAAGTTTTATGGCATGGAAATTCACACTTGTGGCATTACATCAGCACTCAAAAAATTTCGGATTTTGGAGCATTTCTGATTTCACATTTTCACACTGGGAATGCTCAACCTGTAGAACATTCTCTTTGGTGGCCTATCACAGACATACTCAGAAGGGAACAAGCCACAATGATTTTGTATCCTGTTGTTGCTTTGGCTCTGTATTTTACCTGATTCCCACAGAGCCAGCCGTTCTGGGTCGTGAAGCCTTGGTCTTCTGTCTCCTCTACCCTCTCCTCCCCTACACCTCTACCCTCACTAGGTCCCCAAGTCATCTCGAGGGCTGCCAAGGGGCCAAGGCTGAGATGACCAGCAGTCCAGCTCTCCTCCTGAAGAACTCTTCTCAGTCTTTAGCATCTTCCCCTTCTTCCCTATTCTTTATCAAGAAGCAAAATGACATTTTTGCCTAGGAAACTACATCTCCAAACATATTTTAGTGCATTGTTATGACAAGTGATCTTTTGCTGCCAGAGAAAAGGGAATCAAGAAAATGGGTTTCCTGTGGAGGACTGTGCCTCTCAGACTGTGCTTGGAGAGGAGAACAGACCCAAGAGACTTCAGGGTTCCAAGCAGCTGGGTTATTTTCTGTTGTTGGCAAGAATCAGTAAATCTGGGCTAAACTTCTGATAGAACAAGTCATCAGAGGGAAAGAGAGAAACAGAGCATATCTCAAGAAAATCTTTATGAATAAAGGACTGGAGACTCCTGCAAGGGGAAGAGTCAGTCCTGCACCGAGTAATGGCCTTGCTTAGTTCTGGGATCTCCAGAGCATTGTTCCACCGTCTTGTCTTCTACCAAGGAGACCAGACAGAAGAGTTTAAACTCTATCAAAACAACCCCTGCAAGTCTAAATGTTCTTAAAGCTTCAACTGAAAATTTCCTGCCCATCCTGCAGTCTTGCAATTCTTCAGCATCAATTCCAAATATTTGAATGAAGTGCTCCAGTCTGGGAACATGGGAGGGAGGGATGAGGTTGGGGAGGGCAATTGACAGGCTCACAAGTCAAGCAAATACCCTCTAAGGTTCAGAAATAGAACTCTTGGGTGTGGGTGTGGCAGAGAACAATTCCAAATGGACTAAACAAAGATACAACTATAAGCATGAAGATGGCAATGACCAAAGCAGGTGACACCCATTTCCAAAACTCAACCAGAGTAGTCCTGCAAGGAAATGCCTCCACAGAGCAGCTCTTGACATGGATGTCAAGGGAAAGGTTCTCACTCTGAGCAAAATCATTATGGGGCCTGAGCTAATAAAAACACTCCAATTCTTCTGCTGCCCCAGTATCTAATTTATGTACTCGTCAGACACAATTTTCATTTAATCAAGAGCTATCTTTTCCAACCTTTCAACTGCAAGTAACTTGGTACAAGATGAAAATAACCTAATCCATCATGATGATAGAAATTTTTCTTTATCTTCCAGGCCCTTACTGCCAACAAAATGCCAGGAATCTTGCTCTCTTGGATGGCTTATTAAAGTGCAACAGACCCAAGTTTCATTAGGACTGTGTAATAGCATGCCCTGCCCACAGTCTAATGCATGCCACATGTGCAGAGCCGGCCACAGCTGCAAGCCCCAACCACCTGCTAGAGCAGAGGGCCTCCAGAGGCAGTGGAGGGGGAATACTGCTAACATTTTAACCCCCATCCCAATGCACCCTGGAGCAAAACATTAAATTAAAATGGAGAGGGGGGGGTTGCCAGGTTGAATGGTGGTGTTCACAGGAGCAATGTTTCAGATGAAGCTATGTTCCCACTAGATTTTTCCAGGTATGTTTTTTTGTTTTTGTTTTTGTTTTTGTTTTTTAATTTCTGCACCCATGGATTCAGAGGCCAAAAACAAAGTTCCCACCCTCATCAGAGTGACCATGGGTGAATGCTTAGTTTGCCTGAGCTGTGCATTCCTAATCTATACAATGGGAGCAACTATATGAAATTGCAGGGCTGCTGTGAGGATGAAATAAGATGAAATATAAGGAATTTATTTGCACAGAGAGAGGGGTATAGTAATTGCTCAATAAATGTCATCCACTCCACATAAATAATCTTTACTTGAATAGATAGGGAGGGCCAGGAAAACTGGCGTCTCAAACCATACACACACACACACACACACACACACACACACACACCCTACACACACACAACCTGTCCTTCTCCCTCTCTTCTTTCTCTCCCTTCTTTCCTCTTTGTTCTTTCCCTCTCAACTTTTTGGTTGGGTCTGTACAATAACACAGGGTTTGGCATGAGAAGCAGGAAGGGCAGGAAGACGAAAGCAGTTCGATTTTCTGGTCAGAAACAGAGAGATGAAGAAATGGAGGCCTGATCTACTTCTCTCCTCATCAACCCTCTGCCCTCCAGAGTATGTGGCAAGGCTAGCATGAATCCACCCACATACATACCACCCACATAACCCTAAGCACTATATTGCTTAGTGTTATATAGTTTTGAACTCTATATAAATTAACTCATCTTTATATATTTCTATGTGACTTATGTTTTGCAACTCAACATGATATATCTGAGATCATTCATAGTAATGCATGAGGCTGTTATTATTCACATCTACTACTGGGTAATATTCCATTGTGTGACTATAATTTATCCTATCATCAATGAACATTTGTAATGTTGCCAGGTGTTTGCTATGATAACCAGTGCTGCAGGGACCATTCTTGTGTGAATGTACATGAGCAAAATATTCCTCAATGTTTGCAGCTAGGAGCGCCCTGCTAGATCACAGGTTATGCATCATCTTGACTAGTCTATTTGGACTTTTGATTATAATGTCTAGTTATTTTTCCTAAGAGCTTGTTCCAGTTTACACTGTGATTGCCTAGTTCTTGGCAGGGAGTGTTAAAAACTACCTCGGAGAATGTTATTCCTGCAAGCCTCTGCTTGGGGTTTTGGAACCCTGAGTGATCTAGAAGTTCACAGTCACAAACATACCACCAAGGGAAGGAGAGGTGTCAAAATTCCTGACAAAGTGAGTCTTTTAGGGAGTGGTTTTGCGGCTCTCTGGCTTTGGGGATAAACCTCCCCAGGATTAACTTGTCCTGTCCTGCCCAAGAATGGAACAGTCTGTAGCTGCTACTGTTTTTCACCTGGGGATGGTGGAAGCCTGCCTTAGACTTCACTTCCAAACCCCCTTTCATCAAACAGGCGCTTCCAGCCAAACTCTAATGTCTTTGAGGACAAGATACATACTTTTTCTACCTCACTGGTATCCCCCATGCTTAGTACAATGTCTCCCCTTTGTAAATGCTCAATTAATCATCAAGTAATAGAATTAAAAGTTAATCGTTTTAGCAGACCATGCTATCTGTTGCCAAAATCTGTTACTCCCTCTTTCAAAACACAGTGCTAGACTCTATTTCCCAGCTTCCCTAGCAACTTGCTGTGACCACGTGACTGAATTCCAGCAGATGCAATGGAAGCAGAAGGAATATTTGCCACCTTGAGTTCTGGCCCATCAACACCTCCCCAGGAACCCCCACAGGTCCCTGGCTGCCAGCTGAGCGCCTTTCATCCCTCTACCATCACCTGGGTTCACATCAGGAAAGGTGACAATGGTATCTTTCACAAATCAATGAAAGAAATGAACCCATTTTCTCTTTAAAGAAAATAGACTGCCCCAGAGCTTCCTTGTGTGTGTTTAATGTGATTGTTTAGGTGAGTAAATGAGCACATTTGTGATTCAGACCCTCAGGTAATTTGCTGCTCAGCTGCACCAAGCTAGCTGGCAGGCTGCTTTGAATGAAGCCATTGTATTTCTAATACTATGCCATTTGTACTCATGTGCTCCTTGACATACACCGATTGGTTAAAAACAGGGAGCTTCAGAAGAGTGATGCTGAAAGTCAATGAGGAAGTAAAGAGATATATTAATTACCTACTGCTGCAGAACAAATTACCCCAAACTATAGTGGATCAAAACAACACTTATTTCATGTTGGTTTTGTGGGTCAAGAGTCCGGGTACAGTTGGGTTGAAGCCTCTGGCTCAAGGTCTCTCACAGGCTGCAATCACAAGTCAGCTGGGGCTATGGTGACTGGAAAGCTCAACAGGGGAAAGGATTCATTTCTAAGCTCACTCCTTGGTTATTGGTAGGATCCACCTCTTCATAGATATTGGACTGGGGACCTCAGTTCCTCACCAGCTTGGCTGGAGGCTACCCTGGAGGTGGAGCCTGGAGGCTTCCTTATAACATGACAGCCAATCAAGTGAGGAAAGAGAGAAAATTGATATCCCGTCTCTATCTTCATTAGAAGCAATTCACTAGGTCCAGCCCACACTCTAGGGAAGGGGGACCTTCTTAGAAGCTGCCTACCACACCAGCCACTTAAAAATGGTGATTCTGCCAGTTCAATCCTGATTTTCTGAGCTTAATCTCTAAATTCCATTTATCTGGCAAAAAAAAAAAAAAACACTTTAGATGCTCAAATTATCTCCAATATTTCAGAAGCTCATGTTAAAGCGAGGAAACTATGAGAATTTCATCCAATTTGTTTCTTTCATAACTAGGAAAATCTAACCATTCTTGCAATGGGATACTTTGGAGAACTAATGCCAAATGGCCTTAATTCCTTTTATGTCAACACTTAGAAGTATAATTCAAAATTCCCACCAATTTGCAAATTGATTTTTAAATGCAAAATGCAGGAATTCTAAACATTAGTTCACAAAAGCAGTTTTACCTATTGCCAATGCTAATACATAACTAAATTTTTATTTGCACTTTAGAATTGTGTTTCTCAACCAAATATGATAATTTATATAATTTGTGAATAAACTTGTTGACAAATCATGCTTCTCTTACATAAGTAATAGATTTACATAAGCAATTTAATTTACATAAGTAAATTAAACAGCATGTATCACTTAAGAGATGGGGAAAAATATGTTTAAAAATTCTTCAGTTCAATTTTTTGTTACATTCAAAAATGACCAAAAAAATATTTTTTGAAAATTTCCTACAGTGTGGAGAAAAGTTAAGAGATTGTATGCTCCCAGAAGGAAACTACAGGTGCAAACTTTTGGGAAGTGTCTCTCTGCCTTACACATATTCCTCCCTTCTCCAACTCACATGACCATGACCACAGACAAATCAGACTCATTGGAAAAGACCCACTCTAATCTGTTTCCACAACCCTATGAGCAGCACAGATTTGGAAATACCAGTCCCCAGCAAGCCCAAGCATTTTAATGAGCCGTGGCCAACTGGAGTGACGAAATCCTTCAGCCATGTCAGATGCTGCCACAGCTGGCCCAGGGTGGGAGAAACCACCCCCTCCTTGAGACACCACCCTGTCTCCAAACAGTCACAACCACATGAGACCTAAATGCAGAGCTCATTTTCCCAGCTGCTCCCTGTGCCCAGGAGAAATGAACTAAGTGGAAACTGGTAGCATTGGTTGTGACCCCAATGAGGGCAGGAAATAAGTAGGGAGGTAGGTAAAAGGCAAGAGCCAAAGGCGAACCTAATCAGTTCAGCAACCTTGCAATGACATTTTGAAGTGCAAGGTCATTCTGAGTTCCAGAACAGAGAACATCTTTAGATGATGAAATGCCTTTTCCAAATGCCCACTTGGTAAATTCTTTTTTTTTTCCTTTGACTCGTTAAAAACACAATAATAACCACTTAAGCAATTATGAAAACAAATATGATCCTCCAAGGTTTATGGGCATCTACCTGGAGCCTGACCTAGTCTCTCCCTGTGAGTTAATTTTAATCTCTCTTTATATTGGCAAATATTTATTGGCTACAGGGTGTCCAGGCACTTGAGAATCAGTTCCTGCCCTCAAACTGCTTACAGTCTGGTGCAGGGACAGACTGAGATTTAATGATTATGACATCACATGGATTGTGGATCACTCTACTGAAGTGGTAATCACTACACTGCAAAAGCACATTACGGGGGAAGATGGGGTTTCTGGGTGATAATTAGCAATGGTGGCATTGGTAGTGCAGCTAAAACTTCAAGATGATTAGGAGCAAACCACAAAAAAATGGGAGGGAGGCCAAGGTGCAAATTTGCTATATACAAAGAGACTACAGAAGCTAGGGATCACCTCAAAATGGATAGCACATGTTTCAGGAGGATAGGAGGTGCTGGGGTGTTGGGGGTGAGGGGCAAACATGTTATGGAGAGGTAGAAAAGCAGGAAGAGGTCAGATTGTGAAGGTCCAAGCACATCCTGTTGGGAATTTGCCAGCATTTACTCAAACCCTGAAGGAGTTCAAGGGATGGTGCAAGAAGTTGATGTGGGCTCCAGAAAGCTCATACCGTGTGCACTGTGGAAAATGAACGGAAGTCCAGCATGGCTGGTGGTGAGAGTCCAACAATCTAGTGAGAGATAATCGTGGCCTGAACTTACAGGAGTGGCAATTGGGACAACAGGAGCCAGGATAATTTCAGGGACTTCTGGTAAGTAAATTCTTTTTTATTTTTTTATTTTTTTGAACCAGGGATAGAACTCAGGGCACTTAACCACTGAGCCACATTCCCAGTCCTTCTTATATTAGTATTTTGAGACAGGTTCTCCAAGTTACTTAGGGTCTCACTAAACTGCTGAGGCTGGCTTTGAACTCTCAATCCTCCTGCCTCATTTTCTGAATGGCTGGTATTACAGGCATGTGCCACCACAATCAGCTAATAAGTGGAATCACTGGGTAAGGAAGAGCTGGCAGAATGAGAGAGGTGAGGCAAAGAGAGCCCACTAGGGAACTTCTAAGGCCCTGGCTTGGGCTCCATGCAGAATTCCCTGAGATCCTAGAATAATGATGATGCTACTAGCTCAATCCTCAACTGTTCAGTGGCATCAGGACCCTCAGAAGAATGCAGTTCCATGGGAACTAGCTCTGCCAATGTGACCAAATTTTTAGGCTTCCCTCCTTTGCCCTGTGTTTGGAAGAGCACTGTGTCCACACTGTTTTTCTGGACAGTTCCTCCCTTTCCCACCCCCAAACTGGGGATTGAACCCAGGACTGCTCTACCATTGAGTTACATCCCCTCCCCTTTTTATTTCTTATTTTGAAAAAGGATCTCACTAAGTTGCTCCAGCTGGCCTTGAACTTGCAATCCTCCTTCCTCAGCCTCCCAAGTACCTGGGATTTCAGGCAGGTACCCCCATACCCAGCTCTGGACCATTTCTTTTTAACAAGCTCTGCTTTGGTCTTCCCAAGAGGGACGTTTGACCCCATGAGTCTTGGTGAAAGTGATCAGATGCATCCAGTTGCCTCTATTCTTTCCTATCTCCACTCAATAGGTCTGGATTCTTTTTTAAACCCCTGCCCCCCCCCAATCAGATCTGGCCCCAGGCATATTTTCCCAACACTTATAAAACCACGTGTGGGTTTTAAGTGAAATCTAATCCGTGTGTTTCTGAGTCTTCTATACTGAACTCATTCACATGGTGTGAGGAAACAGCTACTTGACATCCAGAAAGCCTTTCTGGGTATTTTATGACATTTTTAAGCTTTATTTTGTCTTAGACCTAGGAAGCGACCACCTGCTAAATACAAACAAATCCTTCTACAGGACGTTTGAATCTAACGTTAAATGTCTCTTGGGACAGAGGTAAGAGAAAAGAAAACAAGGGGTGGAGAAGGAGCAGAAAGCATAGCAAAGAAAGGAAACCAGTCATACGATGGGAGGTTCCAGAGTGGCCCACAGATCACCTTGTTGCTACCCATCTGCCTTATGTCTGTCCACAGAAAACACACTTTTTTAGACAGATAAAATCACTTGAAGATGCCAAGAGAACAGATATGCTCTTGACTAAATACAGCTTTTGTGGCTGTTCCCAACTCTCCTCTTTTTATCAGTAAGTTGTTGAAACACCCTGAACTAATCAGTGCTTCTCACATTTTTGTCCCTAATGTGGCCATAAGAAAGAGATTAGTCCATGAATAAAGTATTTCTAATTAAATCAGTTTTATTTTAGAGACCACCTCCTCCTTCTTGGGAAAGAAACATTAGAAATCCCCCAGAAACAGTCGTTTTTGATAACCACAGGCACACCTGGGGTTATGAAAGATGTCTGCATTCCTTCTCATAGTTGAGCCAGCACTTTGGGGAGCCTGCTTTTGGACTTCTGCACTCTGCTTCTGTCTCCTTTCTAGTTCAGGCTGTTGTCACCTTGGTCCTTTTCTGCTGAGCCCTCACCCAGAGCCCACCTCTGAGTAGTTAGTTTGTAGAGCTTTGAGAAGTGAGGGATCACGTGTGCAAAGAGGTATCTATACACTTTCCAAAGAGGGTGGCTCCGTGGTGCCCTTTGAGTCTGGACCCAAGGACTATAAGTCCTCTTCCCCCATCTCAAGCTCTTCCCTAATGGAAGCAGTCTCTAATTGACCCCAATTGTTCAGGGACTGTTCAGTGAGAGAAGGGGCTCATCCAGAATTCACCTGAGCTGTTGGTAGAGCATAGCCATCAATTACTCGGGGCTTTTGAAGTCAGTATCCTCCAGATAAAACATACTCCAAAAGAGTACAGTGTGAACCAGCTGAAGTCACTGTCAACAAGAGCTCCCTGTCCACACACCGACTCAAGGCAAATAGATATCAGGGTGAGAGGTAGTCCAGAAGGGACACCTTAGATGCCCTTATCTCTTCAGCTCTTATTCACAATGAGTCACTTAATAGGAGGTCTGCTCAGAGACATTGACTTACTGCTGTCATCAGCTTTAGTGACATATTTCTCCCTCTCTTCCTCCCTCCCTTCCCTTGCTAGGAAAGAAGCTCTGAGGTGACAGGCAGGTTTTTCAAACTAAGGAAACACTGTCATCATGTTTGTGTATATTTGCTTATTGGTTTATTTGAAGGTATTTATTTATGAATTTGTCCCTAGACCTTCCACATGGAATTTGAGGTGCCTATCAGGAAACCATAAAGCTGGAACTATAAATAAAACAAAAATCAGAACTAAATAATTACAATTGGATTGGAAGGCATGGGCTTCCAGTTCAAGATGGTAGCCTGGAATCCACTCACTCATCAACTTCTGTCTCTCCCAAGATTCTCCGAAAGTAAAAATACAGAAATGAATATGCCCACCTAGTAACTCTGTCACCTTGGGGATCTAATGAACTAAAATTGAATCCATGTTGAGTATAGTCCTAAAGCCTTTCAGTCTTCCACCAGGCTGGGTGCCCAGTGTGTAGGAGAGAAAAATTAATTGGCCCAAATAAAGATAAAGCTTATAAACATGTTCAACATAGTTTTCAAATAAAAACATCCACATCCAGACATCTGTGCTAATGATCCCCAGGAAATGGCACTTTCTGGTGCTGAGCCAAGCCTTAAGCAACAGGGCAGACATTCCCCTCTTTCCTCCTGCCCCGTGGCAGGGGTCCATCATCTCTATGCAGATTCAAACAGGCCTCGTGGTGCTCAGATGAACAGGAGGCTTAAATTCCACAAAAAAAAAAAAAAAAAAAAAAACCTAAAATCAAGTCATTACAGAGAATTTTTCCTGAGAAGTCCAACAATCAAGATTTTTTTACCTGGAGAAGTTGAAAGAAAACAGCTTGTTATTTGGGAAAAACAACAGCAAGAAACTACACTACCAGGAAGAGATGTGAAAATCAAAGGTCCATTGCAGACCATTCCACATAAATAGTCTCTATCTTCAGTCTAACTCGAGTCATCTGACTTCCTCGTCTGTAGGACTCCGTCTCCTCATCCCTAAACAGCAGTAACATTATCCACTCCATAGGGAGGTATGATTCGGTCCAAGATCATAATGTACACAGCTTAGAACAGGTCTGCCATATTGCACATAGTCGATAAGCAGTTATCATTATTCTTTCTACAAACTATGTTCAAATTTTTAATTATAATAAATATTAAAGACCCATATGTGTTTCTGCCATGGGCTCTGTGCTCTGATGTGGTCCCACTGTGCCTGTCCCTACTCAGTCCTTCCCAACCAAGCTCCAGGCCCAAGTTCGGCCCAGAGCTCCTTATCATTCCTGCATATTTTTAGATCCTAGCTGAGTGTATTCTCTCCCTTCTCAAAAGAGCTGGATGACAGCTTGCCACTAAGAATAGCAGTTTTCCAGTTTAATCAACAAGTCTCTTGGCTTCGCTGGCACTCTGGGAGATCAATTGGCTACATTTACCTGCAGAACCTAAGCTGCCCATGCAGATTCTGGCCAGCCCTGCTGCTCTCCCCACTGCCCACACTCTGCCCCTTGTGGGCTTTTCATGACATCCAGAGCAGGGGCAGAAATTTCTCCTCTCTCAGGACAAAGAAAGGGAGAAAGACAGTAAGAGATAGGGAGGAAAAGGTTTGAACCCATCAGTGGCACCCTTTCTGCAATCCTTGAACCTAGACTTGATGGGATTATATCACACAGAGAGCCCAGCATCATTATTACCCCCATTTCACAAAGAGGACCCTGGAACTCACAGAGGCCAAGTCGCCTGCTCAGGGCCACAGCACCGTCCATTGAAAGGACAGAATTTGTATCTAGGTATTCTGAACCATACCCAGGGCTTGCTTTTTTTCCTCCCAGTACTCTACAATGTTTAGAGGCTCGGGGCTTCACCCCATTAAGTCATTCCAGCCAGTGCTGCATTCCACGTCCTCCTTCCATGGGCTGTCAGTCACCTCTGAAGGCCCTAATGCCCACAGTCCCATCACTGACCTAAGGACATCCAGTGGCTCACCACAGACCCTTAGTTTGTGCCTCTACAAGGCTAGGAGCACACCCCAACCAGGCAAGAGGACAAAAGGAACCTCAAAATGAGGACCTTCCAGAAGGATGCATGGATCTGAAACTCATGCCCTTTCACCTAGAATCACCTTTTCTGGAAATATAAAAGTAAGTAACTTGGGAGCAAAAGGTTCAGGACAGACTTTGAACAGTAAAAGATTGAAACCACCCAGGAACAGGGGAAGTATATAGCAATCGTCTTAGTCTGTTCGGACTGCTATAACACGATGGGGTGGCTTATACAGGACAGAAATTTATCTCTCACTGCTTTGGAGGCTGGGAAGGATAAGGTCAAGGCACCAGCAATTCTGTGTCTGGTTAGGGCCCCTTTTCTGAATCTGCAGATAGTGGAAGGGGCAAACAGCTATCATGGGTCTCTTTCATAAGGGCACTAACCCCACCCCTAGGGCTCCACCCTCATTACCTCACTACTCCCCAAGGCTTCTTCTAGTCCCATCACCTTGGGGGTTAGGATTTCAACACAAGAATGGGGCAGATTTAAACTACAGCAGATATCATTGCCTATGCACAAACCAAAACAAATTATGTAAAAACTGTGTTAAAGAATGTTTATTGTGTAAAACACATATGTGATGTGAAATTGACAGGTTGCATATAAAAAGTAAATATGTGGTGGAATCTCAGTTACTTACGCCAAGCAGATAGGTGATGATCGTGTTCATTCATTGATTCAAATAAGCACCACTACTGTGTTCTCACATCATAAAGAAAAGTGCCCTTGCGTGTGAGGCTGGCCTGCTTCAGAGGGGGCAGAGACAGATGAGCAACAAGGTAAGTAAAATCTACAGGACACCAGTGGCACCTGCAGTGGGGATATATCAAAGAAGGAAGTAGGAAAGGTCACGGTGGGGTGGGGGCAAGTACAATCTAGGGTGGTGAGAACGGCCTGCTGGGAGTAAGCCCCTTGAGTAAAGATCCTCCTTCAAGAAGTCAGGGACTGGCCATGAAGAGATCCTGAACTAGAGAGTTCTCTACAGAGAGAAAATGAGGGGTAAGTCCCCTGAGGCAAGAACCAGCCTGGCTGAGTCCTAGAAAACTTCAGGATCCCAGCCCAAGGGGCCAAGGGCTCAGCACCCAGAGAAGAGGCCAGCCCAGAGTAAGGGGGCTATCGCTCATATGGGGAGCCACTGGGGCTCTGCAGAACACTATGATATGAAAACTGCATGACAGGATTCCCCTGCCTGATTGTGTGCTCCACTAGCAACATATGGGCACAGTGGGAAGACCTATGTCATAAGTATATCCCCTATACAGGGTAGGTGTATATAGGAGGAGCTCAGATACTGATGTAAGTATATGGGTAATCTGAGTACGCTCATTCATTCAGTGAGCACACTGTGTGCCCAGCAGTGATCTCAGCTTCTCAGTGTTCTCAGTTAATAAAGGCAGACCCTTTTCTTTAGTCAAAGAAGAGCAAATATGACCAAAAAAAAAAGATGAAAAGGGACCAGAATTTGCAAGATGCTTTAAATTTCTCACAAATAGATACCAGATTTTATGACCTATCTATCCTAGGTGCAAGGTTTAATGTACTAAACTTTACTGATAGCATTAGTCAATTTTATTGATTGCAATAGTAACATCAAGGTACGAAAAACACCACACATAAAAATGCTTTCTGATTTTCTGCTGAATTCCTATAATTTCTTTGCGATCCATTTAAAATATTACTTTCCTGACAACTTTGTCATATTCTCGTGATCCCCAGGCTAACTAAATTGCTTTCTCCTCTGTTTTACTATAGAACTTTCTATAAATCAATGTCATAGAACTTATCACATGATTTCCTGATTTTTTTTATCTGTCTTCTCTGTTAGGATTAGTGCAAATTATCTTTATATTCCCAGTTCTTAGCACAAGGTGATAAATATTTTGTCAGTGGAATCCCACTCTCTATTCCTGGGTCTGTGTCAGACATGACTAATCGATCACAACTTTTTCTCCCACTGAGCATAAGCTTGAATTCAGAGGGTTTTTTTTCTTTCTTTTTTTTTTTTAAATTTTTATTGTTGGTTGTTCAAAACATTACATAGTTCTTGACATATCATATTTCACACTTTGATTCAAGTGGGTTATGAACTCCCATTTTTACCCCATATACAAATTGCAGAATCACATCGGTTACACTTTCATTGATTTACATATTGCTATACTCATGTCTGTTGTATTCTGCTGCCTTTCCTATCCTCTACTATCCCCCCTCCCCTCCCCTCCCCTCCCCTCTTCTCTCTCTACCCCCTCTACTTTAATTCATTTCTCCCCCTTGTATTTTTTCCCTTTCCTCTCACTTCCTCTTGTATGTAATTTTGTATAACCCTGAGGGTCTCCTTCCATTTCCATGCAATTTCCCTTCTCTCTCCCTTTCCCTCCCACCTCTCATCCCCGTTTAATGTTAATCTTCTTCTCATGCTCTTCCTCCCTGCTCTGTTCTTAGTTACTCTCCTTATATCAAAGAAGACATTTGGCATTTGGTTTTTAGGGATTGGCTAGCTTCACTTAGCATAATCTGCTCTAATGCCATCCATTTCCCTGCAAATTCTATGATTTTGTCATTTTTTAATGCAGAGTAATACTCCACTGTGTATAAATGCCACATTTTTTTTTATCCATTCTTCTATTGAAGGGCATCTAGGACTGGTTTCAACACAGTGAAATCAACACCTAGACTTGGCAAGCAAATGAAGCCTAATTGCCATCAGACTTATTATAGTGTCTGAAGCCAGGTAGATGCACTATCAAGTTTTGTTGATTGAACAGGTAAATGAATAAATATTGTTAGGTTTCTGGAAATAAGACTAGCAAACTAGTAAAGTAATAACAAATGCCAAAACTATGAAAACTAGAACAGGTATCTAAACACCCAATTGGCAAATTCAGACATGAAACCAAAAGATCTTCATGGAACTCACCCAAACTAGCCCAGCCACAATGATGTAATGGTAGTTAGATCAGACATGTTGCTAAAACCAACCAGGCTGATCACCCGTGATGAGTCACAATGGAGTGATAGCCATCAGGTCAATATAAGTTGGCAGGAAGTAGCTGTACTGTAATTTTGAGGAGCGTGACATCGCCAGGATCATCCAGTTCACACACAAGTATAGGCAGAAGCATTAAAACATTCCCGAAGGCTTCTCTGAACCTTTTAAAATAGGCAATGTCATGCTCTTGGGAAGAGCCACAAGAACACATCAGCTTAATACCATTCAAAAGGTTAATTTTTTATTTGTAAAGCAGTAAAACACCTGAACATGTATTGATATAGTTTCATATTTCATAAGAATATCCATGAAGGTTAAATAGTTCTTATTCAAAATGTTTGGGCCCAGGGAGCTGGGGTTGTAGCTCAGCGGCAGAGCACTCGTCTAGCTCGGGTGAGGCCCTGGGTTCGATCCTCAGCACCACATAAAAATAAAATAAAGGTATTGTGTCCAACTACAACTAAAATAAAATATTTTAAAAAAATGTTTGGACCCAGAAGAATTCTGGATTGGAGATTTTTTCCAGATTTGGGAATATTTGCATATTCATAATAAGATATCTCAACAAAGTCTAAACGATTCATAAATTCAAACAGAATTTATTTGTTTCATATACACCTTCTGCACATAGCCTGAAGGTAATTTTATATAAACTTTATAAAACATTTTAAATATTTTTGTGCCTGAAACAAATTTTCATGGCATGGAATTTTCTACTTGTGGCATAATATCAATGCTCAAAATTTAATTTTGAATCTTGGAGCAATTAAGATTTTAGATTGTAGCTCTGAGTCAGGAGTTTTTCTTTCTTTATTTTTTGTTTTTCTTTTCTTTTCTTTCTTTCTTTCTTTTTTTTTTTGTTTGTTTGTTAATGTCCCAAGAGTCTTCTACCCCAATTTGTTCCTGTCTCTATATTTACAGGTTGTACAGCCAATAATGGAGTTTTATTTTGCAATAAATTGGCCCCAAATTCATCTTCTACGTGTTAAAATCATCTGGAAAGGTTTTTTTGTTTTGTTTTGTTTTTAATACTCATGCTCAGAACACACTCCCTGAAATTCAATTTCTACTAATCCAAAAGGACTGATGCTGGTATTTTTAGATCTCCAGATCTGAGAAGCACATATTTAACCCATAAAATTGTACCTTTCATTAATCTAAAATGATCTCAAGTCAGTAAGCACTTACTGAGCTGGATCACGCACTAGGACAGAAGAGATGTTCCATACCAGAATGGCTGAAGTTAAGATGTGCGTACCTGCAAAAATCAAACCTTATGGGTGGGATTGTGGCTCCACCACTGAGCCACAACCCCGCCCATTAGGTTTGATTTTTGCAAGTACGCACATCTTAACTTCTTTCCTAGCACATGCGAGGCCCTAGGTTCTATATACCCAGCACCACATAAAATAAATAAATAAAGATATTATGTTCAACTACAACTAAAAATAAATAAATAAATATTTAAAAAAAGACAAACCTTACTAGAAACCAAAGACCATATACCATATGCTTTAGGATTCATACCTTCATTCAGGATCCCAACAGCCTTGTAATTTGTGACCATTGTCATACTTTTTTACAGGTGAGCCCATCGAGGCTCACAGTTACCTGCCCAAGCCTCACAGCACAGCACAGCACACCTGGGCTGGGACCCTGGTCTTCCACACCCCAAATTTAAACTCTTTCTGTTTCACCACAAATCCTTCTTTTCTGATGTAAGTTCTTTAATCAGAAATTCATTACACATGATTTTTTTTCTTTTACTATAAGCCTCTTCTCAGAGCACACCATGGCTCTGCCTAGCCGAGCAATTAAGAGTGAGGAAACTCCACAAATCTTTCCTCTCCAAACACAGCCCAGCCAAGGGCCCACATAGCGTGTGGCACTGGGAAGCCTACTGGCATGGGGTGGGCCCCTCACTCTGTGTTTACGTAGGATTCAATAAGTAGGCTCTGGGACACCCTTAGGGTGTCTTTCTAGGCTGCTGGGGAATCAGTCAACATCATTGTTTGCTTCTTGGATTCCAATAAAAATAAGCCCAGAGAACAACATTGTGGACATCTCCAAAAAATCTGTTTCAAACCAGAAAATTGAAGAAGACAGGGTGTCTTGTGGTATCCATCAGCAGCAGGTTGACTGAGCACCCATGGGGAACCCTGCTCTGCCTAAGCTCCAAGGAGCCCCCGCCAATGCAGTGTCCAGGGTTCCAAATTTGAAGAGACTTCTCAGAGATTTCCTGGGAGCAGATTCCAAAGGCAAGCCAAGATGAAGTGCTTTTGCTACAGACCATGGGAATTCAGGTCCTAGAAGCTTCTGGCAAGTTCTGGGGCCATGGTCAGATTGGGTATCAGCTCTGGGCTCCAAGCTCAAGTCTGCCAAAAGAGAGAACTTTAGAAAATGTACAACTGACAGAAAGAGAAAGCTCTAGACTGCTCCACTCAACCCTCCCCGGCTTCCTCCAGCCTTGGGCTGGGCTCCCCCAGTGGCAGGTCTGAGCTGTGGCTGGGGATGCATGGTCTGTGCCTGTGAGATCTGATACCAGGTCACCAAGGAATTAGGGATTTCCTGCATATCTTTTAGTACTAAGATTTACAAAAAGGGAAAGATTTTGTAGCATGAATAAAGATATCACTTCCAACGTATTAACAGAACCCAGAGGAATTACACAACTATGTGTGTACAAGCAATCATGCAAGTGTGCATCTTATCAAGGGTGTGTGTGTGTGTGTGTGTGTGTGTGTGTGTGTGTGTGTGTGTGTGTCTGAGAGCCTTAGAGTTTTATACAAGGGTATTCATGGACTAAAAATACGGTTCATTCCAGGAAAGGAGCATGTTCATTAATTAACCTACCACCCACCCAACACTATTAGAAAGATTCAATGACATCATTTATAAGAAAGCATTTTAAGAAAAATTCCTTCTGTGAGTATTAGGGATTTTTTCATCATATTCTGATGATCAAGTGAAAAAAATTAGTCAATTATGTATGAAAAAGAGGAATAGAAGTATTGAAAAAGGAATTGATAGTTCAGATTCAAAAATGTGAATTTTTTCAGGCATGGAATTGAGAGGGACCAACAAAAAAAAAAAAGAGTTCTTCCACCAGGACAGAGAGTAAGAGTCATTCCCCCAAACACATTCTACCTGGCTCCCTGCAGCTGTTGTCCCAATGTCATGCTTAGAGGGACTGCACTGGTATTTCTGTTCAAGTCAGCTTTTTTTGCTACTGTGACCAAAAGACCCATCAAGAAAAATTTTAGAGCATACAGGTTTATTTGGGGGTTTACGGTTTCAGAAGTCTCCATCCATAGATGGCCAATTCTTTGGAACCCAAGACGAGGCAGGATATCAGGGCAGAAGTATGTGGCAGAGGAAAGCAGCTCAGGACATGGCACCAGGAAGCAGAGAGAGAGAGAGAGACAGCTTCCCTCACCATAGACAAAATATATACCCAAAGGCACACCCCCAATGAACCACCTCCTCCAGCCACATTAATGCACTGATTAGGTTAAAACTCATATCCCAATAATTTCATCTCTAAGCTTTCTTGCATTGTCTCACATGTGAGCTTTTGGGGGGCACCTAATATCTAAACCATAACAACCCCTGACTTTGAGCAAGAAATGAAGTAGCTCCAGCTAAAGACCGGAGAATCCAGTATGGTTTAGCAGCATGCCAAGATCAACCACCACCACCACCTTAGATTTAGTGGACAATGTTCTCAACATACATGAAAAGGAAATAAGAAAATGACCACATTAGTTTGCCATTGCAGCTGTAATGAATTACCACATATTTCATGGGATAAATAACCTAAATTTATTCTCACAGTTATGGAAGCCAGGCATCGGCAGCGCTATTTCCTTCTGAAATCTCCAGAGAAGAATCTGTTCCTTTGCCTTTTCCATGTTTAAAGGTTGTCTGTATTCCTTGACTTATGTCCCCCTCCCCCATCTTTAAACCCAGCAGCCAGTGTCTTCCAATCTCCCTCTCCCTCTCCATCCCACCACCTCTCTCCCTCTCTCCTTACATTATCACTCACCTTTTTCTTCCTAAGAAGAACCTTTGTGATTGAACTGGGTCCACCTGAATAATTCCGAGTACTCTCCCCATTTCAAGATCCTTAATAAAATCACATATGCAAATCACTTTTACCATGTTAAAAGTTTCCTATTCACAGGTTCCAGAGATGTAGAATGTGGACTTTTGGGAAGGGGGTCTTATTCAGCTTACCACAGAAACTGTCATATCAGTCTTTATCCATCAAAGTATTAAGCTCAAAAGAAAGAAGGAGATGAGTCTGTTTCTGTCTGGAGTTTGTGCTCACTTCCAGAGATGTCACATTAAAAGTGACGTAGACTACCTATCCCATGACATAGTATCATTATATTGGAATATTATATATTGGAAACAGTGTGGGGAAAGAGATCTTTTTGCACATGGTTGGAGACAATGTAAATTTGTAAAGATTTTTGGAAGGAAATCTGGCAACACACAGCAAAACTTTTTCAGATGTTCATTTGTATTGATCCAGAAGTTATAACTTCTAAAAATTTATCCTAGGGAAAGAATCATGAACATGTGCATCTGCAAGGATATCCATCAAAGTACTTCCAAAGGAATAGGAAAAAAGAAAATCAATCGGTGGGGGCGGGGGGGGGGACCTAACCTTCTATTATTCCTCAAGCTTCAAATAAACTATGGTACATTTGTTTTAAACAGATATAAAAGCCATCTGGCCATTAATAAAATGTTACGGAGGAAAATTTGACAATATGAAAAGAGGTTTTCAACCTCCCAAGAAATGATACGGCAGGGTCCAAATCAGCATGTCCTGTGTGCACAGTGCTCACGTTGTGAGACACAACTTCCTCGGTCAGTGCCCCTCTGGAAACCGACGACACATCCGCTAGGACAACCAGGAGGGTTCACCGCCAAAGGGGAGGGGTAGGGAAGCACAAAGGATGTCGCAACTGCCCCAACTAGTGCCCAGGGTGGAGGGCAGAAGCCAGTACAGGCCCTGGAGGAGAGCGGGCTGCCCAGGAGGAGGGACCCCCAGGGGACTGACTCGCTAGCCCCTGGCAGCTTGGGGTGGGGGGGACATGAACATCCTGACCTCTCTCCTTTGTAGGATCTGTGCCCTGAGGATCCCTTTGTCCTAACATTGCAGGAAAGCAGGGGACAGAAGTGTGGCCCACTGCAGGGAGCACAGCCAGGATCCCGCACAACCACGCATGCGCCTGTCATTGTGGCCACAAAGGCTGCAGTACATCCACCGTGGGCCACACGTGGCCATCCCTTGGCAGCTTACTCACTGGTAAATTTTCACTTCTCTTTTCTGAAGGTTCTGCAATGGACACATAGCACTGTAGGAGTCACAGCGGAAGAAATTCTAACTGAAACGTGGAGCAGAAGGAAGACCAAAGCTGGCTCCGCTGGTGAGGACTGGGGTGTTTTCCTGGTGTGAGAGCGAGAAGGCTTGGCTGTTTTCGAAAATCGGGAAGCTGTCTGTCCACTGGAGGAGGGATCAGGCCTGGCGTGCAGTCAGCCGAGGGCCAGAAGCTAACACGACAAGCAGAGTCCAGATCTGCCTTATTCGAGCAGCCTGAGAATGGCCCTTGCTCCCTCTAGAAGCACTGAGCAACCTGATCCTGAGGGTGTTTGAGCAGAAGATAGAAAATGTCCTGGTGGGCCTTCCTAGAGTTACCTCAGGACCCGCTGGAGGCTTGGACCAAGCAAACTCTCAAATATCTTAAATACCTTCTAGAAAACAAGGAGGGAATCATTGTTGTCTATATGACAAGGATGATCGCCATAGCTTAATTTGCTTAACAGTGCTGACTCTGGAAGGTCTCGGATGAGGAGTGTCTGAAAAAAACAAACTTGCAGTTTCAAATCCCAGGAAACAGCTCAGACTGGCACAACCAAACAGCACAGAGTTTAGACTTGATGGATCCTGGCACTGGAATGAGTTATCGGGGCCTGACCTCTCTCCATTTCTTGGCTCACTCCTCTATCAGGCTGTGCTCTAGTTGGGATCTAAAGTGTCTCCAAAAGGCACATGGGTTAAAGGCTTTGTCCCCAGTTTAGTGTTATTGGGAGATGGCAGAACCTTTAAGAAGTGGTATTATCGTTTGAATGTGAGGTGTCCCCAAAAGCTCACCTGTGAGACAATGCGAGAAATGATTGGCTAAGCCTTAACCCAACCAGTGACTTAATCCCCGATGGGATTAACTAGGTGACGACTGAAGGCAGGTAGGATGTGGCTGGAGGAGGTGGGCCATTGGGGGCGTGGCTTTGGGGTCTATATATTTTGTATCTGGAGAGTGGAGTCTGTTTCCTGATCATCATGTGAGCTGCTTCCCTCTGTCACACTCTTCTGCCATGACATTCTGCCTCACTCAAACCCTGAGGAATGGAGACAGCTGTCTATGAACGGGGACTTCTGAATCCATGAACCCTCAAATCAACTTTGTCTCCTTTAAAATTGTTCTTATCATTTCTTTTAGTCATAGCAGAAAAAAGCTGACCAAAACAAAGGGGGTACTAATGGGACATTTCAAGTCATTTGGGATGTGCCCTTAAAGAGGACAGTAGGACCCCAGACCCTTTCTCTTCTTCTTTCATTTTCTAGCCGGGAGATGAAGAGCTTCGTTCAGCCACATGCTCCCACTATAATGTGCTTTGTTGCCACGGGTCCAAAACAATGCACTCAGAGACGGAAACTTCCAAAACTGTGAGCCAAAAAGAACCTTTTCACTATTTTTTTATATACCATCTTTTAAAATTTATTTATTTATTCTAATTTGTTATATCTGACAGGAGAATGCATTTCAATTCATAGGACACACATAAAGCACAATTTTCCATGTCTCTGATCGTACACAAAGTAGAATCACACCATTTGTGTCTTCATATATGTAGTTGGGGTAATGATGTCCATATCATTCCACCTGGACCTTTTCACTTTATAAGTAGATTATGTCAGGTATTGTAATAGTAATGGAAAGCTGACCAACACAGGCTCTCTATCATGGCAAGAAAAATTTTAACAGGTTTCCATCCTCACAGCTACAAATCTAGTGGGAAAGACAATGCCTATTTATAAACTGCTCAACCGAAAGTCCTGAGATAATCTCTACTTGGGCCTTACAGGTTTATGGGTCAACAACACATTCCTGAAATACTGTCACCAACAGAATGCAACTTTCTGGCTGCTTCTGCTTCCCTCTATATAACATATAGAGAGAAAATAAGGAGTCAGGCATTAAAAACAGCCTCATTCTAAGTCCTGAAATTTTTTCCTTGGTGTGGACATGGGTCTCAACCATGTTTTCAGTCTTTGGTCTTTTTCTATAATGAAAATGAAATTATTTTTCAAATGAAACCATGAGTTGAGCTGCTGCATCTAGAAGAAGAGGAGTGGGCTCCTCTTAGAATTTCCAAGTCATTGATGCCACCAAGGAGAAAAGGGGCAGCATTAGAAACCCCCATTCCATGGGTGCCTAATGGAGCCCTCTATTTCCCCAATCTGGAGCCCAGCCTTTCCTGAAGGTACATCTTCTTGGGATCAATCAGTGCCTCCCTCTGCCCAACCAAAAAAGAGTATACTTCCTTGGTGGATTAAGTCTGGGAAATTTCCTGCTTAAAACAATCAAAGAATTCTTGACTGTAGGACATTTTGGAGCCTTTAGTATTCAAGGGTGTTGGGAATCTCCAGAGGAAAACTCAGCATGAAGGATTTCCCAAACCTATGTGCTCATGAATCCTTGGCAGCATCTTTTGGACTAGTATTCCCAGGAAGGAAACTCAGTAACAAGATACTATAAGGCAACCAGCTCATTTTCTGGCCCAGCCCTGCCCTGTTCATCATTTTAACTGAGATCACACAGCGCACAAAAAGGTTACTGAGGAAGGCGGGTTTGGTCCCTCCATCACCTCTCTGGAATGTTTAGAAACGAATAGAATAACACAGAGATAAAACCCACCAAATCCCTGGCTTCTCAGAAGAATCCTTTCTCCATCCAACCTGTTCCATGGTTGCTGGAATCAAATTGCAGAAACCCTCCACTCACTCCAGCTCCGGGCAGAGAAGAGACCACCAGAGACCACATACCAAGAGGACTCTGGCTGCTCCAGGATCTCGCATTCACCTCTGGCACACCTCCGTCTGCAGCTGTGGAAGATCAAGTCAGGCGCACATCTGTTCCCCAGACACCCGTCGCTCCACCCCAGTGTCCCCGTCCAAAAAGGCCTGGCCAGATTTTCACAGTTAATTCCTCCAGGGTCCGTGGTTCATCTCCTCCCTTCTTGCTCCTATGAATTCTCAGAGATCAAAGCACCAGTGAGCCAGAGCCTTGTTTGCTCAGCCCTCAGCAGAACACCTTAAATTCTCCGTTTGAAAGGAGGCTGAAAGAAGGTCAGACGTACTCCATTGTTGAAAAACTTGAAACCTGCAAGACACAACCCAAGTATTAACAGATGAACTGCCGTCCCTCTCTGGGATTCAGGGTCCTGTAAAGTGAGGGTCTTCCCCCAGCCAGTCGGATGTAAGCATCCGATGGGAAGTCAGCCAGAACTTTCCTTGGAGGTTACTCTCAGTGGACTCAGGCAATGCACCAGTTCTGAGATGGAAATAGGGAGCTGCTGCCATAGTCCAGAGGGTCAGCCTTCAAATTAAAATGTGGCCTTAAATGTCCGTTCCTCGGATCCATTCAGCCCCATGTTCCAGGCTGTGGCTTCCTCCTTCTGACCTTAGTTCACAAAATTATATAGCTTTTTAGAACTGAAAGACCATTCAGTCTGGGAATGTCAAACTTTTTAGCAACAGAAAAAAACATTTCCAAGTAAAATCTTACATGGAACCTGTTATGGTTGAGATGTAAGCTGTCCCCTCTCCCCCAAAGCTCCTGTGTCAATGCAGGAAGGTTCAGAAGTGAAATTATCAGACTGTGAGAACTACAACCTAATCAATCCATCCTAGTTTGAATGGAGTGGCCGGGTGGTAACTGCAGGCAGGTGGGTCATGGCTGGAGGGGGTGTCACTGAGGGTGGGTCCTGGAAGGGTTTCTCTTCCCTGTGGCACCTTCCTCTTTTGCTCTGTGCTTTCTGGCTACCGTAAGGTGAGCAGCTTTCCCCCATTGGACCCTTCCTCTATGATGTTCTGCCTCACCTTGGGCCCAGAGCAATGGAGTCAATTGACCATGGGCTGAACCTCTCATACCATGAGCCAAAAAAAACTTTTTCTTCTCTAAGCAGTTTTTGTTAGGGCTTTTGGTCACAGCAACTACAAAGTGACTAACACATAATCCTAACATAAAATAGATAAAGTTAGTATCCTTGGAGGAAAGAAGCAGGCATAGCAAAGATTTCCACCTACTTAGCATCCCCCCTCCATAATTGTGGATCTGGGTTCCCGGTTTTAAAAGTCCCTGACATAGTTCTATAGTCCAGCCCCTACAGTTTACACAGCACTGAGGACACAGAAGGAAAAGGAGTAGCCCAGCCTCCAAGGGTAACTGGAATCCAGGTCTCAATTCCCTCGATGCTGTCTTCTTCCTGCCAACAACTGCACAGTTCCACATCACCCAGACGCTTCAGCTCCAAAAGTGAAGTCTTTCTGACAGTTTGTACCTTTGCTTTGCACACCAACAGACTGCAAAGTCAGTCTGACTTTTCAATATGCTATTTCTGTTCTCCCCATCACCACATCCCCTACTGGGAAACACCTGGGCCAGCTTTGTCCCTGTCTACCCCATCCCCCAAGCCCCATGCCCTGGGCACTTCAGCTGCCAGATCCCATTTCCTAAACTCTGCTAATCATTAGCATCACCTGGAAGCTTGTGAAAAGTATAGATTCCTGGGCCCGGCACTGGACTTCGTGAATCAGAATTTCCAAGGGTAAGTCCAAGAATCTGGGATTGAAATAAGTACACCAGATCATTCTGATGACGGGCCAGCTTTGGAAAGAAAGCAGGATATTCAATGAAGTTGTGCTCCTTCTCCCTACCCACTAGTCAGAGATAAGGGATCCTTACCTTAAATCATAGCTTCTGTTGCAGGTAGCATGGTAATGAGGCACACCCTCTCTGGACACCCTTTTGGAATTATGAAGAGAAATCACCTCTTAAAGAACTTTCCTTCACGTGTTCCCAAGAAATAACTGTAGCCATAACTGAAGATTTGTTTGTGAGGCTGCTCATGGCTGCATTTAAAAAAAATGCAGAAATATTCACTAATGAGGGAATTGAGCTAATAAATTTTGGCATATGCCTGTAATATTATATTAACACCTTAAATTATTAAAAATATTAGTAGCATATAAATATGTTCACAATATACGTAGGATAAGCATGGCATGTTATAAACATAAATGTACAGTAGGATTTCATTCTTTCATATTCCTTAAAAATTGGAAGGATAAAAAAGAAAATTTTAAGATTATCTTTAGTACGGTTTAGGGATCAGTGGCATTGTTTGTTTTGTTGCTCATATGTCTTTTAATCTTCCAAAATTTCTACAAAAAAACATGAATTTTGGAACCTATGAAAAAATAAAAGTTACCTTTAAATCATCTTTGGGAGTGAAAAAAATAGACAAGTGATGGAATTAGGATGATAGCTTCAGATATGTTACCAATTATAATCTTATTCACATCATTTAAAATGATAAAGAAGTTTTATTGTTTGGTTGTTGCTTCTTTTTTTAAGTACAAATTCATAAAAGCTCAGGAAAATATCCTTAGACAAGATAGGACAAGGAATGTCTGGCACATAGAAAGCAAATGGGATCCCTAGATATTTAGGGAAAATCAATAATGTGAAGGCTGAGGATTAAAATACAATTAGTAGGTAGGAAAAAAAGATAAGAAATTTAATATATTGGAAGAATCTATCCAAGAAGTCTAATTTCTATTCCATGAGAGGAGAAAAGAAAGAAAATAGATAAAAGGGGGAAATCTCCAAGACCTAATAGAAGGGAGGAAATGCTCAATAAAAGTAAGAACATTCAGAGTAAAATAGCTCACTAAATACAGAGCAAAGCAAAGAATTTTAAAATTTCACTCTTTCAGAGAGTCACTCAGCTAAATTAGTTACAGATAGTATCTATTTTATCTTCATGACAACCCCGTGAGTTCCTTAACTAGTTATTTTCCCCATATTACATATGAGACAGCTGAACAGAGAAACCAAAATTACTTAACCAAGTCTACGCTACTAGCCATGAAAGGAGCCAAGTCCTTGATGAAATCTTAAGACACCTAAGAAACAAAATTTCTAAGAATAGCTAAAAAGATTGGGGGGGGCAGCTCCTTGTTAAAGAAATAAGAAATAGACATGAAATGTCTTTTCAACCACACTGGATTTTAGAAAACAAGTACAAAGTCATAGAGAACATTATCTTGAATCTAGAATCCTATTTGCAGCAACTGTCTTCCAGTTGGAGGAAGCAGGTCGCTAGGGTCATGCTCTGGAAGGGTATATCTTGTCCCCAGTGCCTTCCTCTCTCTGTCTCTTTGCTTCCTGGCTGCCATCCTGTGAGCAGCCATCTCTACTGCATGTTCCCACCACCATAATGGGAAAAACCACTCCAAGGCTCAAAGCAATGGAGGCAGCTGACCTTATACTGAAACCTCTGAAACTGTGAGCCAAAGTAAATATTTTCTCCTTTAATTTGATTTTCTCAGGTATTTTATCACAGCAATGGACAACTAACAAATAGCTGATAATTAGAATGGGAAAGAGGGGGAAAGCGATGGCTTTTTAAAGTCAAAAACAAAAACAGTAAGAAAACTGGAACATGTTTATAAACAAATGATACGAGGACATAACACGTCAAAACTTGTGAGAGTACAGCTAAGACAGTTCTTAGAGGAATATTCATGTGTGTATACATGTATGTGTATCTATGTCACTCATTCATGTAATCACACACAATCAACAACTTATTAAGAAAGAGTGACATCAGGGGAGATAGTGGAGTAAGAGCTTCTGAAGTTTCTCCCTCCCATTAAAGAAATGAAAACACTGGAAGAAGTTGTCAGAATCAATTTTTTTTTCCAGGACTGTAGAAGTGAACCAAAGGCTTGTAACGAACCATGAAACATTCATTCAAGAAAAAGGACTGGATCTCAATAAGAACACCAAGCTTTGTGGCGTTTCGACTTGCCCTATTCCCAAACCCACCTCTCTAGATCTGCTACTAGCCTTGGGAATCTAGAGCCATGGAACCATGGGGAAACCAGCAGGCTAGCTGCCACTTGAAGGAATACAATGAGATCAGGGCTCCTCCTCCAAAGCCCCACTCCCACAGAATTGTCCTAATCTGTATTATCTAGCATTGCTTTGGAAAATTCCACTCAGAGATTGTCTTTATGTCCCCTGACTCTAAACTTGCCCAATTCAAACTGCATTTCCCCGAACTTTTGTCCAAAACAATCAGCAGCAGTTGTTCAATGAGGCCACCGTCTCAGGCTGTGATACCAATGGGTGCAAACAACGAACTGACCAAAAGACATCAAAGGAAAATCTGAGGAATGAGATGCGCTTAGAGCTTTAAATGTGCTCAGTGCATTCCTGGGAACCTAGACGGCCACGTACATGCACAGGGCTGTGCCTAAGCCCAGTGCTGCACCGAGGTCCAGTGAAGATCTGAGAAGGCTTCACATCCTCAATGTGGCAGATCCAGAGGCCCCCATAACAGGAGGTGAAGGGAAAGGCAGAGGGTGAACTGTCTGCCTGAGGTTGAAGCACGCTCCCAAACACACGTCACTGACCGACCTGCCCCAAAGGCACCAGGAGTCCTTTCCGCAGAAAAGAAAGGGTAGGAGATAGTAATTCAGAACTACATGAAATCGAACTAAGAAAGGTAACTAGGAAATACATAGAAAAGACAGAATACATTCTTTTTGTCTTTTGTTTATTTATAAGTTCTTTATTCCAATTTAAACATAACTGAGTAAAGGAGTAATTGTGTTATGGTTTGGATCTTAAATGTCCCTCAGAGGCTCATGTTTTAAAGGCTGGCTCCCCAGCTGGTGAGGATATTGGGAGGTAGTGGAAATTAGAAGGTGGGTCTAGTTGGAGGAAGCAGGTCTCTGGGGGATGCCCTGGAAGGTATTTTTTGTCTGTGGCCCTGGCTCCTTCCTCTCTCCCTTTCCTGGCTACCATGAGCTGAGAAGCTTCCTCTACCACATGTTCCTGCCACCAGATGTTCTGCCCACCTCAAGCCCAAAGCAATGGAGTCACTTGACCTTGGACTGAAACCTCTGAGCCCAAATAAATCTTTCCTCCTATAGGTTATTTTTCTCTTGCATTTTGTCACAACCATATTAAGCTTATTAACACAGATTGTAAACATTTTTATGAAATGAATAGTAGTTCATTTTTATGAAGTATAATAGTAGTCTTTTCACAGATCGAGTGGCATAAACAATAGAAAATTACCTCAATTCTGGCCACTGACAAGTCCAAGATGAAGGAGCCAATTTATCTGGTTCCTTATTAGGGCTCTCTTCCTTACTAGTAAATGGCCACCTTCTTGCTATGTCCTCAAATGGCCAAGAGAGCATGCTGGGTCTTTTCCTCTTATAAGAGCACTGGCCCGTATAAGAGCACACTTGTGACCTTATTTGACCTTCACCACTTCATCACATCTTTGCCTCCAAAAACAGTCACATTGGGGATTAGAACTTCAACATATGGACTTGGGGGAAAAGGGACACATAAACTTTCAGTCCATAACAAAAAGTTCATAAATTATGAAAGTGATTGTATATTATTGTTAATTATATCGTCATACTGAATATTGGGTTTCCAGAATGTACCCATCTAATAGCTGAAAGTCTGCATCCTTTGACCAACCTCTCTCCATATCTCCAACCTGCTGGGCCCTGGGAACCAATTTTCACTGTATGCTTCTATGAATTCAACATTTTTAGATTTTACATACAAATGAGTCACACAGTATTTGTCTTTGACTTTCTGTGTCTGACTTATTTTGCTTAGCATAATATCTTCCACAAATTTTCTAAAATAGTAGATATTAAGTATTTTCATTTCATGCATACACACACACAATAAAAGGTAATTATATGAGATGATGGATGTGTTAGCTTGATTGTAATCAAGAAGGTAATCATGTAACAATGTGTATATCAAAATATCACATTGTATATCTTAAATACATTCAATTTTTGTCAATTATACCTTGATAAGGCTAAAAAATGATTATTATGTATAATGCTGGTGTGCACGTAGAGTAGACTTTTGTTATAATAACTGTAAAAATAGAGGAGGAATAGAGATATCTGAAAACAAAGTTTTTATACACTGTTGAGTTAGTATTAATCTGAGCTATATTTTTATAAATTAAGTGTTAGTTAAGGCATGGTGGTGCACACCTGAAATCCCAGCTACTCGGGAGGCTGGGGCAGGAGGATTGCCAAGTTCTTAGCCAGCTGAACAACCTAGTAAGACCCTGGCTGAATTTAAAATTTAAAAAAAATAAATTGAAAGGGCTGGGAATGTAGCTCATTGGTAGAGCACTTCTGAGTTCAATCCACAGCACCAAAAAAAGAAAAAGAAAAAAGATTTCATTAAAATGATACACCAGGGTGACTGGAGTTGTGACTCAGTGGTGGAGCATTTGCCTAGCATGTGTGAGGCCCTGGGTTCAATTCTCAGCACCACATATAAATAAATAAATAAAAAGATCCGTGGACAACTAAAAAAGATTTTTTAAAAAATATACACCAGAATAAGTCAATTTAACACATCAATAGAAAAATAACCAGAGTTATTAAAATAATATTCAGTGAATAAATATAAATTGAAAATAAATATATGAAAAGATGATCAATCACACTACTAAATGGGGACATGTTTTAGAAGGAAGGATAGCTGTATTCATCATATTAGCCCAAATTAAAGATTATGGCCAAAGTATGAGAAAATGAGGCCCATCCTATGCAAGACGTGGGAGTCAAAACTGGTGCAACTTTGAGCAAAGGGTTTTGTCTGAGTCCACCAAAATTTAAAATATAGGCATTCTTTGACCCAGGAGGTCCATTTTCAGAGTCATACCCATACATGTGAACTCAGGGGCAAGTGTGAGAACATGACTTTGAGCAGCTAGGTATGGTGTAGGGTGTGTTTTTATCATAAAAAAAAATAATAATCTGGGAGCTGGATGAGATAACACCTGCCTGTAATCCCTCAGGAGACTGAGGCAGGAAGATCACAAGTTCAAAGCCAGCCTCAGCAAGAGCAAGGTGCTAAGCAACTCAGTGAGACCCTGTCTCTAAAGAAAATACAAAATAGTGCTGGGGAATGTGGCTCAGTGGTCAAGTGTCCCTGAGTTCAATCCCCAGTACCCCTCTGTCCCCCGCGTGCACACACACAAAAGAGATATCAGTATAAAGGAGGAAAGGGAGCAAGGGGAGGGAGGAGGGGAGTGACATTGTGTCATGTTGTTATGTTGTGTACACGTACAAATATGAAACAACAAACCCCACCATTATGCACAACTACAATACACCAATAAAAGAGGAAGAAAAAAGGATGAATGTAAAAATGCTTTATATATTCCTAAGCCTCACAAAAATTACACCAATAACAATGTGTCCTTTTTTTGTCTTCTTGTCACTGCAGCTGGCAGAAGAATTTTGCAGAAAGAGACCGACTTAGAGAAAACTGTGAAAATGTTTTGCTAAGACCTTTGAAGAGTAGGAGCCGAGCTTCTGGCACGTGCATGTGGACAGAGGCCAATGTTACTCCACACGGAGAGCAAAGAGGAAGAAAGGAAAGGGAGACCATGGAGACTGTGGTTTTAGGATGCATCCTTTTTTCAAGACTCTTCACTTCCTACCCAAAAAACTTATCAACAACATTACTAAATTCATCTGCAACTATGGGTCCAACACATTTAATCCCCATGTCCTAAATCGGTCCTTGGATATGTCTAGGATATAAACCCTGGAAAGAAAAATTCAAGCCCAGGGAATAACAGTGCAATGAATATTTGATTGTCCCTTCTGAGAGCTTGGCACAGCTCTAAATGCCTTGTATATGTCTTCATTTAATCTTCACACTAATTCTCTGAGGTACAGACTCTTACTGTGTCCATTTCACACACTGGTAAATGGAGGTATAGAGAAGTAACCTAGCCAAGATGCACTCAGAGCCAGAGCCTAAACCCTTCACTCTAGCTCCATAATCCAGACTTTTCACCAATCCACCGTCCTGCCTCCAAGAAAATAGAACATGGAGAAAATTCCCAATACTCCTTTAATTCTATTAGGAGATGGGCTGAGCCGCCAACAGAGCTTCTCTGTCCTGTGCCTACTCACTCATGACTCTGACCATACTTTACTGGAAGTCTCACCTCACTCCCACCACCTCCCACTCACTCTTTCCTGAGGGCAGAAACGCCCCTTTCATCTGTGAGTCAGGATTCGCCTGGGGAAAACTCTTGCCTGCATCCTAACACCTGTCATTCATTAGACATTGGAGCTATCCTGGGATCCTGAGGTCTTTAGATCACCTAGGAGGCTGCTATGTCTGGAATTGTCCTGTCATTCTGATGGAACCCTCAGCTCTCCCAGCTGCTCTGCAGAGTGGCCTTTCAACAATGCAACACGCCCTGTAACAGCTCCTGGGACTTCTTCCTTCTGTAGGGCGGCCCCAGTTCACCCCGACCTGACTTTTCTTAATCAAAGCAATTTGCAAAGAGTTCAAGCATCCTAACTGTGATTTGTTACATTGATATGATAAATTTGCAAGATAAACAAGATGCTTTGTTAGCTCACAGTTCATTTCTTAACTACTTCTGTTAACAATCTTAAAGAAACCAAGTTTCCCCAGAATCCAGGACCATCAGTAAAGAACACATACAGAGAGCAGGGGAGAGAGTAATGCAGAAAATGTTCTAAATTTTCTCAATTTTTAAATTAAGTATTTTAATAGAAGAAGATGGATATGCTCACAGGCAACAAGAGGAGAAAAAAAAAATCACCCTGTCTAGAAATAACTACCTTAGTGTTTCAACGTACACCCCTCCAGGCATTTTTCTTTATATATGTATTTGTGCAAAAGTGAGATTGTATGTACTGCTTTTAACTTGCCTTTTCCCCTTCTTGTTCCTGTGAATAAGCTTGTTCCAGTCTTCTATGTTTATCATTATGCTGACTGCTCTTTCTTGGAACTTTCCATTTTTTATGACCTGAAAGAATTCTACAAAATGGATTTATCTTGCTTCTTTTACCAATCCCCTATTCTTGTGCATGAGGTTGATTCCAGTTTTTCCTGTTATAAACAATTCTTTAATTTTTCAACATTTTTGGGGAAAAAAAATGCCACTCATCTGAAAGAATGAAAGTCAAGAAATACAACTACCAGTCACATAGTTAGAAATCACATGGAACCCTTTCTTTCTGGACTTTTTGTTTTAAAATCCTTCTTGCCTGTCACCAAACCATTTTGGTCATCCACTTAATCCCTCCCCTTGATCTTCCACTCCCTCCCTGTCTGCTCATCTCAATTTTCCCGAAACAGCTTCTTTCTCTTTTATTCAGTCCACTTCTGCTATCTCCTCTCTTGCTTTCATCCATTCCCTGCCCCCATCCCTTGACTCAGACCGTCCTTTGAAGCCTACTGTACAAAAGACCCTCGCAAGGCCCTGCAGGGATCAGAGGGTGAATGCAGCACATCCTGAAGTCCTAAAGGAATTTGTAGTCTGATTGGAAATGCAAGATACATATACACAGTGGTGTGCTGGTAAATTGGCTCCCTGAGGGGGGAAAAGTCCTTGATGTAAAGGTTTGCCAATTTCCATGCTGTAAAATATTCCCACCATGGCCAAGCACCAAGATGATGTAACCGGGCCAAGAGCTGGGAGGAAACACACACAAACTGGATCCGGGACACAAACATAAGAATGTGGAAAGCTAAAATGTGTACGCATATGCATGTGTGTGTGTACACACATATAAACATAGATAGAAGTGTACACTGCATGTACCTATGTATACATATATACCCATGAATATGTATTATTTTAGCTTTTTATAAACATTTAGTCTTATATACAGATATTTAGGAAAACAGTCATGTCGTCCTCTTCATCATCATCAGTAATGATCATTTACCATTTACCATGTGCTTGGCACTGTGTCTCATGTTTTACATACATCGCTTTACAACACACTCCTAAGAGGTATCATTAGTACCATCCATTTCACATCTCCACCTTTGCAAAATCAGAGTCTGGAAAAGGAAGGTAATTGACGCTAAATGACGAAACCAGGATCGAATCAAGGTCCATCTGATGCCAGAGTCCAGGATGAGCACCCTTTCCTATTGCTTCCTGCCAGAAAGCCAAGCCAGAGCACAAGCTATGGATTCCAGGGGGCAGACCAGCCACAAGTCCAAAGAAATAGACTGGCAGCCTAAGGAGCCATGTGACCAAACTGCTTCATCATACATCACTTCTCTTCCCCAATGCATGAAGAAGGCCAGTTGCCCTTCAGGTTACCATAGAACTCTCCATTTCTCCTTTTTCCTGATAAAAGTCCCCCTAGGTCTTTTTATTTATTTATTTATTTTGGTACTGAGGATTGAACCCAGAGGCACTTGCTTAACCACTGAGCCACATTCTCAGCCAATGGTTTTTTTTTTTTTTTTTTTTTGTATTTCACTTCGAGACAGAGTCTCACTAAGTTGTTTAGGGCCTCGCTAAGTTGCTGAGGCTACCCTTGAACTTGCAATCCCCCTGCCTCAGCCTCCCAAGTCACTGGAATTACAGGCGTGTGTAACCATGCCTGGCTGTTTTATTTTATTTTTAACCATGGCTTTCTTGTACCTATTTGTTTATGATTTGTCTCCTGAGTGTTTTATTTCTATTTCCTTGTTAATTGCCATTGACGACTCCTCTATGAAACTGGGAGACAGACGAGGAACTTGTATAACCAGAAGGAAGGCACCCACCTAGGGAGGGCAGGAGAAAGGTCCCCGGGGTTGGCCAGACGTCGCCGTGTGGGCAGGATAAATTTGCCATTCTGAAGGTGCAATGTTCTTAATGGGAGTGTAGGTGAAGACGTTTTGCAATTCTTCTCCCATTCCTTGGCTCTGGGGAATCTGAATTGAGTTCCACAACAGAAGGAATTGGAAAGTTGAACAGAATTCATCAGAATACCACAAAAATGGTTAAAGAATTGAAAAATGAGACCAACTATGGAAAGTCAAACACACCACAACTGAGAGGGAGATGAAAAAAAAAATAGTGTTCATCAAAGGCAGGAAGGCGCCATTAACCCTTTTGAGTGCTTTCCATGTGCGGGGCGCTGTATTGCATCTTATGTCCCTTACCTTAAATAGCTGGCAGTAGCCCTTCTCAGGCTGCCCTACAGTCTCCTCACTTCCAAACAGCAGCCCGTGTCCACAGGGCGTTGGTAGCTTGTCGAATGACACAGAACTGACATGCGAGGAGTCGGAAACCAAACCTTGTCTCATGGAGCTTGGAACCCACATCTTTTCCATGGTTGAAACCGCCTCCCGGTGAGAAACGGGGTTCGCTACTGTGGCACCCGTGACACTGGGGTCAGGTAATTCCACAGGTGACTCTTGGTTGTGGGCAGCTGTCCTGGAACCATAAGATATTTAAAAGCATCCTTGGCCTCTACCCTCTAAATGCCGGTCACATCCACAACCACATGCCAGCTGTGACATGGCCAAGTGTCCCCAGGGGCAAAAATCCCCTCAGGTGGAGAACCACTGAAGCAGATCAGATGTTCATACCAAATCTAGTGCCAAATTGCTCTCATTTCACCAAAGGGACTGTTTTAGGCAGTTGTTTGGGTCAAATGTACTGACCACATGTGCTATTAACTTTGGCCCATGCGGCCGTGCTGTAGGCTTCCTGTATGTTGGAGAACAGACAAGACAATCGGTGAAGGTTTTTTTCTTACCTAAAATGATGAAACAAAAGCAAAAGCATTTATTGAGCCGGCAGTTCAGGCTGGGTACTACTCTACACACTTTCTACATATTAACTCATTTCGTCTTCACGGTGGTCTCCCAGGTGGGTACTACGATCATCCCCATTTTACAGATGAGGACACTAGTCAGAAAGACTAAGGAAATCTCCCAAGGCTGCACTTCCAGGGAGTAGCAAGCTAAAGATCTTATGCTGGGCAGAGGACTGTCCCTTCCTTGGGTCACTCCTGGCTGGAGCTTTGTCCCCAACACTGTCTCGGTTTACTGCAGCCCCTACCTTGAGGCCTTGCATCTGGCCCAGAAATACCACGACTGGGCCACTGGGCAGTTCTGAAAGGCCCACTCTTGTTCTCTGAGCTCAGAAGCCTGGCTCTTGGGAGTCCTGCTACACACATGGCAAACCTCTTCTCCTCTACCTGGTCCAGCCTGGCTCCTTCCAGTAAGTCATGCTTTGGTGCCTCTGTGTTTACCCTCGACCTGTGGCCTGGGCCTATTTTCTCTCCCTGAGCTGTGACCCTGCCACCCACACGCTGCCATGTGTCTGTTGATTTTTCTCCTTCCTGTCTTCTCATAATTTTCTGCCCCTTTGCCATCTGGAAAGGCCCTTCTTGGGGTCTGAGAGAGGTGCTGGACCACAGGTATGTTTTCTGTCTCTGCCGAGCTATGGCCTGTTCCTGCCAGAGGCCTGTGGTGAGCCTGTCCCAGCAGGAGAGAGGATCCAGCCTCTGCGGGCGTGGTCAGAGGGGAACTGTGGGCTCCTTCGTGGCCGTGCGCCTCGGGTGAGGGCACGCTCTCCACGTCACTGCGTTCACTTGGGAAAGACAACCTCTGCTCTCTGGGGGCGCCTGTCCTGCGAGGGCAGCAAGGTAGTGAGGAGCCAGAGAGTCCTGGGTTCAAATCCTGCAGGGATTCATTAGTCGCCCCTACCTTTTCTCCTTGGGAAAGGGGACACAACACAAGGGACGGGGGGACAGTGCAGTACCTGCCCAGGCACGGCTGTTGTGGGGACCAGGTGGCTGAAGCTATGGAAAGGTCTGGCGCCTGGTGGGCACTCCCCCACGCCTGACACCTCCCTGCTCCTCCCCACAAGCCCCAAATCTGCAGCCTGTGCTGGATCCACCAGGAGAAGTGCCAGGGACCCTGCCACTCGTGTTCATGGACGGCTTGCTGCTCCCAGAACTGACCTACGTCCCAGGGAAGTTGCCGGGGACAGGAAGCCCCATGTTGGCCCACGTCAGCCTTCTATGCCCTGAGTTCCTATTGTTTGACACAATCACTGTCATGTTTCATGTAGAAAAAACAAGGTCTTCTTCTTTGCAAGAAATACATTATTTTTTAAGTGAAAGTGAAAATTTTACCCAGATTGTAAGAAATTTCTGCTGCTGAGATTAGAGTCTGCAGGATCCACAAAGCACCCAGCTGCTCCTGCTCTTGAGGAAAACGGGGCTAACTCCCTTCTGATGTCACCAGAAGGAGGACGTTTTTTACTACTGACACAAGATCAAGGTGGGAGTGGTATAAATATTTTGATCTCATACACATTCCTCCCTCCCTCTCCCCTTGAAACCTTTCGTTCCCAACATCCCCCAACTCAGTGGCATCTCCCACTGTACTCCCTGATGGCTGCTGCCAAGGGAAAGGGTCCCACCTTTAGAGGTCAAAACTCTGGAGTTCAAATCCAGCTTAGTTTCTAACTGCCTGTGTGATTCAGGGAAGTTGCTTAACCTCTCTGAGCCTCAGGATATTCATCTGCACCATCAATAGGGCTGGTGGCCATATCTTCCCTATGAGGTTGGTGGAAAATTGAAAGATGCTGCTGATGAAGTTAGTGGTGCAGGGTGGGAACTCATCAAGGGTGGTGTCCATGATTGCAGCCCCTGCAAGAGGGTCCAGCTTAATGGTCTTCCACCAGGAGAGAGGAAGAAAGCTGTCGTCCCTTCCCAGGCCTCATTGACAAAGGTATCCCAGCCCACTGCGCTGGGTAAAAGGTCAGCAGGCCCTCTGGGTTCTCCCAAGAATATCCCTGTCTAGTAAGCCCAAGGCAGAGCTGCCAGGCTGGCTCTAGGGACAGCTACCCAGGGGAAGCAGCAAGAGACTGGGAGATAAGCTACAGATGTGATTCTTTCAACTTTTAAAGGTAATGCTTCATGATAATTTTAGGTTGCCATTATGGAAAATCTGGAAAGTACAAAGTCAAACACTTTATTTTTATTTATGTATTTATTTATTTATTTGTCACTGGGGATTGGACCTAATGGTGCTCTACCACTGAGCTATATCCCCAGCCCTTTTTGTTTGTTTGTTTGTTTGTTTTGAGACAGGGTCTTACTAAGTTGATGAGCCTGGCCTCAAACTTTCAATCCTCCTGACTTGGCCTCATGAGTTGTTGGAATTTCAGATTTGTGCCACCACATCTGACAGCCAAACACATTTTTAAAAGCTTATGTTCATTCCCGCACTGAGAGTAGTGACTGTGGAGGATGGATCCTTTCCTCCCTCTACCACCTGTGTCTTCTGTTCACTGGTTGATGATATTCTACGTATACCCTGCGTTCCATCCTGACTTTGGAGCCTAATGTTATATGGTCATGAGTACAAAAAAATGGTATTAATATTTCCCAGTTTTATTGATGAAGGTATTCTGGCTCCAAATAACTTGTCCTAGGTCATAGAGGTCAAGGTCATACCAAAGAGCCACTTGCATTATATTCACCTGCAGCTAATGGTTCACATTCACCTCTGAAAAACATCTACAAGTAACAAACATAGAAATATTAATCCTTGACCTTCAAACCCTACTCTATTATTTTGTGGTAGGAGGGTAAGTTTTTATTTGTTTTAAGTTATACATGACAGTAGAATGCATTTATTCACTTTGATATATCATACATAGATGGGATACAATTTCTCATTTTTCTGAGTGTACCTGATACAGAATCATATTGGTCATGTAGTCATATATATAAATATACATACAGTAATAATGTCTGTTTCATTCTACCATCTTTCCTATTCCCACATCCGCTCCCCACCCATCCCATGACTTCCCTCTTCCAATCTAAAGTAACACTAATCTTCCCTAGTGCCACTCCGGCTTATCGTGAGTTAACATTGGTTTTTGTGGATTTAGCTTATTCCACTTAGCATCATATTCTCCAATTCTAACCATTTACTGACAAATGCCATAATTTTACTCCTCTTTAAAGCTGAGTAATATTCCATTGAATATACACACACACACACACACACACACACACACACACACCACATTTTCTTAAAACTGGGAACGGACCCACCATTTGACTCAGCTATTCCACTCCTTGGTTTACACCCAAATGACTTAAAATCAGCATACAAAGTGACACAGCCACATCAATGTTTATAGCAGCTCAATTCACAATAGCTAGAACCAACCTTGGTGTCCTTGCTCTATCTTTGTGAATTGCTTTTATGATTGTATTTCTTGTCCTTTGAACATCCATGCAAAATAAGCAAGAAGGCAATATCCCCATTTCACAAATGAGGCCATGGTAATTAATGTCGGGGCTAACATCACATAGATGAAAAGTAGCAGTAAAAGCAAAGGCGGGCTCCCACCTCTGAGCTCCGTGTTGGGTGGCCCTGGGTGGCCCTGGGCTGCCCAAGAGCTTCAGCAGGGTAAAGAAGGAGAGATGAAAGGAAGAGGGAGCAAACAGGAGCTGGGAGAACAGGGCTAAAGGAAAATCAAGAGCCAGGGATGCAGAAGACATCTTTCCCTGCAGCTCCTACCCGGCAGGGCACCAGCATGAGGTCCCCAGCCCTGCATTCCCTACACGTCCTGAGCTACGTGCATCCTGAATATACGGCAGCTGAGTGCCTCACACCCCTCAGGCCAAATGTGCTGCTGAGCTGTTTCCCAGGTGATTCATTATGGGTCAGGACCCTAATCAATTCCAATTCAATTTAACTGTTGCTGACTTCAGGATGGTGCGCTGAGCTTCCATTTAAATGCAGGGGGGGATAGAGTTTCAAAATAACAGTTTCTCGTATGCTTTCCACCCACACCTAGGTGTAGCCAAAGTTCACATTGTGCACCTGAAATGAATGGTGGCTCCTTGTGGACACACCTGACTCTGGCCTTGAGCCAGGACCCTGCCAGAGGGGAGATGCATCCTGCAGCAAGAAGGCAGCTCCCTCCTTCTCAGCTCACTCTCAAATCTGAACATGCAGGGTCACCCAAAGGCCCAAGGGGCCCTGACACAACTAGACCACAATGCAAACAGGGAACAGCATCACCAGGCACGCACTCTCACTCTTTCTGTATCTCTTTCTGTCTCAGCTCCTCTGTCTCTATGTCTCCCTCTCTCTCTCTCTCTTTCTCTGTCTCCATCTGTCTCTCATATATTCTCAGATATTTATGCAATGTGAGTGTTTTCACCAAACTTTCAAGTCTGAATTATCATCTGGGATTTCTATCGGGCTCCATCTGCTTCCAGAACTGTGTGCAAACAGTAACATCCAAAGCTCAGAAAAGGAGGGGACAGAAAACATTTTTATTTGTTCTGACCAGAAAAGCCATATGATCCAGAATGTGTGGAAGAAAAATCAGAAAAAGAAAGTGGAAACAGATTGTCGGTCCTGGTCATAGTCCACAAAGAGCGTCTCAGATCCAAACAGCCGTGGCCCAGTTGGACATAAAACAAGCCCCCGGCTCGTGCCTTACACCCAGCAACGCAGCTTCTGAACCCCCTTGCCTTCACAGACATGGGTTGACGTACTGGCTTTCCAGCTCTCCACTGTGTGAGCTTGAGGAAACTGTTGGACCTCTCTGAGCTTCAGTCTCCAGCCCCACCTCCACTCTAAAACAGGACTGATCATTTCTACTATGGAAGCCTGTCGTAAGAATAAAATGCATTTAAAACTTTTAGCATGGCGCCCACCATACAAATGTCCAGTAAACAGTAATGGTGGGGACCATGGTGGGGCTGGTAGGCGGATGTGGTGGTCATGGAAGTGCTGGTGGTGGGAATGGTGGAACCAGCGGTAAAGATGGTTCTGGTGGAAATGGTAGAGGTGTTGAGGAAACAGCCTGTTCATGTCCATACTTTCTACAATCTACTTGCACTTACCAGGGGTTTGGGGGGAGGGGGGTTGTTTTGTTTTGTTTTGTTTTGTTTTGTTTTTGCTCATAGTCCACAAAGAGCCCCTCTTTGCAGGCCTGATTTTTACATGGAGGCGAGCTCTGAAAAGATGAGCTCCTTTCATTCCTGTAATTCATTTGAACATCTTTCTAGAACAACCAAACTCTCATCCTTCAAGCTAGGCGATGGCTCCCAACTGTCCCTGTGCAGTGTCCATGAGCCTAGCTCAATCTCTACTCAAGCTCCTTCCTAAACACCCAAGTTGTTACAATAAGGTCTGTGAAAACCCTGGGAGGTCTGGTTAGGCCTGAATGCCAGTCTGTGACTGGTGCCATCAACGGAAACCCCTGGTGCGTCAAGGTTGGGCCACAGAAAACCTTTTGCAGAGCAATTTGCATGTCTGTGTCTCTTTCTGGGCTTATGAAACTTCTTGGGGGAACTTTCCAGCACATTAGGGAATGAACTGATTTTTCTTAATCTACTCTGCCTATTTCTAGTAATTCCATTCTCACCAGACTGGGGTTTTTTATAGGGTAGGACAAAGAAAGAAAAACTGTGAGATACCAAAAATCCCACCTGAGACTCAGTAGAGAAGACTTGTGACACACATTGGAGGATGATGCCTAGTGTGTCATAACAATTCAAGAAGTATTGGGCGAGCTGATGGCTGCACCTGCTCCTCCCTCTGCCTGCAATGCTTTCTACCTGTCTTCCTGCCTTGGCCAATTGTTTTCCTCCACCCCAAAATTCAACTCTGTTTCCCTATTCTGTAAAGCCTTCTCCTGCCCCTATCTTCTACTTTCATCCCTCTACATGGTTCATGTCCCTAGACACCTCCTGCCCTGTTCTGGAACCATCAGCTGAGTGCTGACCCTTCCAGTGATCCATGAGCCACTTGGAATCAAAGACTATGTTTTCTTATGGTATCTCCTCATCTCAAGTCCAAGGACATGGGAATGAACCTACTAATTGCCATCAAGAGCTCACTTAGGATCTATCCTCTCCAAGTTCTAGCATTGCATGACAATGGAGAAATAACCCAAACTAAATGTGGATGTTTTGTAATCCCATGAAACAGTGGTGACAAGGATACAGGTCAGAAAAGGCCTTTTCCATTCACCCATGGCTTTAAACACTGTTAACATCAAAAAGAATGACTGCAGATCACCTGAGGATTGGGGCTTACCTAGGAGCCTCTTCAATGACCATGGCTTTGCCAGGAGCAGGCTGGTTCCACTGCTGTTGAGACAACCTGGAGACGCTTGGCTTCCTTCTTCAACTTACTAATGATCCCTGACACAAAAGAGAGCTTCGGAGTCCTGAACAACATTTGGGAACACTCGTCCCTCACCACTTTTGAGAATGTTGGTTTGATTTCATTTTTAACCATAGAACAGTAGCCTAAGCGTCTCATAGCCAGGCGGTGCTCCCAGGCAGAACCTGGGTCTGCCTCTGTCACCCTCAGAAGCTGAGTCTGAACAGGAGCCACGAAACTCACGTTAGCCTGACCACTGTAACTCCACATCATGCACAACCACGAGAATAGAAAGTTACACTCCATGAATGTAAAACATGTCAAAATAAATTCTACTGTCATGTATAACTAAAAAGAAGCAATAAAAAAATCTTCACTTACAAAAAAAAAAAGAAAGAAAGAAATTCACATGAGCTGGGCACAGTGGCATACACCCGTAATCCCAACAGTTTGGAAAGTTGAAGCAGGAGAATCTCGAGTTCAAAGCCACCCTCAGTAACTCAGCAAGACCCTGTTTCTAAATAAAATATTTAAAAAGGAGCTGGGGTTATGGATCAGTGGTTAAGTACCCCTGGGCTCTATCCCAGGAAAGAAGGAGAGGAGGAGGAGGAGGAGGAGGAGGAGGAGGAGGAGGAGGAGGAGGAGGAGGAGGAGGAGGAAGAAGAAGAAGAAGGAGAAGAAGAAGGAGGAGGAGGAGGAGGAGGAGAAGGAAGAAGGAGGAGAAGGAGAAGAAGGAGGAGGAGGAGGAGGAGGAGGAGGAGGAGGAGGAGGAGGAGGAGGAGGAGAAATTCACATGATTCCCAAGCCAAAAGACCTGTTTTCAATGTCTCTTCCAGTATCTTTGGTGTGGTGTTTTCAAAAGCCAGGGCTTGGCTGCTTAGGCAAATGGAACTGTGCCTTTGTACTAAGCAGCACATGTCACCCACTGATTGCAGGGGAGAGCTTTTAAAATCAGTGTATAGTAACAGCAGAGCACAGTGACTAGGTTAGCCTTCAGAGTCTGTGATCAATGGTCCCCTGAAACGTATCTGGGCTGGGTTTAATTCAGCCCTGCAGAAAACTTCCAGCCACTTGACTGGGTACTTCTGAGTGCCAAATAAAGAATAAAAAGGTATCCCACTGAAACCGTACAAAGGACTCGAAGAAGCCACTTGCAAAGGAAGAGATACAAATGGCTTATGTGCTTATAAAATCAAGTCTTGTTACACTGGTCATTTTAAAAAGGCAAATTTAAATGATGGTAAGGAAACATTTTATCCCCAGTCAAATCAATACAGATATTATAGAATTATTTCCACCAAGTGGAGGTACTGGGGAATGAAAGTGGCCAAATTATATTGTTATATTGCATGTATGAAAAAATATGTGGCAATAAAACTCTATGGTGTATGATTATAATGCACCATAAAATTCTTAAATAATAATAAATAAATAAATATATCCATCAGTTTTGGGGAATGTAGAAATAAATAAATTCATTTATTTACAGTAGGTAAGAATATAAAATAGTACCTTTCTGACAGACTACTAGAAAGACAGGCAAAACCTGCAAAATGTGCTGATCTTAATTAAACAGTCCCACTTCTAGAAATTGATTCTAAGGAAATAATTATCTTTGTTTTTTTTTAAAGAGAGAGTGAGAGAGGAGAGAGAGAGAGAGAGAGAATTTTTAATATTTATTTTTAGTTCTCGGCGGACACAACATCTTTGTTGGTATGTGGTGCTGAGGATCAAACCTGGGCCGCACGCATGCCAGGCGAGCGCGCTACCGCTTGAGCCACATCCCCAGCCCCGAAATAATTATCTTTGGATATATATATATATAATATATATTATATATATGGATATATATATATTGCTACATTTTTTAAACAGGAAACATGGAAATAATATAGAAGAACAATATAAGCACAAAATTATAATAACATGTAGTTATGATTAAAATTTATAGAATATACTTACAGTTTTATTAAGCATTCTACATAATAGGGCCTAGCAAATATTTTCTATCAAGTGTCAGAGGGTAAATATTTTAGGCTTTGTGGTCCAAGAGGCAAAATCAAGGATATTATGTGGTACTTAATATAATGAAAGAAAACAAGTTTAAAATGTAAGAGCTATTGAGTATAATTTTTTGTAGTGCAGGTCACTAGGGAGAGGAATATAATTCTTTTGGGAATAATAATGCTTGATAAACTGGGGTTCAAAGTCAATTTTTCTTATCTTCAAATTGATTTCAAATGTTCATCTGTTAAAAAAAAAAAAAGCTTGCAGGATCAAAGGTAAGCAAATGACATGCTGGTCAGCCCTATAATCTGCTGATCCCTGCAATAAAGAAATGCTTTCTGACATGGAAGAACATACACCAAATACTGCTATGCAGATTCTGAAATAGAGTGAGTGGCATACACAATGAGCCTTGATGCTCTTCACCAGGTATCTCCATGCCTGTGATCCTAGTTACTCCTGAGGCTGAGGCTGGAGGACTGAAAGTTGGAGGCCAGCCTGGGCAACTTAGTAAGACCCTGCCTCAAAATTTTAAAAAAGTCTGAGGATGTAGCTCAGCAGTAGACAGCCCCTGGGTCTAATTCCCAGGACCCTAGCAAAATGATGATGATGATGACAATAATTTTTCAAAGTATTTATGGATCTTATAGAAAAGAACAAAGAGAAAAGGAGTGATACAGGTTTGGGGGTTGGAGAGGAAAGGAGGGAGGGAGGGAGGGAGGAAGGGGAAGTGGTGGCCACAGGGGTGGGCAGCTCCACCCTATCAGTGCAGAGAGCCAATGGGCTGCTGCCCACTCTGTGGTCCAGCATGGGCATCCATGGAGGCAGAGGCCACCGTGGAAGCAGATGGAGACTCACCACCTCATGGGAGGCCCGTGGGCAGGGGGAGCCTGGAGTCACCCCAGGAGCACCTTCAGGGAAGGCTTGAAGACTCTTTGGGCACCTGACTCTGACTCTGCCCCTTGCACCAGGTCGAGCAGCCCCCTGGGACTGTAGACAGAGGTTCCCCCACATCCCTGTGCTGGCCCCTTAAACTCCTTCAGACCCAGTTCTCCTGATCAGAGCAAGTGGAAGATGGGAAGAGAAGTCGATGCTCAGGGCAGATCAGCAGCCTGAGCTGAGGTCTTGCTGAATCCAGGTGGAGTGTTCAGAGGTGATCACAGGTGCTCCCACTGCCCTGTCCAGGGGTCTTCCTCCTAAGCCCCACAGGCATCTGCATCAGTGTGAAGATTCAATGAGATGAAGCACAGTGTCTGACACCAATTAGTCCCAGGCGAATGGCTGCAGATAGGTGGCTTTTGTTCTTCCCTGGATCCTAAGGTCAGCATCCTGGCCTGGGAGCCCTGGTTGAAGGTGGAAGGTAAAACAATCAATGGGAGGTTTATGAAGCCACCAGGTAGCCAATCACCCTGTCCCTCACATACACATCGGATCCCAAGGCTGTGTGCCGCCAAAAACAAGCCTTCAGTGGAAGCTCCGGTCTGCAGAGAACCAGCCCCTCAGCTGCCTGCGGAAGGGTGTGCCCTGACTCCCCCAGGTTCCCAGTGAACGTGGCAGCAAGCACAGGTGTGGGTCACATCCACTGAGGAATGAATGAACTTACGAATCAATGAATGAATACATCTGATTGCACACATATCCGTTCAAACCAGGAGTGAACGAATAAAGCACAGAGCACACAGTGAGCACTAGGGAGAGCTCAGAGGCCAGCCTGAGGGTGGATGAGACCATTTCAAATCCTGCCCCACCAGTGACCAGCTGGGTGGGGCTGGACTTAATCTCGGTTTTTCACCAGGCCCACAGGGGTGTTTGTAATACCTCCCTCCCAAGGTTGCCGTGGAATTAAATGATGTGATTCATACAGAGCACTTAGGATAATGTCAGGAACAAAGCAAGTATCCACAAAAGATAGCCATTATTATCACTGTCATAATCGTTATCTCTGTTCAGCTGTATCCAAGGAACAGAGTGAGACAGGTTGATGCAGCCAAGCGGGCCTGGAAGTGTCTGCCTGGAAGCCCCAAGCTCTACCGACAGGCTTAATGAAAAGGGCCAAATTAACAGTGTTTCCATTATTTATAAGAAGAAAGTTCCATGGATAGTCCATGGTAATGCTCTCTTATTTCCTCCGGTGCCTCCCAGAATGGAAGACAGTTAACAATACCAAACAGCCCAGACCTGCCAGGCCTCGCACAATGTCTCTGGCATCCTGTGGATGTCATTGCTCTCTGTGTTCTGTGTGCTTATTTCTCCATCACTCTCCTGGGCAAAATTGATCCCCTCATCAGCAGCTGGGAGACAACCAGATGTGACCTCAAGCCTTTGGAAGGTCAGCTCAAGAGGCAGCATCTTCCTAGCAACAGTTGCCGGGGAAGATTATGAGGGTGGACTCAACTCCCAGGGGAGATAAAGACCTGGAGGGCTAAATAATTGGCATTTGTTTGAATGGGGCAGGAGGTGGGGACTTGCCACTAGGAGGGACAGATGCAACCTCTTTGATTAGTGTGTTGTTCGTTTTCTTTGTCAGAGTTCTGGCTGGCCTTGTGCTTTATTTAATGTCATTTCATTTTCCTAAAATATAAGAGCTGAAAAATATTCAGACTAAAGTTTCTTAGTTGCGAGGACTAACAGACCCAAGATTCCATTTTTAGAGGAAATATTTTGCAACCTCTCCTTTGCTATTTTCAAATGAAACTATAGTCATGCAATCTAAGTCCATAATTGTATAACTAAATATGATATTCTACAGTAAATTGAAACAAAGTAATTGTAGTAAAATAAGGTAAATTTCTAATATGAAATGCTTATGAACAAATACATATAGAAAACACACTGAATAAGCCAGTTGCTTACACCTGTTTATGATATATTATCCACACTTGTCCTCTCTAGTTGACATTTTGAAATAAGGGCTAAATAAATACATTAGTGACTGTTGTAGAATCACCAAGAATGCAGTGTCTCTGAGGACAGAATAAGAGAATACCACATTGACATCTCAATCCCCAAGAATGGCAATGTCATCAGTGACATGTTTATGAAAAAGTAGTTCACTCCTGGAAAAACTAAAAGCAAAACAAAGTACACGCCCATTCCAATTCCAGGACACTTTCCTTCCCAGACAATTCAGTCCACATTAAGAGCAGGAGGGAAACATTAGCTCAGGATGCCTTGTAGCTACAAGACACCAGGACTCTGTGGTCCCCACTCACTGAATGCCAGTAGAACCCTGCCCCAACCCTGGGGACAATTAAAAATGTCCCCCAAAGAATTCCAAAATGTTCTTTAGGAACGTCAGCAATCTAGTCCAATCCCCCCATTATAAAGGTGCATAAACGGAGGCTGAGGGGAGAAAAGTGACCTTGTCTAAGGGAAGCCAAAGTGCAAACCAAAGTCTTCCAACACCTGGATCAGGGATGAGAATAGGTCACTGAAATTTTGTGAATCTCCCCCACTTCCTGGATGCATAAGCCATGGCTTATTTATCATCTCTTCTTTGGTCCATTTTCAGGATCAACCTTGCTCTCTAATTGTCTAGACATGGACTAAAGCATGCTATTTTGAATCTCTGCCATTGGCAGAAAGATAGTACCCTATAGAGAAACCTGACATATCTCCACCTTCGTGCTTATTTCACTTGGAAGGGCTTAATAATATAGTCTATTGACACCCGGCCAACGGAGAGACAGAGAACAAAAACACTGTGAAGTGTTTTTAATTTCATTGTACTACAGGCAAAGGAAAGGTTTTATGGATAAGAGTTTCATCATCTGGTTTCCTTTTTTTAAAAAAAAAATTAATATATTATCATTATTATAAAGATACATTAATTGATTGACACTTGTTCAAAGGCAGGATGTGAAGAAAATATACCCAAAGAGACACCCAGGGAGGATGAGACAGGGGATTCTCTGCAGCTGGAGAGAGAGGTCTGTAATAAGAAAACGAGTTCAAAGAGGAGGCAATGGGACATCCCTGTTGAAAAGCTTTGCAAGCCTTTGGCCAGGGAGTCTGAACTCTGCAATGAAGGGACTGGTCTAAAAGCCCAGATTTGGGCCTCATAAAAAAAAGGGTGGACACTACAGGGTTAAGCCACCTCCAAAATGTGTATTATTAGAAGGGGAGGAAAAATCAGGTTCAAGATAGAACTTTCTGGAAAACCCATGTTTGAGTGTCAGTCAGAGGCATAATCCATGAAAGGACAATGAGAAGCAACAGGAGGCAAAGTAAGAGGGCATTGTCAAAAAGCAGAATAGCCACTAAGGGTAAGGCGCTGTGCGAAGAGCTTCAGGACATTCACCATCTCCATCAATCCTCACAACCACCCTAATAGAGAGGTGTTTTGTCATCTTTTTTGCCACGCTAATCAAAAGACATGACAAGAAAAATTTGGGAGGAGAAAACATTTATTTGGGGCTCACAGTTTCAGAGGTCTCAGTCCATAGACAGCCAGCTCCATTGCTCTGGACCCAAGATGAGGCAGAACATCATGGCGGAAGAGTGTGGTGGAGGAGAACAGCTCAACGGGATGCCAGGAAGCAGAGAACGCTCCCTCTACCCCAGCAAAATGTATACTGCAAAGGCACACCCCTCATGACCCACCTTCTCCAGCCACACTTTGTCTACCTACCACTACCACCCAGTGGATTAACACACTGACTAGGTTGGAGCTCTCATAACCCAAACATCTCACCTCTACACTTTCTTGCATTTTTCTCGCACATGAGTTTTTCTTTTTTTTTTTTTTATTGGTTGTTCACAACATTACAAAGCTCTTGACATATCATACTTCGAACAATAGTTTCAAGTGAGTTATGAACTCCCATTTTTACCCCAAATACAGATTGCAGAATCACATAGGTTACACATTCACATTTTTACATAATGCCATACTAGTGACTGATGTATTCTGCTACCTTTCCTATCCTCTACTATCCCCCTCCCCCCCATCTTCTCTTTCTATCCCATCTACTGTAATTCATTTCTCTCCTTATTTTTCTTCCAATTCCCCTCACAACCTCTTTTATGTAGTTTTTTATAACAATGAGGGTCTCTTTCCATTTCCATGCAATTCCCCTTTTCTCTCTCTTTCCCTCCACATGAGTTTTTCAATGGACACTTCGTAACTAAACAATAACAAGAGGTCATATTATGATGCTCCAGTTTATACTTGGAGAAACCCCAGCAAAAAAAAAAAAAATTAAGTAACTTGTCCAAGAAAACAGCAAGGAAGAGGCATAACTAGAATTTATGACCACATAATCTGACAGTACAGATGACACTTTAACCTTCTGCAGAACCAAAGACAAATAAGGGCTGAAAAATGTGCCTTACATCTAAGAGTCATAAGAGAATGCTAAGAAAAACCTCATGTTTCGGCTCATGCAGTCAAATTGGGGGCTGTGACTCTTGCCCTGGAGAGCCCTTCAGGCAAGGGGCAGTGATGACAGCCACCTCCTAGTCTCCCTCCACCATCCTCACCCTCCTGCGGCACAAGCGTGAAGATGGAAAATTTCTCATTATGGATTACATTGTCCTCTCAATGAAGTAAAAATTATGCCCCCAAATCAAGCTTCCCAGACAACAGAGCAAATGGATGTGAACAAAGAAAACATGTGTCCAGTCTATTATATGGAGCAAATGAATTCGATGCTAATATGTGGAAAGGGAAAAATTGATTATATCACCGACGTTGGTAATTTCTTGCTCTTATCCTTAGGAGTCTGGTTATCCACATGAAACAGCAATTCCTACAAGTTCAGGGAGAATGTTCTAATAGGCAATAAAAGATGAGCTCCAATTCCACTTCACAAAAGAAAATCAAGCCTGGGCTAAGGGATCAAGCCATCCCACAAGAATGGTTTTCTACCATTATTGAAGGAAAAGTTTATTACAGAAAAGATATGAAATGCATTGTTTATCCTGGACTCTGACTGAATATTTGTCTTTGCCAGTCTCCTCCAGTGGAGAAATAAATCAGGTGATGCTTAAAACTAAACTAACAATCACAGCCTTGCTGGGCTTATGGTGAAAGCAGTTAAGAAAAGTGGCCAGCTATGGGAGGCAGGATTGGGACCTGGTCTCCCAGTCGCTCTACTCTACCCTGTGGCACTTGCCTCACTCTGCAGCAAGCTGGGGAGAGGTGACAGAGAGCTGGCAGCACGCCAGCCTCCACAGGGCTTGAGATAGCTGACCCCTAGGGACTCTTGCTCTGGAGGACACAGCCCTGCACTGCCCATAAGCAGAACCCTGCATCTAAGGTGCCAGGGAAGATTTGCCAGAAGTCTCTGTGGGTATGAGCATTAGGACAAAGGGACCGAACACTGGAAGGAAGGGAGCCGCCAACCCTGCTGGAGGGGAAGGGATGAAAAGGAAAAGCTCCGAGGCTGGGATACAGAGCTGAGCCTCAACAGATGGAAGTCAGTCCCCCCCGACCTGATCAAAAGGACCCAGGGCACATCCAGGCAGGGGGAAGCTTCAGGAAAAGACAGGGCAAACGCCAAGGAGTGGAGACTTGCCTAACTTAGCAGGCAGCAAAGTCAACCAGGGAACAAGATTATAATGTAAAAAGCTAATTCTCCAGTCCAACCAAGAAAAATCCCAATTCCATAGAGGTGGGGAGGGCCCAGGAAATATACATGCTGAGCTATCATCCTACATCATTTCTATGCCCCATGGTCCCCAGAAGGAACTGTGAAGAACACCACTAAGTGGGCATGCTTGACTGACCCCCTAGCGAGGAAGGAGAAAGATACAGAAGATGGAGAGGGAGAGAGACCCAGAGATTTTTATTCTTGGAGACTGAGAGATAAGGGGACAGATCACTTTGGGGAAAGACTACACTAAGCAATAGCTGCCACTCACACAGGGAAAGAAATTCTGGGAGGGGAGGGGAGCTATTTTTACGGTCACTGTTTTGCTACCTGAGTGTAGTTAGCACACAGTACTTCTTGAATGAATGAATGAATGAATGAGGAAGCAGATAGTGGCAGAAAATAGGGGAGGTGTTTGAAGGAGATTGGGACCTGGAAGTCTCTTCCCGTGATCTGAGCCTGGGATAAGGGCCAAATCTATAGCACACAACTCAGGGCTGTAAAGAAGTGCAGAACCTGTCGTCATCCTGGCATGTTCAAAGCCAGGGAGGCTCACAGTGCTTCTTGGAGGCATTTCTTTATTTCTGTAGTACTCAGGAATGTCTTCAAAACTGAAAACTTCATGAGCTATAATCAGAATTGAAAGGCACTCCAAAGCTTGTCCCCCACCTCACCCTAAGTCTGGGAAAAAAGCATTCTTCCAGCGCAGACAGCTGGACAGTGGGACAGGGATCCACACTCGAAACTCGTGCCAACCAGAGGTTTCTTTCTGGGCTTGGCAGTCGTTTTGGGGTTTTTGTGTCCTAGAGTCATTTAATTTTGTACTTAATTCAGGTTTAATAGGCAGCTATTATGTTAAATAGAGACCAGCTGAACTGATTATTTAAGACATAGTTATGGTGGTTTAACAACTATGTGGTTTGACTGCTACATCTCAATAAAGGTTTCCCAGTACCCAGCTATTATTACGATTTTACATTTTGTAACTGTCCTTACCTACTGTTGCCCTCCCTAACTATTAGCCTGAGGGGCCAGGAGCTCCCAGCTGCGGCTCGGCTCTTCTCTTGGTCCCCACTGATTTCTTTGTGGGTGACTGGGTATCCATGAGTATCCACAGGTATCACAGAGATCAGGAAAACAGAGCTGAGACGGACTGCGTGTGGCCCGGCAGGAGGACTGGCGCTGCAGACAAGGAACTGGCTCCTGGCTGCAGGCCAACCACCTGTCAGCAGCGTTCTGGATGAGTCTACCAATGGCAGAGTGGTTTTGCTGGGAAACTCAGAAGCCACAGCCGGGTCCAGGAAGTGACTAAGGCTTTGGGATTCCTATAGAAGAAAGTGTCTGCATGTAAGAGAATCCAGAAGAAAACCATAGGGGTACTAATTTTCTAGAAGTGCTCTCTAACATACTATTACTTATGGTATGATTTCTGGACCCCTGCAAGTTTGCCACCTGCTCTAACTGGTTTGCAAATTGAGAATGAGCATTTAGGAGCTTGTGCATCCATGTGAAATTGCTACAGTATCCAAGCATAGAGATGGATAGACCTCGCTCACGGAACAGGATAGACCAATTAGGGCATCGTGGAACTCAAGAATGGAGGCACACATGGCCAGAGTCACAGCCAGTCAAGTGCTATAGGACCACCTAGGTCACCAAGAATTGCAAGCCAGAAAGAAAGAAAGAAAGAAAGAAAGAAAGAAAGAAAGAAAGGAAGGAAGGAAGGAAGGAAGGAAGGAAGGAAGGAAGGAAGGAAGGAAGGAAGGAAGGAAGGAAGGAAGGAAGGAAAACAAAAAACTGGTATTTCAGCTCACTTTGAGGACCACCAATTTAGTGCTTTTACTTCTCCTCTGTATGCATACTTTGTAGGACTTTTAAATTAAATCTTCCTTATGTATATTTATTTTTATTTATTTTTATTTTATTTTTATTTGATTTGATTTATTTTATTGGTTGTTCACAACATTACAAAGCTCTTGACATATCATATTTCATACATTAGATTCAAGTGGGTTATGAACTCCCAATTTTTACCCCAAATGCAGATTGCAGAATCATGTCGGTTACACATCCACAATTTTACATAATGTCCTATTAGTAACTGTTGTATTCTGATACCTTTCCTATCCTCTACTATCCCCGCTCCCCTTCCCTCCTATCTTCTCTCTCTACCCCATCTACTGTAATTCATTTCTCTCCTTGTTTATTTTCCCATTCCCCTCACAACCTCTTATATGTAATTTTGTATAATAATGAGGGTCTCCCTTCATTTCCATGCAATTTCCCTTTTCTCTCCCTTTCCCTCCCTTATGTATATTTAGAAATGATAAAAATGGTAGCTCTTACGTTATATATATTTTGTCACAATTAAAAACATGAACATCATCCCCAAACTGATTCCTCTGTCTCCAGGATCAAATGGGATTTATCTGTCGGTTTTTTCTAGAAATCATGAAAGACTGTGTCTATACTAACAATCGCTGAATTAGACATATTTAAGGGGTGAATTTTATGGTGTGTGAATTATATTGCAATAAAGCTATATGTAAAAGATTGGACAGATGGATGGATAGATAGACAGATAGACCATAAATGTCCTCTGTCAAAACAAAACTCAGGAGGTTAGGCACAAATGTATTTTGCACCACCTGTGCTGGATCCTCTCCATTTGCCCCTCAGGATATTCTCCCCACTGTTCCGTGCTGCCCCAGGGGCAGTCCTCTGTAGCCCCCATCACTTTGAAGGATGCCTTGGAATAGAGATCAGAAGTCAGAGAGGGTCTGGCATTTACTCCCCAGCTCTCTCCTTGCTGGCCTACTGCATGGTCCAAAAATATTAAAAGGTCATGATTGGTTTTTCCCCAAAGCTCAATTAGTTCTGGCTGCTAATAGCTCCCTACTGTCTCTAGCCCAGGGTGCTTCCCCACCTCCCCATGGTGCCCTCAACACTACTCACATTCAAATAGTCAGTAGACTACACCTTTCCCACTACTCTTCCTGCCTCCTGTCCCCTGCTAGTACCCTAATTAATACACAACTGAATTTTGATCTCATGAATCTTCCCTGTCTCCAAGTCAGATGTACTTTTCCTGCCCTATTAGAAATAAAACCTACTGTCAGTAAGACACAAAATTCTGGTTTACAGAACTACAGGCAGATATGAAACAGAAAATGTGAGCTGTTGTATTGTTAGACAGCTTTATTATGAGTCATATGTAAATCGAGATAGATGGCTTAAGTGTGCTTTTGTGCCACCTCACCAGTGAAGGATGTGCCCTTACCCAAAATCTACCAAGCCTGGAACCTTAATACCAGCCTGTTGGAAACTCTGTGAGAAAAAAGAATCAATCCTAGAAAGATTCCAAAAGCAAGTCTATCACATTCAATGCTGAGCTCATGATTCATCCTTTCCAAAATGCCCAACTAAACTTTTTTATCTTGATGTCCCCTGTGAAGTTGTGACTCAACTCCACAGACCCAAAGCTGAGGCAAGGAACTGGGATTCTCTGATTTCCAAGGGCAGTCGGTTGCCAGACTTTCCTGAACATCTTAAATTACATCAAAGCCAAGGATCAAGATTTCATTTAGGATTTGAGTATTCCATATATGTTTAAAAGTGGGCCACCAAAGAGAAGGTGGATTGGATGGAGATTTAAATATTTGACAATGTTTTGTCTTATCTCTTCCCTACCAAATGTTTTCCTTTAAAATGTTATTTTCATTTGTTTTGTTTTAAAGCTTGATACTGTGTAACAAACCATGTTAACACCAGTCCCATCCTTAGCAATGCATTCAGTTATAGGCAATTAATCATGGTCCAAAAACATTAAAAGGAATATTCTAAAAATAAATTATTGATAAGTTTTAAATTGCATAATTCTTCTGAGAAGAGTGATGAATTGCCCACTATTCACCACCATCCTTCCCTGGATGTGAGTCATTCTTTATCCTGCATAGACCTTCTGTTGACACTACCCACCTGTCAGTCACTTAGTAGCCATCTCAGTTATCAAATCAACTGTCACAGTATTGCAATGCTTATATTCAGATAACCCTTATTTTACTTAATAATGACCCCAAAGTATAAGTGAAGTGATGCTGGCAACTCAGATGTGCCAAAGAAACGTCAGAAAGTGCTTCCCTAAGTGGCATTCACATCGTCACAAAAAGGGTGAGGATAGTACAATGACACACCTTGAGAGAGAGAGACGGAGACCACATTCAAATATCTTTTATTATGCTTACTGTATATTGTTACAATTGCTAAATTTAATTATTAGTTATTATTGTTAATCCCATATTTGCCTAGTTTAATTAAACTTTATCGTAAGTATCTACGTATAGGAAAAAGCATAGTTGGGCTGGGGTTGTAGCTCAGCAGTAGAGCGCTCGCCTCGCATGTGGAAGGCACTGGGTTCGATCCTCAGCACCACAATAAAAAATAAAATAAAGGTATTGTGTCCATCTACAACTAAAAAATAAATAAAATTTTTTTAAAAAGCATAGTTTACACAGGGTTCAGTCTTAGCAGAGGATTCAGTCATCCACTGAGGGTCTTGGAACATATCTCCTAGGTATAAAAGACTACTGCATCCTGGATCTCCCAAGTTTCTCTTTCATATGCCACAGTGTATTTCCTTATTGGTTAAATTAGCTCTAAATGAACCTTATTTACTTGCAGCCCAGAGCATTCTAGTTGATACAAGAGGTATCACTAAAAATATCCATAATTTGTCTTCTTGTCCCTGTTATCCTTTTTACCTCCTTTTCTTCAGTTAGTCATTGTTTCCCTTTCCAAATGAGTCTGAACACATAGTCAGTCCTGTGGAGGAGTTGTGTGTATCTGTTCTCCACAAGGAGAGACAGGGGTTATGCTAGAAATGTGGGAGTCAACACTGTCATAGTGATGGCAGTGGCCTTTAGTGGTCAGGAGACAAAGACGTCAGCTCTCTCAATGTATAGACTGTTCTGCACAATGAAGAGGTGTCCTGAGTCCCATATGACCTCCAAATGTACTTACAGACATCCTACAGGTGAAAATACTGCTTCTCATATCTGAGTTGAAAACCTAAGTTCAGTTCTATAAAACCAAGGTAATCATCTTACATGATTGAGTTTTCCAGGACCGCACCTACTATAAAGAATTATTCTTTGTTTTGTTCAGAAATTTTTCAAGAGTCACTCACCATTTGGGAAAACCCTATCCCCACCAGTAATATCTCCCACAGGATCTCTGTTGCTTATGAACACACCTGAATAGGTAGATATCTAAAGTTCCTGCATTCCAAATAATCACTTGCTCATATTTCAAAGGGTCCTATATGGTTGAAGTTTGGAAATTATTCAATTGAATATTACCTTACCTCTCATAAATCCAAATCCATTCACCAAAACTTCATTATTAGGTGCAAAATATTTACTTATGAAATTATCTCCTGTTATGTCTTCTTTAGATGATGGCAAAAGCCATATTATTTTGTTGTTATTGTTTATTGACTTCCTTGTTTGCTTTTTTGTTTTGTTTTGAGATGGATCTCACTAGGCTTCTCTGGGCTGGTCTCAAACTCCTAGACTCAAGCCATCCTCTTGCCTCAGCCTCCTGAGTTGCTGGGATTACATAAATGGACCACCATGCATGCCCAGCTCTGATTTTCATTATATAGGTAGGTAGGTTCTATGAACTATGAATTTCATTTCAGGAGCACGGATGGAGAATTTCAATATGATTCCATGGAAAGAGGAGGCGGATCTGGCAAGGTTGGTGCCACTGGCTGGGGTTACCAGCTGTCACTACCACCCTCACCTCGTAGACATCCTCGACAGGACACAGATGGATCATTTCCTTTCTCTGTGTGTATTTTACGGGAATATTATAAAAAGCAATGAGATGGCCAGTAAGTTGTTTAAAGGGCTCACTGTACCCAGATTCTTGGAAACCATCTTCTTCTCCTATTAGGTCTTTTAACAAATGAGAGGACAGAGATGCTGGGAAGCCAGACTGGAATGGCCGGCTCTGTTCCCCCTTTCCCTAAGAGCCTGGCCCAGATGCTGACAGTCAGCCCAGAACCTCCTAGTTTTGGATGTGCCCCCAAGTGAGGTAGTCAGCATGACAATGACCTTGTCCCCACAGGCCAGGGTTAGATCATTCAGTCAGTCAACAACCATCTGTGGACACCAACTACTCTCTGTTCACTGTCACAGGCCCAAAACACAGACCCTGTCCTCAGCATCTAATGGTGACTCGGCGATGGCTTAGTAGACTGTCTGAACAAAGAGTACTGAGAAGGAAGTGACCATGTGTTTCTGTTCACTTTCAACTTTACATTTAAAAAAGGAATAAAGAAAAGTTGGGTTTTTTTTTTTTTTAATTTTTAAAAAGAGTCCTACATTCCTGATGACAAAAATTTACCATCACAGCTAACGCAGATACATTTTGTCACAGTTTTTTGGCTGCAGTATTTGGATCTCCAGTCAAACTCTGTTTAACCACCTTCCTGATCTACCCACGACCCACAGATGCTCTGAAGTGCAGGGCTCCTTAGGCCAATAAATGAATCCGAGGCTTTGGGCTCTGTGACTTTGACTACAACAAGCTCCGACATGCTAAAGCCTGAGACAAATGTGGAGGAGGAAGACCTCCCCTCAGCCTCCTCAGAGGCCAAGATACCGAGCATCAGAAACACATGTTTTAATCGCCACAAAGTGAAAAAATGGGATCGGAAGAAATCCCAAAATCAGCAATAAGAGAGAGAGAGAGAGAGAGAGAGAGAGAGAGAGGAAAAACAAAATCCCAGGAGATCAGATGTAAAGATGATCACAGAGGATCTTTTCATTCAAGAAAAAAAACAAAAAAAATCATGACCCAAACTTAAAATGATAGAATTGAGGACAAAAATAGTTAAAAAGAGAATCTTCTCCGGCAGCTTTCGGAATGAGGAAAATCAGACATTTGGAGGTAAGTTCCAGGATAGTGTCTGTTTGGGGCCTTGAGTGGGTAAAGGCCTTTGGTGGGCACAACTTTCTGAATTCCCCAGGAACAACTCAGAGGTCAACTTGGAATTATGCACGCTTAGCAGGGTGGGCGTAGCGTGAATGATTTAAAACTAAACCCCATGGGCCATCCATCTCCACCTCCACTAACCTCCTCCACAGCACATTTCTCACCAGAGCCATTTGCACGCCATTAAATGACTCCGCTTACGTCGTATCCTCTATCAGGAAAACACTCTTTGCCCAAAACCCTTATTTAAATTCTGCCTCAAATATTCTACTTTGTGTTTTTTTTTTTTTTAAAAAGTTCCCTTAACAGAAGCGATTTGTAACTGAAGCCATGGTCTCTAATTTTTGCTAGAGAGTTATTGACTAATTTGTGAGTCAAAAAAGCTGGTTTGAGCCAGTTCCTGCCTAAGTGGAATGTGCTGTCCCCATCTTTCTGCAAATTACAAACACAAACTCCTGGCTCACGAAATCTAATTTTTCATCATAAATTCTGAGAGAAAAGCCTCGCCTGGGTGTCTCCATCGCCCCAGCCCGTGTTCCCAGACAACTCGCAAGCATCCCAGTCTCTGTATGTCTCCCCAAAGGCCAGGCCTGCAGACCTGCCAATGGCTCAAAGTTATAAATAGGACAGTTTGGGACAGTGGGGCCGGGTGGGGGAGGACCAAGAAGCAAAATCTACTAAGTATTCAGATGCCACGGCCAAGAAAACTCTTTGGAGGGATAAAAGAAGGAAAATACTGGTGGAGTACTTCTAAAACCAAAAGCAACCGTCCACAGGAACTTCATCGATGAAGTTGCTTGGTCAGAGGGACTCTGCCCAGCCAAGGGAGACTGAGGGATATTTTTTTTTTAAGTGACATTTGCAAATGTTCCTTCCTTGATTAGATTCTACACCTCCTATTGGGACTTTGAAACAACAAGCTCAGTCATCCAGGTCAGCCAGCTGGTTTGTGGGGGGACAGGCACCTGGGCTTTTGCCATTCTGTGCCCACCCTGCCCAGCCTACCATGTACTCTCTCCTTCCTGTCTCTCATTTATCAAATTGCAAATGCACTTCCTTGTGTGTTTCAGGAAGCTGAAACAAAACTCCATCCACTGAGTGACTTCATTTGTTTTTTTAAGAAAAATGTCACTCTATTTTTTTAATTAGTTTCTTGTGGATGTACATGATGGTGAGGTTCACTGTGGTGTATTCATATATGAACACAGGAAAGTTATGCCGGATGCATTCCACGGTCTTTCCTTTTCCTAGACCCTTCCCTTCCCTTCATTTCCCTTTGTCTAATCCAATGAACTTCTATTCTCCCCACCCCATTAATCGTGGTTTAGCTTCCACATATCAGAGAGTACCTTCAACCTTTGATTTTTTTTTGGAATTGGCTTATTTCACTAGCATAATAATGTCCAGATCCATACATTTACTAGCAAATGTCATAAAGTCATTCTTCTTTATGACTAAGTGATATTCCATTGTGTATATACATACCACATTTTCTTTATCCATTCACCTGTTGAAGGGTGCTAGGTTGATTCCATAGTTTAGTTATTGTGCATCGAGCTACTATAAACATTGATGTGACTGCGTCACTATAGTATACTGATTTTTAACTCCTTTGGATATATAACAAGGAGTGGAATAACAGGGTCAAATGGTTGTTCCATTCTTAGTTTTTTTGAGAAATCAATGGAGTGGCTTATAAGCAACAGAAATATATCACTCACTGACCTAGAAGCCAAAATCGAGATTCAGCATTCATGAAGATTGGGTGTCTGATGAGGGCTTCCTTGTTCGTAGAAGGTTTGTTTTTGCTGTGTCCTCATGTGTGGAAGGGGAACGGTGACTCTCTGGGGCATCCTTTACAATGGCACTGATCCCATTCATGGTGGCTTTGCCCCGCTCCACCCATGCAAAGTCCCCACCTCCCAATGCAATCCTTGGGGAGCTAGGCTGAACATACGACTTTGGGGACAACACAAACATTCAAACCACAGCACTGTCTGAAAACCTCCTCACAGCCCGTTTACTCACTCATCACAGTGAACTTATCCCCAAAAGCTCTAATGTTGCCCAGTTGGCCAGGGTTGATGGAGGGATGACTTTCTCCCTGGGGAAAACACACACACAGTTTAAAGAAGCGCCACTCAGGAGGCTTCCCTGTTCTGTACATTAGCAGTTTAAGGCTTCTTTGTTTATCCATGATGTCCTATATTCCTCCCCTAGAAGCACCTTCAACTTGGGAATTATGAGTAAATTCTCATATTTTATAAAACGCTCGGCAAAGCTGGGCGGTCACAGAGGAGAAACTGCAGAAGGGAAATGATCCTGTTTGTATTCATCTCAAAATGGTTTTTAAGTTTTCTGACACATCAGGATCAGAAAATTGTGGGTGAGTCTGGGCTTTCTTGCTCACAAGGACTGTCCACCACTGTTTTTCTTTGGACCTCCATTCTTGGAACGTTAGGATCCACCCTGAACACACAGGAACCGCTGACCACAATTAGACTCCTTCTTGGAGCCAGGCTGCAAGCACCCACTCATCTCCTGTTTGCCCCAGTGTGTGTCAGGTGCTACCATCCACGGCTCACTCTGTGTCCTTGGTCAACACAAAACTTCCACAAAAATTGAAATAAACATCAGCCTGCTTACTCCTCTCCCCAGTCCTGAATAGTCTGCAGTGAGAGGCAGAGAGAAGGAGCAAGTCTGAATGCATCTGCCCCCAAACAGTGAGGATGAGCAGGCAGTGATGTCCCTCTGAGTTCTTCAAATGATATTTCAGAAATGAATTCATTTCTAGTCACAATCCAGTTTATACACATGCAGGCTTCCATTCCTGGTGATTCAACCTAATGTGAAGTTCGGTGTTGCTTTGAAGATATGATGGAGCTTTGATTAAAGTCTGGAATCTGTTGACTTGGAGCAAGGAAGGTTATCTTAGACACCTGGGTGGGCCTGGTTTAATCAATTGCAAGGTCTTAAGAGCAGAACTAGGGCTTTCCCGAAGAAGACATTCTCCTCAGGGATAGTAACATCAATGTGTGCTTGAAAGTTTCATCCATCCTTCCTGCAGCCTGCCCAACAGATTTCAGACTTGCCTCCCACCCCTCCACATCACAAACCAACTCTTTGCAATAAATAAATGTGTCCTACTAGTTCTGTTTCTCTGGTGGAACCCTGACTCATACACATAGGCCCATGCCTACGACTAGCAAAAGATGCTCAGGACGATTCCTACTCTTCCTATTTACAAGAAACTTCCCTATACTCAGTGCTGGACAACCCTCTAAGTCGATTTGATGCTCTACCAAAGGTCATAAACTACAGTTTGAAAACTAAACAATGACAGTGAAACTTCTCATTTGCATGCTACTGGGAGATTCCAGTATTAAAGAATTCTTGTAGAGAATCTTCTAAGAGGAATTTGTGAAGGTAAACACCCCGCGAACTGTACTGAGTTGTCCTGCCCACCTAGCACTGAGCAAGGCCCTCAGGCCAGCTCCTGAAGCAATGTGAACACCTGTTCTCCATGCATGGGAGCAGGAGGGTGCCAGCCAGTGGCCCTGGGTCCCCTAAGAGACACAGAGAGGAAGGTGGAGGTGTTGATGGACTCCCTGGAGAACAGAGCAAGGGAGGACAGGCTATTCCTCCCCAGGAGCTGAGAACTAGCCAAGAAAATCCTTGGCAGAAACCCAGCTGGAGACAGCAGTGCAGATCCATGGGACCAGATTTTGGCAGTGGGAACAAGGTGATACTCCGTGGCAGGGCTTCCTGTGAAGACAGGACTTCACCTGCTGGGTTGATGGGAAACACACAGGTAACTTCAGGTGATGGCATGCACCCAGAAAGGACGGCGCCTGTCCTAAGTACATTTATGGGAAAGAAGGCTGAGGGCTCTTGCTTCCCATGAGTTCAACTTGAATCATTTGTGTTTAAATAGATAGATAGAGGCGCAGGCCTGTAATACCAGCAGTTGGGAGGCTGAGGCAGGAGGATCACAAGTTCAAAGCCAGCCTCAGCAACGGTGAAGTGCTAACCAAATCAGTGAGACCCTGTCTCTAAATAAAATATTTAAAAAAAAAAAAAAGGGTGAGGATGGGATGTGGTTGAGCATTCCTGAGTTCAATCCCTGGTACCAAAAAAAAAAAAAAAAAGTGTGTGTGTGTGTGTGTGTGTGTGTGTGTGTGTGTGTGTGTGTATGTGTGGTAGGTGAGGGAAGAATAAAAGCTCATTATAGTAGACAAAGGGGAATGAAGGGAAGGGAGGGGAGGGGGATGGGAATAGGAAAGACAATAGATGAATACAACATAATTATCCTATGTTCACATGTGACCAGTGAAACTCCACATCATGTACAACCACAGAATGGGAAGTTACTCTCCATGTATGTATGATATGTCAAAATACACTCTAGTATCATATATATTTATTTATTTTTTTAAGGAGAGAGAGAGAGAGAGAGAGAGAGAGAGAGAGAATTTTTAATATTTATTTTTTAGTTCTCGGCGGACACAACATCTTTGTTGGTATGTGGTGCTGAGGATCGAACCTGGGCCGCACGCATGCCAGGCGAGCGGGCTACCGCTTGAGCCACATCCCCAGCCCAATCATATATATTTAAAAAGAACAAATTTTAAGAGCCTATTGTATAAACCTATCGTATCAGGCGGATGAAGTTAAAGTACCATGAAACATTCCACCTAGTTCACGAGGAAGGACTTAACACAAGGAATGGCGCCTCCGTGAAGCTGGAGGAGAAGGCTCAGAGCTGAGATGCCGGGAATGACAAGCTTCTGCCTCAGCCATGATGGAGAAGCTGGGTAATGAGGAGGCCGCTGTCTCAGCCGGGCCACCCTGCAGCCCGCTCTGATTCACTTGCCTTCCCAACAGTGGGTCCTCTGCTCTAAAGGTTCCAGGAAAATCCAACACTGCCACAGTCCTGCAGACCCAGTGGAAACAGAGCCCCACCTCGTGCTGTTCATCCACTCGTTCCAGATCCCATGGGGTGCATCTGCCTCGGGGGATCCAGGCCACAGGCCCGAGCTGAGCTGCAAGGCAGCATGGGAAACAGAGTCTGCAGCCTGGCAGCCTCCAAGGCTGATGTGGCAGATCCCCCGCAGAGCCCCTCTCATCCCATGTCACAATGATATGTCTAGACACATACGCAAAAAGCAAAGAACAACCACCAAACACACACACACACACACACACACACACACACACACACACACACATTCACACCAGAAACTCCTAGGATCACTGGAAGTTTAAGACTCGGAGCTAATCTGCTAAAATCTTGGGAGAAATATAGCAGATACCAACCCTACAGAGTGTACTCTGGGGACATGTCAGTGACTGGCAGAGGACTTTGTTGTGGATGTGGATTAAGAGAAGATAAGCACATGGGGGTAGGAAGGATAGTAGAATGAATCGGACATTATCAGCCTACGTGCATGATTATACCACCTGTGTGACTCTACATCACATACAACCAGACAAGTGAGAAGTTATACTCCGCTTACGTATGATGCGTCAAAATGCATTCTACTGTCATGTATAACTAATTAGAACAAGTAAATATATATATTTAAAAAGAGAGAGAAAATAAGGAGATGTTTCCTCCCTCTCTGGCTGCCCACACCCAAACTCATAAACACAGGGTCTGAAAATAGGGTGGCCATCTTGGGCTGTGGAGTATTGACTTTCAAAATGATCAAAATACTTTCTTTACTTGTGAACCTTGCTTTCACCCATCTGCAGATCATCAGCACAGACTGCTAGCTTTTAATCCTGATCTCACCATTGACATCCTCTGAACTCTCATTGTCCCAGCTTAGGCTGAGCTGGACTGCATGCCCATGGTAGGAGCTCCAGGAGAGAAGAATGCATGTCCGTGAAGTGCCACATCAGCTACAGGGTCATGAGGCAGTTACAGGTATGCGACCGTGTACTGGGGAAGCTCTTGCTCTGGAGAGGGGGCAGTCCAAAAATTCAGAGACTGGCACCAGCCAGTTCAGCCACAGATCTAGCTCAGACCTGGCCAGCCAGCTCTCTGTGATGCTGATGAAAGAGAAGCAGAGAGGAGACTTCAGTCAGGCTCTGCTCTCTGCTCTCAGTCCATTCCCTGGCGTGTGGAGGTCATGAACTCCAAGTTCCTCCATAGGTTCCAATTGAAATGAGGATTTGTGTTTTTCATCGAATTTCATCATATCTGGGAGTGAAGTGTTAGAAAGGTCCCCTCCTTATGTCAGTTGGACACAGATGGGGGGTGGACACATTTCACACCAGGAGTGGTTTTCAGTTGATTTCCTGCCTGGGGCGACCCAGGACCACCCTGTCCAGCCGCGCATACCCATAACTGGAAAGAGTCCTTAGTATACCCCCTCTGGCCCTCCACCGCACCCCTAGGGACAGACTCCTTCACTTCTTTCCAATGGAGGTCTCTCTGTTCTTTGTCAATGAGCCAGAGAGTTGCTCTTTACTCCACAGTGATGACTTCCACGGGGATCAAGGTGCCACTGTTTGTCATCATAAGTGATCTGGAGGGCAAAGGAAGGGGCTGGACACCTCCAAAGGCAAAGTCAAGGTCAAGTGTCCATCTGTTCAGGTATGTCCACTCAGCAATACGAGCCATCAGAAGACTCATGAATCTCCCTCATGGACTGCCACACCAGGCTCCCCAGAGCCAGAGAGAGAAAGCAACAGAGTCCATCAGAAGAAAACAGACAACAGAATACATCAGACACTAGAAAGGCAATATGTCAATCAATGGAAGGGTAACTGATGTGATACAGCAATCTGTATACGGGGTAAAGTTGGGAGTTCATAACCCGCTTGAATCAAACTGTGAAATATGATATATTAAGAACTGTGTAATGTTTTGAACGACCAACAATAAAATAAATAAATAAATAAATAAATAAATAAATAAATAAATAAATAAAAGAATCCATCATGGTAAAAAAAAAAAAAAAAAAACTTATTAAAAAAAAAACAAAGAAGAAGAAGAAAACAGAAAAGTGGTTGCTTTTCTCCCTGCACTGAAGGGGCTGCCTTGCTTGGGAAGGGGAAGGCGAGGAGGGAGTAAGAGCCGGAGGCTCCACGTCAAGCCTGAGTGGGGGAAGACAAGTGGGTGTGGTTTGTTTGATTGGATTTGAGACTGAAGCGTTAAACTGGCTAGATTTTAATGGAGGACATTGAGCACTACAGAACCTGGCCCCTTCTCAAATTCAGACCCTGTGGGGAGGCGAACAGAGTGTGGCTAACGTGAGTGCCCCATGAAGGGAGTGGGCTTTTCTTCTTTTAATTTTCTAATTTTCTACAAGCATAGATGGCTTTCACAATGGCGTGGGAGATGGATTAAAATTGAAACCCTCCAATCTGGATTGTACAGGAAGGAAAAGTTTGCCATTTAAGGAATGTTGAAAGCCGGCGATAGTTATCTCACCTAGAGAAGATTTACACGAGGTTTATCATCACACATCAGGAGGACTAGCCTTTGTATTTGCCAACTCCATAAACATGAAAACTATAAACCATAATGCTAATAACTGGGAGAAAGAAAAGGCTTATTATGTGATCTTGCAGAGGCTGGAACAAGGGTCATGATTACTGGTCTCACAGAGACAGATTTCTATTCTTACAGAATGGGAGAGAATCTGCCCACATTCCACACAGCTGCATTCCTGACTTCTGAAGAGGGACTGCAGTGGCCCATCCAACCCATGTTCTTGTGTCTCCTACCTGCCAAGGCTGGCCCGGCACTTGCTGTTTGGATTAGTCAGCTTTCCCTTGCTGTGACAAAATATCTGATAAAATCATCTAGTAAGGAGAAAGGGTGTTTGGGCTTATGATTTCAGAGGTCCAGGTGAGCCAGCTCCACTGCTTTGATGCTTGTGTGAAGCAGCACATGATGGCAGGAAGCACATGATAGAGAAAATCTGTTCATTTTATGGAAGCTGGGGAGCAAAGAAAGAGAGAATGAAGGACCAGGATTCCACTATCCCCTTCAAGGGCATGACAAAATGACCTAACTTCCTCTCACTAGGCTCCACCTCTTAAAGGACCAACCTGTTAGCATGTGGGCCTGTAGGGGACATTTAAGATCCAAACCATAACACTGCTAGTCTAGGTACAGCCAAGAAGGAATTGCCCATAACTGATATTATCCTCAAATAGTAAAAATTTGAGATTGTCTCAAATTCAAATACACAAGCTCATGTATTCAAGATGGCTCACTATATGCAGTGGGAAATGAGGGTCAGGACGTTGAGAACTGGAAGCAACACTTTATTAAGCTACCTGTTTTAGTCAGCTTTTCATTACTGTACCCCAAATACCTGATAAGAACAACTCAGAGAAATAAATGTTTATTTTGGCTCACAATTTCAGAGGTCTCAGTCCATCGTTGGATAACTCCATTGCTCTGAGCCTGAGATGAGGCAAGACGTCATGGAAGAAGGCCACGACAAAATAAGGCTTCTCAGCTCCTAGCAGGCAGGAAGCAGACAGAAAGTGAGAACAGCCAAGGTTAAGATACAGTCCAATGACCTTCTTTCTGTAGCCACACCCCAACTACCAACTACCACTAATAATTTGAATGGACTACCACCCAGTAGTCCATTCAAATTATTGATCCATCCAAGGGATTAATCCACTGATGAGCTTAGCCTTCTCATAATCACTGTATAAAAGCCCCACCTCTCAGTCTTGCATCAGGGACCATGTTTTCAACACAAGCTTTTGCAGAACATTCCAGATACAAACTGTAACACTCTCCTAAAAGCTCAGGTGGGTTTGGGGTGGGGTGGGGCTGAAGGATGGGAAGGAGACAGGGGAACCAGACTTTAGAAAGGAGACTTTCCCTTCTCCCTGTGGAGGGACAGCAAAGCCAGTCGGTGTACCCACAACTGGAGGCAGCCCATGCCCAGTGGCCCTGGGAGCACCCCTCTCTCAATTAAGAGACTTCTGAGTGGCCGCTTGGCAGGGTCAGAAGCTCCGGTGGAGGAAGCTCAGGAATCTTTTTTTGTCAGCACTTAGGAGACAAGAACCCTGAGCCAAGCATCCAAGCCCTGGACAAAGAGCTCTGGGTCAAAGCCAAGCCACCCTCCAAGGCAAGGGCAAGGGGCAGGTGGCCATAAGTACAGCTCAGTACCCAGCACCTCAGGTGTCTGGTCTCATAGGCCCCTCACCCGAGGCCACTCTGGCGCAAGCGACACTTGCAGAGGACACAGGAAGGCAATGGTACAACTTTTTTTTCTCCCTCTGTTCTTTATAATAAGATGATGAGATCCTTTGGGGAAGCCCTAGGGACTGGGAGGAAGTGGGCTTTACCTTTTGTCATAAAATGATGGATCTGTGTGAAGCAATTTCAGAGCCTGACATTGCTAGAAGCCTTTCTATGTGTTTCCACACAGAGAGTCACACAGACTGCCCTAAAGTCATGAAATAATATGTAAGTGTTAGGAGGAATAGGGTCACCAAATTCTCCACGTCAGATAACTGGATAGAGGAATTGCCCTACAAGGCAGTGGTTAGGATAATATGCGGCTCCTGGACAGGTACAAGAAACCCTGGCACCCCAGCTCCTGCCACCCAGCCCACAACCATCCCTCTAGCACCCACATTTCAGTCCTCCAGCAAGCCTGGGGAGGCCCCTCACCCTGCTCTTCACAGCACCCCCTCATCCTCCCAAATCCTCCTTCTTCATCCAGATCATATTTTACAGGTCTCTTCTGTCCTCTCTCTTCTAATGACCTCCACATGCCTCTCCCAAAGCACCTGTAATTGTCATTGCCTGCCTGCCATTAGGCTGTGTGCACCTTGGGGTGGGTCTTCTGTCTCTTGACTCTGAATCCCCAGCACCAGTCCAGCTCAAGCAGCTGGTCAGCAAGCACTGGCTGGATAATGGAATAAAGGGACCAAACCACGGCAAATATGTTTTCTTTTTTAATACAATTAATACACCACCATCTGAAGCCAAACTGACCATGTTTGGACACTGCTTAAAATCCTGGTCTCTTCTAGTCCTTCTGTAACTCTCTAAACACTCTGCATCCCAGACATCCATCAGAGCAGACATGATTGTTGTGCACTTTAGTTAATTGCAAACCCGATCGGTTCCAATAAACAGGTTATTTTACATAAAGTCAAAACAGGCCACAGTTTTAAAAGTGCACAGGATGCGTTTCCTGATGGGCAAAGGAACATCAGGGAAATATTTACTGCACTCACAGAGGACATTCTAGCTATTGTCCATGTTCCTTTTTATGGAGTCATAAAGATTACGTTTTACGGTCAGGCTGGCTGACATCTTCATCCAATCCCCTCACGTGCGCATTCATTGTATAAATGAGTAACATTCAGCAACATGCAACAAAGGTTTATTGAGTGCCTGCTCTGGGTGCTGCACTGAGTAATGGGATTTGTCTCCAAAGCTTTCGAGTTTGCTGAAAATATATTCTCAATTTCACAATCAAGACAATTTTTTTTTTCTCCAGTCTCCCCTCCAGGGGCTATTGGGTGAAAATGTACCTAGAGCTGCCCAAGAAATAAAACCTTCCTTCATGGACTGTCCAGATCTCCTGAAAGGTTTGTCTCCAACTGGCTCCAGAGGGCTTGCTCATTAAATTCAGTACACAAGCTCCGTCTCTAGGCAGTTCAGCTTTGGGGCACGCTGCAATCCATCACCCTAGGAACTTGCCCAAGCTGAGTTCCAGAGCCTGGAGGAAGCAGAGATGACCACTGAATCCTGATGCTCCCTGAGTCCAAGTCCCAAGGAGCCTTCCAAACAGAGGGAACCCCACAATTCCTTAACCCCTCTGAGCCCCCATTGCTCATCTGCAAATGGAATACTACTGTCATACCACTCTGAAATGTTATAAAAATGAAAGATAATCTAGTTAAGCTGCCCAGATGCCAAGCTTCTAGCAGATGTCCAAGAAAGGCTCAGCTATTTGCATTTTTTTCTGGCCAAGCAATAGCCGGATAAGAAATCTGGCTGCCATGCAGATGTGGGAGAAAAGATGAAGAAGAGGAGACCAACAGTTGAGGAGCATGCCGGGAGACTCAACCAGCCTCCACAGCAAGCCAGGGTGGTGAGCAACAAGGAAGGGTTGGTGACTGTGCCAAGGCTTCAGGCTCAGTGAGCTCGTGGAGGTGATGCATGGGGGCAGCCAGACCTTTAAGAACATCCTGCTCCAACTCCGGCTATAACCTCTGCCTTCTCCACTCTCCAGACTGCTCCCTGCATAGCCCGTGTGTCCTCCTCCCAGAAGCCTTCCCTGATGAGGGGGGCGGGGGAACAGTTCCTCTCTCTTGTCATGTGTTTGTCACCTTTTTTCCATAGTCCTAGGTTCTCATCTTTCTCTTAGGGACAAGGGATGAGTCTGGGTGCTGAGACCAGAAGGCAGAAGACCCATGGGGCTGAAAATACTGGGAAAGAACAAATCACACCCATCAACACCACCTGGGGAAACAGAACCCAGTTGAGGTGGTTGGAATGGGCACACTCTGATGAAGGGAACATTTCAGAAGTATATGGGCAGGATTAAGGGAAAACACAAAGGTAATTGAGGCATCCAGAGACAGATCCCAGGGAGGGAGGGGGATGGTCCACAAGGGAACTGGGCAAGACACATGCTGTCTCTGTCCATCAGAGTGCTCAAGTAGAAAGAGGCGGGGAGAACGCCCTGACCTCTGCACCTGGCCACTGTCGCGGGCTAGACTGTGGCCTCCCAGTTCATGAGTTAAAGTCCTAATCTCCAGCACCTCACAACAGGGCCCTTAAAGAGGTAAATCAGTTAAAATGGAGTCAGTAGGGTGAGTCTGATTTAGTTCTTATTATAAAAGGAGACAAGGACACAGACACACAGAGAATAAACCATGGGAGGACACCAGAAGGTGTCCATCCTCAAATCAAGAGGAGCCCACCCTACTGGCTCCTTCATGTTAGACTTCATGCCTCCAGAACTGTTGGAGCTATTCAATCTGTGGAACTTTGTATTAGCAGCTCCAGCAGACTAATGCAGCCACCCACCAGAATCTAGCAGAAAAAAACAACCTGACCAGAGAAGGGCAGAATGAAGACAGGGCCTGGAGAGGAAGGAAAGGGAAAATACCCAGAACACATTCATCATTAGTTCAAAAATGGATGTTAAGTAGGGAGCGAGAGTAGTCCATCTGTGCTCAGAATGTAGCATGTCCTAGGATGGTTGGAGCTGTGTATAGCAGAGTGCCTATACTCTGTGAGCCCATGACCCCCAAGGAGAATGAAAACCATGGGATTCGACAGCATTTCTAGAAGAGAATCCAGAGATCATCATGAGTAACAAGTACTCAGAGAGTCAACACATAGGTGTGGTTTACCCTGAAAGCCCAGAATGGATATAATACAGTGGGTCACATTTGCAGGAACTTTAGTCTTGTACTTACAGAAACCATGCAAAATGGAAGCATCTTAGAATAGGCTTCTCACTGCAGAGCTCTCAGGGGACCCAGACAGCATCTAGCCCTGCACTAAAATGAGAATTCAAGAGCCTGAGGAGAACTCAGGAGAGATGGAAGTGCTGATGCCGTTCAGTAACTTCTGGGCCATGAACCATGTTTCATGTTATGTTATCTTGTCTCACAAGTCCATTTATACCCAGGTACTGAGTCTGTTCAGGTAAGGAAACTGAAGCTCCAGAAAAGGTCTCAGACTTGGCAGGAAATAAAAACCTTGACCTTGTTCCACAGCACCGACCCTAAACTAGTAAACCTTACAGATCTCCTGAGGAGCAAATTGAAGATGCAGATTCCTGGCCCAGGACAGGAATCCTGAGCCAGTGGGTTAATGGTGGGGCCTGGTCATGTGCATTTTATATAAAAGCCCTGGGCTGCAGGCAGGCGATCCCTCTGATTGCACTGCTGCAGGGAGGGTTGAAGCATCACAGGGCTAGAACAAGGCCCTGCCCCAATGGGGCTTGCTAGCAAGTTCATATCCCTAGCCATCATGTGGCCACAGGGTGGGTAAAGTCACAGCTGGTGAAGGTGACCAGAGCCCTGTCTGAGGAGAGTAGAGGAACAGTGACTGTGATAAAGCTGCATACCTAGATAAGCATCAACACACCTGGATGCTCTCCCCAAACATGGCCCAGAGGCAGTGCGGTGGCCTGGCACATGGTGACACAATTACCTCCTTGGCAGGCCCAGAAGGGGAGCATCTGTGGAGTGGGACCTGGGTGAGGAGTCTGCCACCTTTAGATGGCCTGTCAGGAGGCAGGTGGCTTCTATACTGAGGCCAGCAGAGGACCTGACTGGGAGACTATCCCAGAGGCCTCAGGATCCCCAGGGACTATCCAGGGACCATCTAGACAGGAATGAGCAAGAAAAAATGAGGAGAATCCCTGAGGACACCTTTTAAAGAAGGGAAGGAGTCACCATAAGGTAACTCCTTGTAAATCAATGGAACAATTTCTAGAAGTTGACAACAATGCAGTAGGTCTGTTTATGCTGTATGGAAAGAGCCAGGGGACGTCAGTGAAAAAAGACAAACTACAGGACAAATATGTTTAACATTTAGTATGACCCATATACAAATGATCCCTGACTTATGAATACAATTTTGCAACTTTTCAATGATGCCAAAGCAATATGCTTTTCAGTAGAAACCACACTTGGAATTTTGAAATTGAAATTTGTTTTCCTGACCTAGCAACATGCTGTACAGCATGTGCCCATGATGCTGGTCGGGAGCATCGAGCCACGGTGCCCATCAACCAAGCTATCAGGAGGGATGGCAGCCAGGACTCAGCTGCTGAGCTATGGAACTCAGTAGGTTAGGTGTGTTCAATGCCTTTTCAACTTCAGATATTTTAACTGAACAACGAGTTTGTGAGGATGTTATCCCATCGTAAATCTGGGAGCGTCTGTATGTTAAAAAAATAATAATAGAGATTACAGAGTTGCACCAATATAGATTTAGACACATGTGGAAAAGTCAAGAATTTTTTTAAAAAAATGAACAATAAACTGGGCATGGTGGCACACCTGTAATCTCAGCTACTTCAGAGGCTGAGGCAGTAGGATACCAAGTTTCCAGGACAACCTGAACAACTTAACAACTCTGAGTCAAAATTAAAAAAATAAAAAGGGGTGGGGATGTAGCTCAGTAGTAGAATACTGCTGGGTTCAACCCCTGTACCAAAATTTAAAATTTTTATTTTTAATAACTTAGTAGTAAAATTATTAAAATTTGCTATTCTGTATTATAGGTAAAGCATTGTTGATATATGTATATATGTGTATAAAATATCTATATACACACACAACTAGGAGGAGGGCAAGTTAATTTTTGTCTAATTCTCTTTGTGGTGAAATGAACACCAAGTCATTAAGTCTCCTTTCTTCTCTAGAAGTCACTGTCCACAGAAAAAATAGATCTCTGTCTCTGCAGCTGTGATGGATGATATCATATTCCCTCCTTCCTGCCCTCACCCTTTGCCCTATGACTTTATTGGAACTCCCTCTAGACTGCCCACTTACTGCAATGAACCAGATCATGGGACCTGCTTTAGCAGGTGGTGTGTTGGCAGAGAGAAGATGAGAAGTTTCCACTTGATCTCAGCCAAAAGACTGAGAAGCAGTCAGATGAGCAGAAGTTTAAATGTGACTGAGTGATTTGGCTTGACCTAACATGGGCAGTCAGGACAACTTCTACATCCTTCTATCATTAGCTTTATTTCACATATGACAGTTAATTGTTAACCTGTCAGCCTCCTGCTCTGGGCTATGGACATTGAGACACAGACTACGTCAACTTTGTATGCATAGGACCAAGCGTAGTACTTCATGGTCAATATATTTTAAGTGGAAGGGTAGCTGGACAGGTGAATCGGTATACAAGATGGATTTTTCTTCATAGTCACCCACAGTATTTTTAGAAGAAAATATGAATAAATAAAAAATAATAAAACAGTGATGATAATAAACCAACTACTGGATAAGTGTCCTCTGTGTCTTAGGGAGTCCCAATTCTCTACCTCCCTTCCCTTTCCAGCACAAAATCATGGCTATTGTCCAATTCCTCTAACTGGCAGTTCACCTAGGGAGTGTGCTTACATTCACTCATCCCTGGTAGCACAGCAAACACTGACCCATGCACAAAACCACTCACCTCTCCTCCCTACCTCTAGGGAACACAGTCCCTGGCCCTTCTTTTTCTCCAATGATCACCCCAACAGAGGGTACCCCAGGGCTAGGTTTGTCATGGCAACAGAAATAGAAATCCTAAGTGATGTCTTAGATGCCACCATCTTCCCTGGAGGTGACTGACATTGTCCACTTGAGTAGGCCAAGATCTGACTTCTAACATGCAGAGCTCCCATCACCCTTGTCCAGCGGGTGTTTTGAGGCTTTGAAGACAGCTAAAACCTTTCTTCAAATAGAAACTGATGATGCAAAATAGATACAAGATGTAACTAGAGTTAAAACTGGGTTGAACTGCCCAGATGGCCCTGTTCAGTGGCCACCTCCATCCTGAGATCGCTCCACCAGGCCACATGACTCTGTGGCCAATGGTCTAAAATCTACTACCCTTATCTCCAGCTTTGGAATTGGGCCTTGACACCCCCTACCCACTGGAAACGTTCAGACACCCTTCCTGTTATTTCCAACCCCTTCCAAAACAGAGACCTCACCTGGCCTAAGTAGATCACTTTCTTCATGACACTAAGGCCCTATTGTGAACAGAGAGATCACAACAGAATGACAATGCAACTTGAAGCCACCTGCACCAAGTCCTTCCCCACCTTATTTCGAGACCCCATTGTCTTGCTTTTGTAGATTTCACTCAGAACCCTGATATTCCTTGGGAGGACACCCTTCTCTTAACCACATCCCATGTCATTGGATTGAGGATGACCCCATCTCTCCCATCTCAGCAGGTTGATGCCCAACTGAAGCCAGGTCCCTCAGAGAGCCATCCCTGTGGCCACAGTGATGGACTCAGTGATGGACAGGGGGTCCAGCAAACACAAATGAGATTCAGTTCTAGGATTTTTGCTGGAACTTTCTTTCAAACTGCTGTTGCTAAGCTGAATGAAAGAAGCTACAGCTGCTGGTAACCATTGCACCACTGTGTGGGGAAAGTCTGTCCTAAAAATGGATGCACACAGAGGAAAGAGATGGAGAGAGACACATCCTGGTACATCTGAGCATCCATATCTGACCATGCTTAATATTGACCTACCCTGGGGCTTCTCAGTAATGTGAGGCATAATATTATTGTCCTTTATTTGAACCAGTTTGAGTTGGGTTTAAATATAATCATTCCAGCACTTGAGCTATTCCCAACCTTGCTTTGCACCTTAGAATGTACGTTGGACAAAACAGGTTAGAATATATATCGCCCATCCCTTCTTAGGCGGCTTCGGCACTTGATGCCCCCAGCACCCCACCTCCTGGGCCCATGCCTGTTGTGACATCCAGGTTCTCCTCTGTCCTTTCATCTTCCAGGGGCTACTGTCGCAGGGGTCTGAGGCTGTCCTGTATTCACACTCCTCTTACACTCAACAATGCCACTTCTTCCAGCTCTTATCCCTGTACTATTCACCTAGGATGGTTTAAGAAAAAAATCAAACACTCCACTCAAATGCTAAGGCCAACATTCTTTCTGCTTATTTCTTTTCAGCCCAGGCCTGCCTGTAAGCTACATCTGAGCCAATGGGACACAAACTGGTGGGAAAAAGTGATTGCTTATGGAAGTGCTGCAGTCTCCCTGTTTTAAGATATCAGCAGCTCATCAATATATCCTCCTGTGTGCTTAACTACCTGCCTCCTTCCTGCTCCAGACAGAACAAGCATAGTTCCAGCCATGAGAAAGAAAGAGCTCAATTGTGGACACATGCAGCAGAATTTTTACATAAATATACTTTTCTCAGGCATTTCTTTCTTTCAAATGATCTGAGTTCCAATGGCCCACCACTTAGTCACCATGATCTTTCTTGGTATCCATTCACCTCACAAATACTCACTAGGATACTAAGTACACGAAATTCAAGCCCTTGCCCTCTACCAAGAAGCTGTGTCCCTCCCTGCTTACACACATGCTCAAAAGAAGATTCTCAGGCAGGTCCAGGGATTGGCCCTTAGAGTAAAATGCGTTGGTTACAACAGATTCGGCTTCTTTCAACATGATCAGAGAGTTGTATGTGAGAACTTTTAATGCATACTATTGGCTAATCAGGAACAGTGTTCATTTATCTTCCTGGGCAATCCATCCACTTTGAAATCCATTTCTACTCTAAAGCTGATGTTTCCAAAGTCTGAATGTTTGTCTGATGTGACAATATCTTTGAGCTCATCCCTGCCTCTTTAGATCTTCTCAAATGGCCTGTAAATATCTCCAGGTCATTATGTCCAAAACTGAACAAGGTATCTTCCCTCAAAACCTAATTCCCTAACTCCATTCCCTATTGGAGGTCTATTAAACCACCCATGCACTCAAGCCATATCCATGACATTATTCTCAGGTTTCCCAATAGCCTATTGATACTGTATGCATGATCTCTCTTTGCCACCCCACCTGTTCCTCTCCATCCCTGCCACAGCTTTAGCTGGCCTAGAACAATAACCTTCTACCTGATCTCCCTCTTCCCCCACAATCCACCTTGTCACCCCATAGCCCTGATGTTTTCTACAATGCACATCTGATTTTCCCAGTGCTGAGCTTCTAGAGGTATGGATGAAAGTCCAATGCTCCAGTCAGATAGATCTGCATTTGCTTACCCAAGAAATTTCTGCTACCTCCAGGACTTTGTAGAGTCCGTCTGCTCCCCCACAAGGGCCACCTTACCTAACTCTTTTCTCTACCATCAGTGGTGATCATCCCATGTTCCATGTCCCCTATAACTTGAATATTCCTCTAGTAATGATAATAATATTAATATTGCAGTCATCATTTGCCTTAGAGACCTTCAATTCTGGGTCAGTCTCACTTCTTCAGAGAATGAGCTCCATGTTTTTACCCATCAGCTGAATCTCCACCAAGTAATCAGCATTCAGAAAATCCTTTATAATTAAAGATCAGAAGCAAAAGAGTTTCTGCCTTGTCAATAATGCTTCCCACATTCCTAGATGATTCTCAGGCTGACTGGTCTTGGTACACAGCCCCCAAGCACAAAAAAAATCTATGGGGCCATTCTGATTCCTGAACTAAAGGAGGTGCTACAAATGTTTGAGCAGGGAAGCCCGCCCTTTAAGGAGGAAGAGAGGGCAGTAAGCTCCCTCCCCACCCCAGCGAGCCCAGCATGCCCCCAGAATACTCCCTGTGTTCCCTTGCATTATCTGTGGTCACCTAGGAGCCCTGCTTGGTATTTATGAGTGTAGGGACTATTGCTATCAAGGCCATTTAACCTCCAAAGACAGCATTCTGCTTTTGAAGAGAGTGGCCTTTTTTCTTCTTTTTCATTAGCCGGGACTATTTTATGGTTTAATGCTGGCTCTTCTTCTCAGATGCAGAAATGTTAGTGGCTCCTTACTGTGAAGGTCTTTCTTATTCCCAGAGAGTCTTTTCACCCGGAAGTAATCTACAGGATGATGCTTCAAGAGCCTCAGCTTGACCTCTGGAAAAAACACCAGGAGGTGGCTCTCAAACCCCAGGGTCCCCGGCTCAGATGACAGCTTTGCTTCCAGATGAAAGGACAGAAGGGGTAAAGGAGAAGAATCAACCCTTCTGACAGATTCCAATCCACAGTGTGATACTTTGTCATGAGGCTTCATGTCGCATTTACTATGTGTGATAATATCGATATTTTCAAATGAGTTCATTTATCACAAAATCTCTGCATTGCCGTCAGTCTTCACTACTGCCCTGAAATCTATCGTCAGCACGTCCAGCATGTCCAGAGTCAAACAGACTTAACAGCAGAGAGGCTACAGCAAGAGAAGAACCACCAGCCAACCAACTCAATTAAACAAAAGTTCCTACTATGTGTCTGCTCCTACTGTGTGCCAGGCATTGCAGCTCGATGGTGCACAAGACAGGAGTGACCCTGCCCAAGAAGCTTTTATTCCACAGTGAGGTGACACCCAGTGGAAATGTGTGGAGTGCCTCAAAACAAAAGGTGTCTGGATTTGATTCTAGGGGCAATCGGAGGTCATTGAGGGCTTTTAAGTTAGAAAGCAACGTGGGCTGTTGGTGTAGAAGCAGGAAGACTTGTTCAGGGTGATGGTTGTAGCCCCTGAGGGGATGCATTCCAGTGGGTGGCTCTGCAGATGCCAGGTTGAAACAAATTCCAGATGCACCTTGGGTACACCAGTGAATGCAATGTGAGAGGTGAGAGATGGAAAATCATCTGAGATTCTCCTCAATTCTTTACTTGAGCAGCTACCAGGACAGTGATGCTATGGATGAAATGGAAAAGGTTGAAAGCAGGAACAGCTGTTTTTAGGGAAGAGACCATCAGAGGTTTGTGCTGGACATTTTAGACTTGAGACATCATGTTCCAACACCCAAGAAGCATTTGAACACACAATTCTAAAGTTCAGGGTTGGGAACAAGGAGTCTGAGCTAGAACCAAAAGGAAACTTAAAAGACTACAGAACAAAAATATACTGTTACATTCCAGGAAGGAACACAAAGAATGGGAGGGACCCAGAGTTTCCATTTAAAAGACAGGCTTGTTTCAGGGTAAAAATAAATAAAAAAGAGGGCCTGTGGGGAGGATGGCTCAGAGGTACAACTTTTGCCTAGAATGCCCACGGCCCTGGGTTCCCGCATCAGCACCACAAATAATAATAATAATAATAATAATAATAATAATAATAATAATAATTTTAAAAATTTTAAAAATGGTTCTGAAGGGAAGAAACCAGTCTCTGCAAAGTATTCTATATTTCCTGTGCTTTCAGAGTGGTAAACCATCCAGCAATGAAACCCAACCCTGCTTCAGCTTATGCCAACATTCTTCTCAAGTGCTGGTTTAAGCCTCAGAGTCCTCACCTATGAAATGTCTGAGTTGGACTTGGTGACATAACTGTGGTTTCCTTAGCCTTTACCTCAGATCCCTTGTCACTTTTGAGGTCCAATCCTTAGGTTGGTACAGAGTTAAGTAGGGGGCAGGAGTGCTCGAGAGTCTTTAGAAGGTCCCCACATCAAGAAAGTCTTGGATAAAAAGTTGGAGAAGCCAGCCATGAGTGAGGTGTACCCATGAAGTCACATTGGATATGTGACAAATTATGCCTTCTGAGTGAGCTAGTCCCTTCCCAACTCATACCTTGGAGAGCTAGCCCCTTCCCAACCATTGCCTTGGTGATGGGCAAACTCTTCTCTTCATGATGGGGCAGCTGAGAGCCTCTACTCACTGTCCCATGTGTTGTGGGCAAAGCCACCGGGGAGTTTATAAGGGAAAGAGATTAAGAAAATTGTCTGCTAGATTCTGGTTCCTTAAGCTCTGAGCCTGGCAATAAGATTCAGACGCTCAACAATGGTTCAACCCCAGAGCCAGGTGCCCACATTGCAGCAGGGGGAAAAAGGACAGAAGGAGGAAAGAGGCTGCTGATAATAAACTTAATCCTACATGACTATCAATATTAAAATTACATGCACACAGGTTCTGGAACTAAATCCCAACTTGAGAAGTGCTGCATTACTGAAGAGAGAAAGAAGGTAAATATGGGCTAGGATTCAATCATAACAAAGAATGAAATGCTCATACCTGCTATGGCAGATGAACCTTGAAAACATCATGAAAAAAACAGTTTGCAGAAGACCACATATTGTGTAATTCTATTCATATGAAATATAATCCATATCAAGAACAGGAAAATCCATAGAAACAGAAGGTAGATGCAGGATTTCCTAAAGCTGTAGGGGAGAGGGGAAATGGGAGGAAATGACTAAGGGTCCAAGGTTTCTTTATAGGGTAATGAAAACATTTTAAAATTGATTATATGAATGGTTGCACAATGCTGAAAAATCACTGAATTGTCTACTTTATCTAGATGAATTATATAGTATGTGAATTATAGCTCATTACAGCTGATATATACATATATATGTTTTATATATGTGGTTTTTATATATTATATATGTACGCATAAGATATATATACACATAAGATATATATCTTATATTTATATTACAAATTACATATAATATGATAGTATAATTATATATTATATTTATACATAAGATATATAACACATAATATAATGATTATATATTATATTTTTATTTATATATTATATATAATATAATTATAAGATATATAGCTTATGTGTACATGATATATGTCTTATGTGTACAAAAGTATTTGCTCTTATCATGTATGTTGGGTAGGGGTAGATATAGATACTACTTTATTCTAAATGATGATAAATGAAATGCTGGCTGTTAATTCAATTATTGAACTAAGAGTCACTCCTCTGTTACAAGAGAACAGAGACTAATCAAAAATATGTTGTCCTCAAAAACAAATTGCCAAATTTATTCTATTCCTAGATTTGTTGGGGGTTGGAAGGAATGCATAGTGGATGTTTGGAAGACACGTTAAAATGAAATACATGTTTTATAATAAATGTCACTCCTGTCAATTCTGGCTGTTGCAATATGTGCAAAAACAGAACTCTCCCTGTAGGGTGTGAAAGAGGGAGCTAAGTTTGCAAAAGCCATGGAGCAGAGCCAGAGCATGGAGCATGCCACAAGGAGAAAATACTGGAAGCCATGAGGATGTAACCCAGGCATGGGATCAAGAAGAGCATAATTTGCTACTCATAATTCTTAGAGGCCACAGTAAAGCTGATTGTGTATTAGAACTGAAATCCACTTCTACTTCTTCTACTTTCAGTTATTTTATTTCTATTTGGTTCTGCCCTAATTTAATCCTAGTCCAAAACTTCAATGTGCATCAGAATCACCTGGAAGGCTTGTTAGCTCATGGCTTTCTCGGCCCACCTCAGAGTCTCCGATCCAGTAGGTATGAGAAGTTACATTTCTAACAAGGTTTAAATGATGCCAATGCTGAAGCTGATGCCAATGTTGAACCAGCCAGAACATGGACCACACTTTGAGTAGGAACCTACCACATACATTCCGGCACTGGTTAATATTGCACTGAGGACTCTTCAACAGGCATTTCTTCAGATCACTCTTGGGATGCCCCAGGAGAGAAAGGGTTAAGGAAGGAAGGGTTGGTGTCTGCCCAGGAAGACCTGCTGGGGTCCTCATGAGGTTTAGATTCTCAGCTTCTTGCTTATTGATTGCAATCAGTCAAGTTATCCCTGTAACAAATTGCTTTAAATTATTGAAATAGTAATAGGCGCAGCTGGGTAAATAATGCAGAGAACGGTGCAAGTCTATATTCATTAAGAGGTTGCCCATACTGCACAGCTCCCACTGGGTCTGACTCAAGATGATTTGTTCCCACCAATCTGATATTTCTCCGTGCCTGCCCATCTGCAAACTCTCCAGTTCAGGAGATTGAAAGCCCTCATGCATTTTGCTCAGGTCTCTGAACCTAGTCTTTAGGGTTTTGTTGCACATATCTGTGAATTGGCCACACAGACATGAATCCTAAGTATCTTTAAGCAGCTTAACAGCATGTATGCTGAGTTTGTTTAATATCTCCTGATGATAATGAAACTCATGATGAGAAACAAGTTACTCTCAATTACAGCCTGCATTAGAGGCAAATTAATGAATCTGAACCCAAGAAGCCTTTGTTTTCAAAGTGTAATTTTTTTTTTAAGTTGAGACTTTGAGGTCGTGATTTTTATCTTTGTGAAATGAGCATTAGGAAATATACTTTTTCTCAAGGAAACTTTCCCTGTAATGAGATATGGCAGAAACTAGCCATGGTACAGCTTAGGGGGATTAAGATAGGCTCCTTGGAAAGCATCATGAGACAGAACATGCAAATCACCATGGAAACCAAAGCATCTAGTTATTGCATAATAGGTTTGCTAATTATCCTAAAAGGTAAGAAAGTCCACCGCTTAACAGGAGTTCAGGGTAGGTATTAGTGATTAATACAGCAAGAAAATGGAAGGATGGGACAGATTGGAATGGGCATCTCTCTGACCTGCCAGGTAGTTGTATTTGCAGGGCATCACAATAGTGAGTCTTCTGTCTCTGTTGGAGGCAGGGACATGAAGATCAGCTATGGGCTAATGCCCAGCTTCCTCAGCTTCCTCTTTCCAGTGCTCATGAGGCCCCTCAGATTCTTGAGTTGTAGGGAATTGTACAGCTTCTGTCACAACCTAGAAGTAAGCCTGACCCTCTTATATGTGTTCTCCAGTGAGGGCTGGACCTGGGCCTGCAGAGAGGGGAAATAGGGTAAAAACCCATCCTGAGCACCTGTACTAGGCAGGTCCTGTCCTAGGAACTTCCACCTACTAATGTTCATCCTGGCCTGGAAAAAAAAAATGACCAGGACAAAACATTTCCTTTGGGGTCCAAAATTGAGCCCTTTTCTTTTCAACTCTGACAATCTCAAGCTTGAAGGACCATGATGTAAAGGATTTGAGAAACTCTAGGTAAACACAAGCTAGGCTTAACAGATATAAAAATTGCCATACTTGGGGCTAGGGTTGTCGCTCTATGATGGAGTACTTGCCTTGCATGTGTGAGGCCCTGGGTTCCATTCTCAGCACAGCATATAAATAGATAGATAGATAGATAGATAGATAGATAGATAGATAGATAGATAGATAGATAGATAGATAAGGTCCATCAACAATTTAAAAAATTTTCAAAAAAATGCCACACCAATTTCTGACTTTTCTATTTTTTAAGCATGAATTTTCTGATATAATTAAAGCAACTTCTGAAACCTTCATCTATAGTTGCATAAATCCTAACTTCTATGTGTTCATCTTCTTACTAAGTATTTATCATAAGCAGACAAATAATATTGTGTCCTAAATTTTACATAATTGATATACATTGTATATTCTGCAACATAATATTTTCACTTGACATAAAGTATTCAAGAACTGTAGGTACTGCCACATGTAGATCAATATGTAAATTCAGTACATTGTGAGTTTTACCCCATCAACAGAGGGCTGATGCAAGAAATGGAGTCCAAATGATATATTCCCAAAGGACCTGAGACCGTAAGATCTACAATGTGACCAATTTTATGTAAATGTTCTATGTTGGCCCAAGAAGTATGCACATGTCACTGTTTATTGGGATAAGTGTGTGTGTATTATGATCATATATATATATTATATGCCATGAAGATATATATAAAATAAAGTTTGGGAATGGCATATGTATACTAAATTGTGTCTGCTTGGTCTGGTTTCTAAAGAATTATATTAAATATTGTAGTTTTACAACATTACCTATATCAATTATTTTGATCATCACAACTTTTTAAAAACATGTATGTGTCCTATGCATGAAGAAATATGAGGCCCAAAGCTAGGAAGAGACAGACAGTCAGAAGTATGTACTTCCAAAGGCAGTCAATGCTCTTTCTCCTAGAAGTCTATGGTATTTGCACTAAAGGAATGATGTAGGCACAATACAAATAGAAGCAATTTAGCTTGTGTTTAAATTCAGATCTGTGGAAATCTCTCTATATATAATGCTGTAATATATAAGGCTCTAAAATGAAAACTCAGCTCCTATCATGCTAAATCTAGCAAGTAAAAATCTGCCCATTCTACCATGAAGCCAATCTGAAATGGTGGTTAAGTGAGCAGCTCATGCTGTGTGAGGCCACCACATGACATTACCCAGTGGCATCCTAAAACCACTCCCCCACTTATTCCTGACCACCTTCCTCCTTTGTCAGATCTGATCCAGTTCTTGGGTCTCAGTGGCCTCTCTGAATTCCATCCTGCTATTCTGCACTTGGCATTTTAACTGGCCTGATCATGTCTGCTGAGTTTTAAATGGTCCCACTGACTTTCCCAAATGTGTGCTAGCCCCCAAGGGACATCCCTTCACACATCAGGCCCTCCAGGTCTCAGATTCTGTTACCCTGTCCCTCCTGTTACTTCTCCCCCAGTCCTCTAGTGACCCAGCAATGGTAGGTTTACAAAGTACCCACCAAAGTCCAGCTGATGTCTTCCCTCTGTATGTTTGGCTTTTCTGCCTATTAACTATGGAGTCTGGAATGGCAGGTTCACCGTGACACTAGCATAGCTTAGGCTTTAGGGTTCCTCCCTCTCTTGTGAGGTCTCCCTCGAAGGCCCCATACTTTATTTTGTCTTTGTAATTTACTACCCAAAATCGGGGGTCCGCCCTGTGGGAATGATTTCTTTATCTTGGAAATGTCCTAGTCCAGTAGTAAGGGGCTGGGGGAATTCAGAGGTTTAGTCCTGGGGATGAACTGTGAGTCAGACACCCCCTTGCCTCTGCTATTCAGGCTTGGCACCCCTGCCCCCTGCACCTGGGGCTCACTGACCTTGGCCTGCCCTGCTCTACTGTGGCCTTCAGCTGGAGGGAGGGTCCCAGATCCCAGTTCAATGACCTGCCTGGGCCCCACCCTGCTCCAGCTGTGTCCACTGGGCTCTTGGGGAAGGGCCAGGCCTAAGCCAGATGATCTGACATGCTGGAACGGGAAATTCTCAGCATTCCTTCTCCAGAAGACATTTGCCAAATTCGGTGCAATGAGGAACAGCAGCCTGGGTTTTCTTGAACAGCCAAATGCATCTTCCACCCTAACCGAGTCCAGTGGGGAAAAGGTCACCTCTAATGACACCCAGTTTTGCAGTAATGGGTATCCACTTTGGAGCAGGGGGCTGGTACAGGAGGAGAACATGAGGGAGGCCAAGGGAGGATGTAAGATCAAGGCCTCAAATACTCTCTCAATGCACAGACTTCCAGTTTTGGAAAAAATATCTTCATATTCCCAGAAATGACCCAATGGAACAATCAGATTGCATGATTTTCTTCAGTCATCAATGCACAGCGATGGTTCCAGACGACAGGACCAAAACCCTGTTTTTAACACTATCTTGACTCACACAAACTGATGACTGGAGACCTTCTCATAAAGATCCTGTTCCTCAGTTGCTCGTTTTCCTTTCTCACCATCAACAAAGGAGGTTTGCTGGGAAGTCCTCAGCCTGCCAGTGTGAACTCCCCAAGCCAGCCTCACTGTCAGCCTCACTGGAGGGGTGTCCTGGAAGGCTGACCGGGACTCTCTTCCCTCAGCCCATGAACAATCTATAGCACTGGAGTAGCTTCTAACAGACCCTCACAGAACCCTGTGCATTTTAATCAGCCCTCTGGGGCTCGATTAAATATCTCTTATGGTATTGTGACCTCTTGGTAAAACTAAATTAATCAAGTCTCAGCTTCTCAACTCCTCCTGAAGCCCTGTCCGACCATCCCCCACCATAAGGCTGAACCAAGCACCTGCCACCCCCTCAGCACCTCTATAGCCAGCCCTCTGTATCTAGAAGTTCCAGATCCAAGAACTCAGCCAACCAAAAATACAGTACTCAGGGGGAAAAAAAAAAATGGCACTTGTACTAAACATGAACAGGCTTTTTTTCTTATCGTTATTTCTTTTTCAATATCTGTTTTAGTCAGTTTTTTCATTGTTCCAACTAAAAGACCAGAACAACTGTAGAGAAGGAAAGGTTTATTTAGGGGCGCATGGTTTCAGGAGTCTCAGTCCATAAAAGGCTTACTCCATTCCTCCGGGCTCAAGGTGAGGCAGGACATCATGAAGGAAGAGTGTGATAGAGGGAAGCAGCTCACATGAGGATCAGGAAGCAGAGAGACTCCACTCTCCAGATACAAAATGTGTACCCCATAGCCCCGCCCCCAAGGAACCACTTCCTCCAGCCACACCCCACCTGCCTCCAGTTACTACTCAGATAATTCAATCAGGGACTAACTCACTGATTAGTTTAAGGCTATAACCCGATCATTTCTCCTCCAAACCTTCTTGCATTGTCTCACACGTGAGCTTTTGGGGGATACCTCACATTCAAACCATAACAATGTAGTATGACAATTATTTACCTAACATTGGCGTGGCATTAGGAATTACAAATCATCTAGAGATGATTTAAAGTATATGCAAGGATGTAGCATATGCTGTGCCATTTTCTATAAGGGACTTGAGCATGCTTGGATTTGGGGGACCTAGGAGGGTTCTTTGGATGCTGAGAGACAGCTATAATAGCACTTATGATTTCTGTATAATTGCTTTTTGTCAATTCTACCTTCCCAGAAGACTCTTGCTGGCCCGAAAGTATAACACTTTCTCCCTCATCTCCTGTGGTCCCCTCTATCTCTACCACCCTTTCCAGCCCACAGAGACCGTTCCCTGATTGTTCATTTAATTGTTATAATAATGAGGTAGCATTTTACAAATAGGGAAGCTGTGACTTGGAAAGATGAAGGGTTTTCCCAAGGTCCCAAGACACCCAGAAAACACCCAGATCTGATTTTGACTTTGGTGTCTCTTTGACTGGCCACCAGTAACCAGGCCTGAAGGATGTGAAGGTGTTATGGGGGAGGGGGACCAAAAATCTAAAGCACAGCTTCTCTGCTCCCCAACAAAAGACTAGATGATAGAAATCATGAACAGAGGTGCCGAAAATCTAACCTAGTCACAAACAAAAATGCCTGCAGAGATAAGGCAAAAACTGTGGATGGCCCAAGCAGCAGGGTGGGGACAATGACCCAGTGAGAAGAGAGGCCCACCTTTATTCAGAGCCAGCAGATGGCTATCACAGGAACCGGAAGTACTCATTTTATTTTGTAGCTGCAATCAGGACTTGAATATATTATTTTCAATGTTTTACTGAAGGCAGGTAATCCACATGTTTAAGAAATCTTCAGAGCTGAAGAAATGTGAAGGTCAAACATGGCCTCTTGGCTCCCAATTTGCAAGTCCCAGAAATGGCAGTCCTCCTCAGCCAGGCCATCTGCTAGCTGTCTTAGAGGGTGTTTTGCAGATTTGCTGAGGAATACTGCCTGGTAATGCAGGTGCTCAGTGATGGTAGGTGAAAGGCTTTAAAGCCTGGATGTCCATACACTGCTTTGCCTCTGCTACTCCTGCCACCACTGAGCACCTGTCATGTGTCAGGCACTATTCCTCAGTGAATCCTCAAAACACTTCTCTAAGTCAAGTCCTGGCTTGGCTTGTTTCCATATTACAGATGAACAGACTGAGGCCCAGAAAAGGAGGAGGGGAAAAAAAGCCCCAGTAGCAAAGCTGAGACTTGAACCCCAGTCAATACAGTTCTAGAGTCCACATCCAAGGATGCCAGCCGCCATTTTACATTCATTTTACAGATAGAGGCTCAGAGAGATTAGAAAACTTCCTAAAAGTCACACACCCACTGTCAAAAAAAATTTCACGATTATATCAGGTCAGCAATAGGCTCTGATCCAAGAAGCAGTTCTAGATTCATTTCTAAATTTTAACATAGGCCTTGTTGAAGTGAAAAAATTGATCCCAAGAACAAAGTTTAATGCTACCTTTGCTCTGCTCTCTGCCAATCATACTTTTAATTAAAATCTAAAACAGTGCAGATATACTTAGCATGTTGTAACTCCCATCCATCTGTGAGTCTGACTTCTCCTTGTTTACTGGTATAGCCTTGTCTCCCAGCCTCTCTATACCATGAATCAGCAGCAACAGCATCAGCGGTGAGTCACTCTAGAATCAGAGAGTGCATGCCTACAAATGGCTAAGAGATTGGTGTGCATAGGAAAGGTGAACAGGCACAAGGCCCCAAGAAATCTCAGCTACCAGCGATTTCAGGAACCATTCTCTTGGGCCGATCTAAAGACAACACTGACTAGTAAATGCTGGGGGTTTTGTTTTGTTTTGTTTTCCGTACAAAGACAGAGACACTGCCCTCCAGACAAGATCCACCTGGGTGGCCCACAGGGCACTGTCTCAGGAACTTCATTTTCCAGGGGAATGAGCTAGCCCTTCAGCAGCCGTCTTATACCTGAGCCCCCAGTTTCCTCAGCACCTACCGTGGAGTGTTGCCCACCTCTTCACCCAATATACCCACCACCCTTCCTGTAAGTCATCTGGTCCTCTTATTCCCAGAGCTCCAAGGAGGATGTCATAGGTTTACCCAAAATTTTGAAAAAAAAAAAAAAAAGGGAGGCGGGGAAAGTGTCTTTTTGAACTCCTGGTTAAATGACTAGAGAATAAAACTGATGTTTAGCCACATGGAAAAACGTACCCAAAAAAATGAGGCATTAGGGGAATAGCAATGAGCCTCAGGGGCCGTCCATTAACCAAACCTAGGATGGGGTTGAAAATGTCCTTATAAAGCCATATTGGACATGCCACTGGCGATTCCTTGGTGGCCGAGCTGTGTGTGGTATGGAGCTGAGACTAGAACCGTGGAATCCTGGGTTACAGGAAGGTCACAGTGTTTTCCATCACCAGCCAAATCTGCAATTAGTCTTGGGGGGGGAGGCGCTCAGAATGGGACCCCTGGCTGAAAGAAGGACCCAAGCCAGAAAAAGGAGACAAATTCTTCAAAAGTGGGGCTCAGCTTCTCTCGGGGCCTTCTGGAATTTTATTAGCTTGTTCACACTGTACAGATGGGAATTTAATAATTAATTAGGGAGTAGCTTACCCCAGAGCCCATGCAGGGGGATTATGCAAATCAGCCAAGACTGTGACAGGGGGCTGAATATTTTATAGTGTGTTTAATTTGCAAATATTACCCACAGAGAAGGCTTAGGCAGGGAACTATCATAATAATTATTATTACTCATGCAAGACTACTTGAGTTACCCCAGCAAACCTCCTTTCTTTCAACTGCTTTCACCAAACACTTTCCCCAAGAAATGCAATTTTTTAAAATAAAAAAAAAACAGAAAGTAAGTGAAATGCAGAAGCATATTAAGATTGAAATGAACATGTCTGAATAAAATAAAATCTAAGTTGCCCTCTACCTTTTGCCCAGCCTACAACTCTCTTAATGCTCAAATGTTTTGCCTGCAGATAATTTTCTCTCATACACTCTCTGAGCACCAACTGAGCTAGGAAGCAGGACACCAAAAGAATGCAACACGCGTCCTCCTGTGCTTTCACACACAACTTAATTCATTAATTAAGCCACCCATCGACTCTGTGAGCACCCCCATGTCCTTTCAATAAATTCTCCTTTGCTTAAATAAACTGCACAGTTTTCTCTTTTCTCTGTGGTACTGGGGATTGAACCCAGGGTCTCACACTTGCTAGGTAAGCGCTCTACCACTTCATAAGATAAATGGTTTTCTATTGCTTCCCAAAGAGAACCATAATGGTGCTAATGTGTGTGGGTAATAGGGACTAGAGAATCACATACCCTAGAGGCTTCTAGATAATTCCACACACTCCACTACCACCACAGGATGAAAACTTGATCATTCAGAACAGGGTTGGCAAACTTTGCTGTAAGGGGCCAGACAGTAAATATTTTAGGTATTCTGGGCCATACAGTCTCTGCTGCAACTTCTCAGCTCTGCTGTTGTGGCACAAGAACAGCTCCAGCCAATATATCAACAAATGAACATGGCTGTGTTCCAATAAAGCTTTATTTACAAAAACAAGTGGTGGGCCAGATTTGGCTGCCAGCCAGACCTTCTGTCAGTTGATATTCTGCATTTTTTTAAGCTCTCATATAATTTTATTCTTTTTTTAAAAAAAGAGCCATTCTGATTTGGAGAATATGTATTTGAAGACTAGAATGTATTAGATTAAACTGGATGAGGGTCAATTTGGTAATGTTGGTAATGTCTAGAGACCTGGGCCTTCTCCGTGAGTATATTCATTTTGCAGTCAAATGGGATTCTGAGCTGAGAGGGGCCCCAACCCTATACTTGATTTGCTGCTCTGCTGTTGCCATCTGAAATTCTTTTTTTATTTTTTTTCCTCCTGCTATTTTAGTGCTGGGGATCGAACCCACGGCCTTGCTTATGATAGGCAAGCACTCTGCTCTACCACTGAGCTGTAGCCCCAGACCTTGAAATTCTGAATAAATTTTTGTACGAACAGCCCTGCGTTTTTATTTTGCATTTGGGCCCACAAACTATGTTGCTAGACCTGCTGAAGACATAAAAACATCAAAGACTGTCACAACTGAGCATGTGCTACTGGCATCTAGCACAGAGGCCAGGATGCTGCTAACCATCCTACCCAGGGGACTGTCCCACAACACAACAAAGAATCACCAAAATGTCAATAGCACCTAGGTTGAGAGACCTTGGGTTAAACCAGGTAGAACTGCTAATAGTCTACTACTGTCCATCTATAAATATAGGACTTTCAAATGGAACAAAGTTACATTTTTTATCTTTATAAGACATATAAAAATATTTACAATCCAAGAAAATCTTCAACTGGGCAGAGTGGTGGACACATGTAATTCCAGCTAGGCGGGAGGCTGAGGCAGGAGGATTGCAATTGGAGACCAGCCTGGGCAACTCAGGAAGACTTTGTCTCAAAATAAAATAAAAAGGGCAAGGAGTATAACTCAGTGGTAGAGCACTTGCCTACCTTCTGCAAGGCCCTACATTCAATCCCTGTCACTGCAAAATAATAATAATAATAATAATAACAACAACAAAAATAATAATCCTCTCCTGACATAAATATTCTAATTTTTGTTCACCACAATAAACCTCTCTTTATCTTCCCTAACTTCTATACTCTTGAATTTATCTGCTTATCTGTTTATTGATTTTTTCTGATAACTAATATATGCCAATGGCTCAAGTTTCTAAGGTTTGGAGACATAGTAAAAGTGACTCTCCCACCTGTCCCATCCCCCATCGCTGGTCACCTTCTCAGAACAATTCCATTGATCATTTTCCCATTGGTCTTCCACAAATATTTTGCAAATGGGGGCACTCTATACCTTCCCTCCTGTTTACTTCAGTCCTTCTATTATCTGCCGGCCTGAAATGCTCACGAAAGATAGATCCCCTGCACCTGGCCGCCTTTCTCTGCTTCACTTCCTTTTTCTCCTGGGACCATCTACTTCCCTAACAAGGACCCTGATCAGTCCAGGGCCTTCTGCTTCAGCCTCCTGGAATTAACAGATGTCATCACTCCCCCTCTTGGCAGGTTCTGACTGATTTAAAAGCCCCATTCCACTTTCTATTTCCTAATTTTTTTCTTTCTCAGTACTCTTTGTCACAAAATGTATTATTGTTCTATTTAAATTATATTGTTACATTGTCTTCATGTACCAATATGTAACAATGAATCCCACCGTTTTGTACAATTATAATGTATCAATGAAAAATATGGAAAAAAAGTCTATTGACACTGTCAAAATTATTGTACAAAATAAAAAGTTCTTGCACTTGATTTGGCCAAACCTCTATACACAGGCTTGCCACTCATTTCTGCTCCAAGAAGAGACAATTGGTTATGAAGACCATCTGCCTGCACTGATGTTGAAGAGCAAAGGCCACCCCCGCCCCACCCTGAGCCTGAACATGGGTATATGTGGCCACTTATGTGCTCATACAGTATTAATATCATCTGCAAATGAAAACAAGAAACTAAGAAAAAGACAAGCAGAAGCAGGCAGAGAACACCAAGTCAAGAGAATGACTAATTATTCCGAGGGATTTAACCACTATCTTGATTCAAGGGCAACATCTCCAGTTGGTAGTAGAAGCTGGCAGGAAAACATGGCTGAGACCCAGCTCACAGCAGATGGCGGCTGGGAGAGCAGCAGGTCCCTGAAGAGGTTTGCATTTCTTTTCCTTCTTGACCTTTCAACTCCACATGGCCGTGCTTGGTCTCCCAGGAGGAAAGCTGCAGGCTCAGACTGCCCCTAACCTTCCAAGAAGATGAGAATGAGCTGCACCACGCAGGTTGTTCTGGCTACTTGATGTTGAGGTGGCAGCTCATGCTGGAGACAATCTGGGCCACCTTACTGATGGGGAAGAACTGTCTCAAAGACCCGAGTGGGTGTGGCCATTACCTTCTCCAAGCACTGCTGTCATCACCCTCCAAGGTGACATGGATGGTGGAGAGTGTGGATAGGAAGGAGGAAGCTGAACTGTCCTGCCTCCCTGTGCCGCTACTACATAGTCCTTTGGGGAATGTTGGGTCCTCCCCAGCTCTAGCCACACAGCTGTCTAAATGGACACTTTGAGATGTTGGGTGCTGGGAGGCAGGCTGCAGGATAAGCATGCAGTAAAAGAACAGAAAATAGGCATTTGGAATAGAGGAATAATCTCAAGTCCAGGTTCCCAGACTTACTGTGTTACAAGAGATGTGCAGATATATATACATAGCATAAAATTGACCATTTAAACTTATGTAAATGTTTGTGACATTAAGTACTTCTACATTGTTGTACAACTATCACCACCATCCATCTTTAGAAGTTTCTCATCATCCCAAATTGAAACTCTATGCCTATTAAACAATAATTCTCCATTCCCTTCCCCCCACCCCGCCCCTGACAACCACTGTTCTGCTTTCTATCTCTATGTATTTGACAGCTCAATGTCCCTCATGTAAGTAGGATCATACAGTATTTGTTATTTTGTGACTTATTTTGCTTGCCATAATGTCTTCAAAATTCATCCATGTTGCAGCATGTCAGAATTTCCTTCCTTTTCATTGCTGAATAATTTTCCATGGTATGCATATACCACATTGTTTTTATCCATTCCTCAGTTGATGGACACTTACGTTGCTTTCAAATTTTGGCCATTATGAATAATGCTCCTATAAATATGGGAGCACTAAATTTACTTGAGTTTAAAAAATACACATTTCCAAGTCCTACTTTGGGAGATGCTACTCTAGCACCCTGCGGTCAGACCCGGGAGCCTATATTTTTAACAATAATGACTGACTCTAAAACCAGATTAAATACGATCAAGATTTCTGAACTATGTGTGCTTATCCCAGAAGCTAGTCATCTTCGCAGGCCTTTTACAATTACATAATCATCAGTGTCATCTGGGCCAAGAGGGGTTGGGCTCAAGCCCCACTTCATTTACTCAATTCATCTTCCCCCAAACCCAACTCCTGATGGTAAAAGTAAGAACCACTTGCATTTTGCAAATGTCAGCTCCATCAGTGTGAACCAGGCAAGTCTGATCTTCCTGTGTACGATGAGGAAACCAAGACTCACACTGCTCATGCGCCAGGATTCCAGAGCCTCTCTCCAAGCCCAGAGACTGCTGTGTCCCTCACGGAGTGTACTGCTCTGACTGCCGAGCCCATGACAGCTCTCCTGAATGGCTCTGGCACAATGGATATAAGATATGGCAAGAGACGAGATCTGGGCTGTAACAGAGGCTGCTGGCAAAGGGGGGGCTCCAGAGTGGGAGATGCAGCCTCTCTCAGAGTGGGCCCTTACTTCATTTCTGGAAGGTACCATCCTTGATTCAGGAACAGTCAGTGTGACTTTATGCATTGATTTTAAAATGACAGGTCAGCTTTCTACTGTCTTTAAAGGAAGGACTGGTGCAAGAAAGACAAGGGGATGCTCTCCGAGACTTACTGCAGCCCACTAAGTGATCTCAACCAAAAGAATAATACCATTCTTGGTATTTTCTAGTCATGGTCTCAACGTATCCTCACAGCAACCCTTCAAGGAAAGATCCTCTCCACTTTACAGAGAAGAAATGAGAACTCAGAGAAGTTGAGTGACCTGTCCATGGTCATCAGACCAGAAACAAGTTTTACAACCAGATCTTCCAGATGTGGCAGAGCGTGCTCTGCTGTCCTTATGGCTCTCATTCCCTCTCCTTTCTACCTTCTACCTCCAGTGCAGTCCCAAGGCCTTTTGCTCCCATCAGCACGTATCACAAATTAAAAAGACTTAAAACCTACAGACTTCAAGATTTCTGCCACTGAGAACCCAGAAGAAGGTTGGGTGTTTATGCTTGCTGCTTTTTTTTTTTTTTTTTTTTTTTTTTTTTTGGTACTAGGTATCTAACCTATGGGCACTTAATCACTGAGCTACATCCCCAGCTTTTTTTATTTTTTATTTTGAGACTAAAGTTCACTAAGTTGCTAAGGAACTTGCTAAAGTGGCTGAGATTGGCCTCTAACTTGCAATCCTCCTGTCTCAGCCTTCAGAGGCTCTGGGATTACCGGCATGTGCCACTGTGCCCAGGGCATTTTGTTCTCTTTCTTTCTCATCATGGTCTAACCATTGCCGTTTAGACTCTGGAGTTCCCAGAAAAGGAGTCTCTGTGTACCAAAACTTTCACAGCTCCTAAAACACTTACTACCTGGTGCTTACTAAGATCCTATTAGACATTTCCGGGGAACCACAAGAGGAGTCCATCGTGTTTCCCATGATAGTTTACAGACCATGGCCGAGCTCCCTCCTGGTGCTACATACATGTTAACCTCAGTAAGTGATGACTGACTCGGTGAAGCTCTTGAGAGGACCTGTTTGAATGCCATGTTTGTCAGGATTTTCCTGAAAAAAAGAACATCTATGTAGTTCACCCACTGTACCCATGGAGTCCACATCTGCAGATTCAACCAACCACAGATTAGAACTACTCAGAAAAATGGGTGTCTGCATTGAACATGTAAACAAGTTTTTCCTGTCATTATTTCCTCAGCGATCCTCTAAAACTACTACTTACACAGCATTTACATCACATAAGTATTATAAGTCATCAAGAAATTATTTAAAGCATACAGGAGAATGTGCATAGCTATATGCAAATACTGTGCTCCTTCATGGGACAGACTTGAGCATCCTCAGGTTTGTTATTCTCAGGAGCTCTAGAGCCAATCCCTCACCAATACTGAGGGACGACTGTGTATTTAAAGAACATGAAAATGGAAGGGAGATTAATAGAGTGGAGGAAAGGCGGGGGACGAGGGGAGAAAAAAAGGACATGATATGGGTCAAATTATATTGTTATATTGTTACACGGTGTGCATGTACAAATTTGTAACAACAAATCCCACCATTATGCCTGACCATAATACACCCACGAAAAATATGGGAACAAAAAGAAATTGACTCAGAAGACGGTGGGGTTGACAAGCCCAAACTTCGTTAGGCTGGAAACTCAGGCAGGGTTCCTTCCTCCTCCGGAACACTGAGTCTTTGGACGGCCTTTGGCTGATTGAATGAGACTCATCCATGTTATAAGGGGCTCCATGTTATCTGTTTAAAGTCAACAGATTATAAATGTCAATGACACCCGAAACATGCCTCTACACTAGGGTTTAGCCACACTGGGCACCATAGACTAGCCAAGTGGACCCATAAAATTAATCATTATCAGAACATATCTCCCAAATCGACAGATTTATAAAAATACAAACCTATGGATACTTCCACAGAGGAGAAAAATTAAGATGTTCAAGACTGACAACTGTGTATCATGACTATGAACTTGTAAGCACAAGGTCCTAGAGTTCTGATCATGTTACTATTTATATTCTGCTGGCTTACAGAAAATATTTGAAGAATCAAAGAGTCAAAAGCAAAAATTCAGAAATTACCAAGAGAACTACAATTATAGAGCTTCTCTGAATGCTCACTTTAGTGGGCGATAAAAATTTATGTTATTTTGTCTCTATTAAATCACAGAATTTGGGAACTATGAAGGATCTCAATTGGGAAGCCACTATTGTAAGTACAAGGAACCTAAGACCAGAGGGATACATTTGTTTACTTGAGGTTGAATCCTATAAAGCCATGTGTCTAGCCCTTCTTTCCAACCCAGTCAGGAACTTGAGTTAGCTCAACTTTTATTGGATCCTGTTATGGTCTGTCTGGTTGTGAAGTGTCTCCCAAAAGCTCCCTTGTGAGACAGTGCAGGAAGTTCAGAGGAGAAATGATTGGATTGTGAGAGTCTTAACTTCATCAGTGAATTCATCCCTGATAGGACCAACTGAGTGGTGAATAAAGGCAGGTGGGGTGTGGCTGGAGGAAGTGGTTCATTGGGGGCGTGGCTATGTGGTATATATTTTATATCTGGAGCTGAAGTCTCTCTCTCTGCTTCTTGGTCACCATATTGTGAGCTGTTTCCCTCTGTCACACACTCCGCCATGATGTTCAGCCTCATCTCCAGCCCCAAACACATGGAGCTGGCCTTCTATGACTAAGACCCCTGAAACTGTGAGCCCTCAAATAAACTATTTTTACCCTAAAGTTGTGCTGTTCAGAGCTTTTAGTTACAGCAGCCAAAAAAGCTAACTAAAACAGACACCTACCATTTGGTAGTCTTCCTGTTTGATGCTAGGGGTACTGTCAGTCATTCTCTAAGCATGGAAAGTCACCTAATCCTTACCAGGACACCATGGATCGTTACTATCCCTAGTCTACATAAGAAAATGTTGCGACACAGAGAGCATGAGTAATTTGCCTGAGGTCACAAAGCTATGAGACCTGGTTGCTAGAATTCAAATCCTGGCTGCCAGACTCTCAAATTTGTGTACTTTTTCAGCATACCAGACTCTTTCTGGGGGAAGACAGAAGCATGAACAAAGCATTTTGGTTTTTCTCTTTAATGTGTCAGGAGGGGTGGTGTTCATCCTAGAGCATGCAGCTAACCTGTCTAGAATCAGGTTTTTGTAGGACCTGAGGCTAATACACTTTGAGGGCCCTTCATTAAAACACAACATTTTGTTATGAAAATGAATATTTATTTATAATAAAAACTCAATGAATTTCAAAGTTTTAAAGGGCCAGAAAAATTATCTAATCTTTTTGTTAATTAACTGGCTGATCCTCCTCTACAATACTTTTATCCCCACATAATCACCCTGAGTACTTTTGATTGCCTCTTCTCATGACAAGGTAATATTTTCTACACAGAAACAGATAATTCAGTCCTTCCTCTGAGATAGTGGATAGATATTTCATTTAAGAAAAAACTAATTCTACTTTTCAACTAAGCTCATTTTTCAACTAATGTCATTTGAAACTTGGGATTATTGTCAAAACTGGAAAAACTTCCCCAAAATTTACAGGAGCTCTGAATTTTCAGGGGACTTCCTATTTTCTTATGCGGTGACTGACCTTAATAGTCTTTGAAATCTTTAAATCAATGATTAACTCTTGTGTATAATTTTAAATTATCTTTCTCCACTATTTAGAGGAAAATCAGAAAGATTTTTTTCCCATTTTTTCCCAATGTGTTCATATGATTTACTCCTCTTAATTGAACTACCAAAATATACAAGTGCTTAGTCGTTGCTTTTATTAGAAGTCAAATATTTTTCTCTTGAGGAATTTTTTTCTTTTAATAGATCTTTAAAATATGATTTACAATTTTTAGTGTCAACAATTTCTGTTGATTTCGTTGTTTGTTTTCAGCGCATTTTATTTATAGTCCACCAAATTGAAAGTTCAAGTTTACCTGAACTTTCACAGCTCTTTCCCCCACCTGCCAAAAGTTGCCCAGACTGGTGTCAGACTGCTGGTTTCAAGTGATCCACCTGCTTCTGCTTCCTGAGTAGCTGAGGGTACAGGTACAGATCCCCAGTTCTGAACTCAGTTTTTTCATAAACAAATTTAACCATAACAAAATAAGTTCACTTTCATCTACATCCAAATGAAACTCTGTAATTTCTCACATCTTTTATTGATATATTCCAAGACATATTTCCAAATTCCAAGAAAATGCATATTCAAGCTTCATCAACTTTTTGAATATGTTTTTCACTTCTCATCTATGTTCAAGACTTCTCTTCCAAGTCTTTGAAAATAGCTTTCATAGTTCTTGACACATCGTCCCATGTCATAAGCCTTGAACAACTTCATGATAGGCAGACAGTCTCCCAACAAGTTCATTAAAGAAAAATCCAAGATTTGCAAACCCCAAAAGAAAATATGTCACATATACAAAGTATCAGAAATCAACAACTCTGGGCATCATGGAGAGAGCAGGAGGAAAAGGAGAAAAAACATCCCTGGTGACTCCTGAATGCAGTCAAAATATCTTATTTTTACAAAATCTAATGTCATATGAATGCTTCCAGGCCCTACATGTGAATCTGCAAGATGGAGAGAAGCTGGGTGACTAGATGAGGAAACAGCGTAAACATAGACCCAGAGTCTTTTTTGTGGGGCAGGAGAATACCAGGTATTGAACTCAAGGGCACTCGACCACTGAGCCCTATATTGTATTTTATTTAGAGACAGGGTCTTGTTGAGTTGCTAAGTGTCTTGCTAAGTTACTGAAGCTGGCTTTGAACTTGCAATCCTCCTACCTCAGCCTCCCAAGCTGCTAGAATTACAAGCATGAGCCACCATCCACAACCGGCCAGACCCAGAGTCTTGATGAGACAAAGCCAAGTTCCCAGGAGTACCAACAGATAGACAATGCCAGAGCAAGGGCAGCTCAAGGGCACTGAGAAAGTTTCCCTCTGGGTGATGAGGAATTCAGGAGAGGTTTCGGTTTTGAGGAGTTTTCCAGATAAACAAAAATCCTGAAGGCAGCAGAGACTGGGAAGGTAATATTGAGTGGGTGCAAGTTTCAATTGTGGAAGACAGAAACATTCTAGAGATGGATGACAGTGACGGCACAACAATGGGAATGTACTTGATGCCACAGAACTATAGAATTCAAAATGGTTTTGATGGCAAATTTTATGTTATGTGTATTTTACCACAAGAAAACATTGCTTAATAAAAATAACTTTTAAAATTAAATACATTGAAATAATTGTAGATTCACCTATAGTGGTAAGAAATAAGAGAAATTTTGTGCACATTATTTCCCTGTTTGATAATACTTTGCAATTATAACAATTGCTATACTAACACACATATAATTCCCCCTTGTCTTATTGGGACTGCCCAGTTTGATGTGTGCTCCTTGGTGTTTGTATATTAAATCTATACAATTTAATTTCTTCTGTATGCTCATGCATCTGCAATGACATCAAGTCACTCAACAGCTCCAACCCAAGGATGGCTCCCATTGCCCTATTATAACCACATCAACTTCCCTCCCACCCTGCCCCCCGATCCCAAACCCCTAGAAACCAATATTCTATCCTCCATTTGTAAGATGCTATCATTTTGACAGTGCTATATAAATACAATCGTGCATTCACACATACCTATGGATAATTTTTTTTTGCTCAATTTTATTTCTAGGATATTCATCCACTTTGTTAATCATATCAATAACTCATTCCTAATATTGAGTAATAATCCAGGGACTATGTGTACCACAGTGTGCCTAGCCATTCACCTATGGGAGGACATCTGAGCTCTCAAAGGACAGTTTTTGGCTACTACAAATAAAGATGCTCTGAGCATCTGTGTACAGGTTTTCATGAGAACTGAGCTTTTTTCCCACTGGGGTAAATGCTCAGGACTGAAACTGTAAGGGCTGGATGGTAGATGCATGTCAAAATGTTCTCCAGAGTATCTCTACCATTTTTACATTTCCAACAGCAATGTATGAATCATCCCATATCTTCACCAACATTTGGTATTGACACTATTTTTCATTTGAGCCATTCTGACAGGTGTGGAGTGGTATCTCTGTGATACTTATTTGCATCTCCCTAATGACTACTGAGGTGGTCCAGCATCCTTCATGGGAGCAGTGGAAACCACAGGAGTGGTATGGCCACTGGGAACTTCCTAAAGGTCATTATGTGGAGGTGATTTAAATAGTCCCTAATGACGGCCACTAAGGGCCTGAGCTAGATCATAAAAATGAAGGGACAGAGAGGGGTCGAGACTAGGGATTCCAGAAATGCTTTGGGAAATTGGTCAAATGTGGTGACGTGTGAGATATGAGAAGAGGCACTGCTAAGGAAGAGGGGGAAATCCAGAATAAATTCTAGGTTTCTAATTGAGTCGAGAATAATTCTCTAAATTGTTGAGTTTTGCCTATAAGACATCTGCATAGCCCATAGTCATCAGAACTTGCGTATCCAAAACTGCACTGCCTGTGGGCTGAAGATCTGGATTTGGAAGCTCGGCTCCATCCCTGCAAGTAGAGGCAGAGGTCTGATGTTTTAAACCTCTAGCCTATGGCTTCACACTTGGAGGCCACAGACTGGAGTCTGGGCACCTGCTAAGCCACAACTACACTGGACCCACCAAGCATTTTCCATAGCACACGACATATGTCACATCCAAGCACTGTTTTTCATTGTATTCAGTTATAATTTCACAAATCTAATTTTTTAAATTTGAATTTTTGAATTTTAGTTATTTTCCATCATGACATTTCCAGTCAGATAATAAAGTAGCAAACTAGTGTGAAAGTGTGAAAATGTTTAATTCTTTAGAAGTGGCCTTGGCTTCCAACTGCTAGTTGTCTCCCCAGGATCAGGGGTCTTGGGGGCTTCGCAGTACAAGCTTTCCGGTCCCCTATGTATTATTTAGCAGAAGGATACCTGCCTGCTCTCCTTTGGAGAAGTCCTTGCCCTCTTGGCCGTGCCCCCAAGGCCTCCCCACCAATTCCTCTTCCAGCATCAGGTGGCAGCAAGTCTTCCCTTTGAACTACAGAATCCCCCTCCTCAGCCCCACACTCGCAGAGACCCACCGGTCTGGAGGACCAAATCCTGGGCACTACCTCTAGGTGTTCATGCCTTGAGTCCTGGCCCTCACGGGTTGGCATTGCTGGCTGTACAGGAGCTGCCTGTCACCTCTGGACCCTGGTGTCTCCAGGCAATTATGGGGCTTTGTTTGCAAACTTTATTTTAAAATTACATTTCCCCAAACCTTCTGATCTCCAAGTGTGCAACACCTGCCCTGCGTTACCAGTTTCCAGGTCTGGCAGACTAGGTGGGGATCTGGGCAGACTTCAAGTTGCAAAACTCACAACTCTGCCTTGTAGCATGTAAGAAGGCCCATGGAAGAGTCTGACCCACAGCATACAGTAAATATGGATTCCAACATTGTCTGTGGTATTTCATAAGGCTGCTGCTTAAATGTAATTCCAAAGAAATTGAGGTTTTCTTTTGGAGGGAGGAAGAATCGAGGGAGAGCCAGCAAAAGCCAGCTTGGTCTATTCTGTTACCTGAATTGCACCGCTGATCCTTTGTGACATAGAAGCCGTAGGTCAAATCCTAGATCTTACTGCAAATCAGGGGAATTTTCTCCCAGGAATATGAGACTGGCCTCTTATCTCCTAATAATACCTCTAAATTCTCCTGCACTGAGAATTAGCAAGAAGGATAACACAGAGAAGCGGTATGGGGATCCTCGCCTGCCGCTGCTCTGCATCTATTTAATTGTGTCTGTGTTTTTAGTCTGCATTTCGAAAACCCCAGGTTGTGTTTTGGGGCTTTGTTTTGTTTTTGTTTTTGTTTTCACAACAGGAAATATAGTGAAGCTTCTTTTTTACTTATGTTTATCTTTTTTATTTTGAGTTTTCTAAAATTAAATTTCCAATGTTCAGCCCCTGATTATTTAAAAACAAGCAAGTTAACTTCCGTTCAATAAACTGACTCCTTAAGGAATTTCCCTGGAGACCCCATGATTCCTAAAATGAATCGGATCTGAAGAAGCTGGGAGGGAGAGGAGAACTAGTAATTGAGGAAATACTTACAGTTCTGACTTTTCCTCCTGGGTTTTCCCTGGGGAATCTTCTGGGGTCCCTGGGTCTCAGTCCCTGCCCTGTGCTGGGGCTGCAGCTCCTATGGGCTAAGCAGTATTCATGGTCCAATGTCGTGGCCACCCAGGGCTCACCTGAACTTGATGGCCTGACTCTTCACCAGGGTGACAGCAGAGGAGACCTGGTTTCCACTACAGCTAAGAAAAGGGCTCCCCACAGAAAGTAGCTTTGGGGGCTCTGCAGATGGGATTTCCCACTAAGGCAGACTGTCACAGCCACAGTGACATTGAGAGCCTGTCATTCAAAGCAATAGATCTAATGATTGGGGATTTCAGATAAGGGGGAAAAAACTAGCCAAATGTGTATTGTCCAGCTTTTTACTTTGACAAGAAAGATATTTTAAACACTGACTTTCTCCTACTGCCATCATTTCTTTATGCTTTAACTCATGCACCTACATGCACATGGACAAAGACCCAACAAACAGAAAGGTGGACCTGCAAAGCAAAGCGCGGCTCTGGATGTGAGGAGCCCTGCTTTCATGCATCAGTCCTCCTTTTGCTGTGCCTGGGCCCCAGCCTGCATCTACATCTTCTCTTAGAAAAGATCAGTAGACTCAGGCTTCAGTTTCCTGCTGTGAATCAGCTCCTCTCAAAGGCATGTTTTCCCTAGAAAAGAAGAGCAGAAAAATAACAGACTAACAACAAAAAAGTTGTTTCCAGCATTTAACCACTGCAAAAGCATCTCTGTTTAAGTCTGAAATCTGTGATTCTGTCTCAGGGGTGTAAGAGAGTAAGCCCCAAGTTTGGTGGGCACTGTCCAAGATACAAGGAAATATTTTGCTTATATCTTACCATAAGGCCTCAACCACTGCTGACGCTTCTAGAAGGTCCCCAGGAAGGCACCTCTAGATGCCCACTAGTCTGCCAAGCTTTGGTGTTCCATGAATAGCCATATAATGAGTTGGCTTTGGTCAGCTTTGAATATATCTGCAGAACGGAGAAATGGAACACTTCCATTCCGATAAAGATGCTCATTCCTGGGTTTTGTGCTGAGTGAAGGATTCCTCATTGTCATTCACAAACACTTTGCTAGGTTTGGAAGCCTTTGGTAGGGAATGTGCCCAGCTTGTGTAACACTCCACCCATGTCACAGGTGACTTTTCTTTTCAAGCATTCCCAATCATCGGTTCTAACAATTTGTTTTCTAATAGTGAGGAAGGAGAAGACCTCTCGGAGCTTAGAGTTCATAGCAAGAGTCAATTTCCCTCCTTTCTACATATGTGCACCCTCACCTGAATGTGGGTCTCTGCAGATGAAAGAGGAAACCCAAAGCCAAGAAAAAACAAATGAGGTGCTGATTTCAAAAAGAGGCCAAGGAGGTGAACAGATGATTCAAAAAGACAAAAGAAGTAAGTAAAATAATAGAAGAAAAGTGTTCAACAACCCTGGTAGTTTTCTCAAATATGAATCAACACAGTGAGATAATATTTTTTTTAGTGCATCCAAGAGGCAAAAGTTAAAATTGTAGTGGTCCTTTTCCTAGGACCTGAGGAGCTTGACACTCTGTTACCCCACAGGAATGAGTAAAAGCAATTTCAATTTCCTTAAAAGCCAGTTTTGCTTTTCACATCAAGCCCTCAAAATATGAATATCTTTTGACTTATTTTATGTGTAAATGTATTCTAGGAAGTAATAAAGAATGTGCAAAAATGTTCCTATTTTAGAATTTCTCTAAATCTCCAACAGTAGAAAATTGTTTGAATTAGTTATGGTGTATCTAAGTCATGGAATAATGTAGACATATGTTAACTGTATATTTGTTAAAGTGGAAAGTTTCAAAATAAATGGTTAAATTTGAAAGGATTAGAAACAATAAACATGCATATGTTTTTAATACACACAGCTCATTCAAAAACTGTTCTTAGGCAAAGGGATATATCAAAGAACAAGATAGACAGTTCTCTGCTTTTATAAAGATTTTATTTACTGGGGTGATGAGATCCGAGACCTTGGTAACAATAAATAGGTAAATTAGTGAAAAAATCTATGACATTGTGATAGCTCCTACGTAAAAAATTAGAGAAACAGAATAGAGAAAGGTCATTCTGAGATTTTATACTCAGGTGTGAATTACTGACAGGAGATCCTAAAAGTTCTCCAGGCAAGGAAATAACCTGTAGAAAGGCCTGGAGGCCAAAGAAAGCTATAGAAGGCATGTTTTGATACAGTGGGGCCATACAGCTAATGCAACTACCAGCTAACGTGAGAGGGGGGCAGAGTGATAGATACAGGCAGAGAGGGAGGGATCACATCACATGGGGCTTGGTAAGCTTGAGTAAAGCACTGGGATTTTATCCTACATGCTGTAGAAAGACATGAGAGGTCTCAAACATGAGACATGATCTTGTTCATGGAAACATGATCTTGTTAATATTTCTAAACTTCACTCTGGTTGCGTGTGAAAGAATGGAGAACACAGAAATGGAGGCAGAGAGAGACCAGTCACTGGACTGCTGTGGTCCAGGCAAGACTCAAAGGTGGCTTTGACTAGAGTAGCAGGTAGAGAGGGAGAGAAAGGGATGCAGTCAGGATTGATTTGGGACTTAGTACAAACAGTATTTGCTACTGGATTGATGACCTCTAACATTCTCTCCTCTTTCCTCCTGTTCCTCTCAAATGCTTCTTGCTCCAATTCCAACCCTTCCCTAGGAAACTTCATCTGCATGTTCTGCCTTTGGGTCCTGTAAGATGACTTAGCCCTCAAACTAAATCTCCCTTTCTCAAGCCAGTTCATGTTGGCTTCATATCTTACAACTCTGACTGACATAATCAAGTACCTACATTGTTAAACCCCTCCCAGGGGCTATTAAAGGAAGACAGCAGTTGAAGCAAGCAAAGGCCAGAGAAATAGAACTGATTGCCCAGTTATGAGTGATAGAACAAAGACTCCAACCCAGGTCTTCATGGTACAGAGCCAGCACTTCCCCCTCTATGCCATGCTAGATCAATGACATGCACCCAGCTATTAATTGTCCAAAATCTAGCTTCCCTCATTCTATAGTAATAAAACAATGTCTGCCCAACTATATCAATTTCTGAAACTCTCTTGCAGCTAGATGTGGACATTAGACTTCTCTCAAATGGAATATGAGAGGAATAGGCTACAGGAAAGGTCATGCTTACTCCATACTCTTTTCCCTTCTTATAGGCTGTTAACTCAGGTTTGGCAGCAACCCAGCTTCAATTATGTATGTCTTGATAGGAAGGTGGATAGTGAAATGATGACTTATAAGAAACCTGAATCTCTGAATGACCACATGGAGCAGAGTCTCCCACCAACCCTAAAAGTTCACCCTAGACAATTATGTAAGAGTTACATAAACGTGATTCTTGAAATCATATTACTCCGTGTTATAGTAATCCAGCCCTACCCTAACTGATACATCATCTCAACACTCATTGACATGTTTTTAAATACTAATGAGGTCTTTTGCTAAAAATATAATTGAACCTCTCAAGCAACTCCTCCAACAAAGAACAGATTCTTGAACCTCCCCGCTGCTGTCCATGGTCAAATTTGTCTAATCTGTGGTCTATGTTCAATGCTTAGTGATCTCCTAGGAGAACTTTAAAAACCAGTTTGGGATGGAAAACAAAATCAACACAAACTCCATATATGAGGTTGTAGAATTTATTTATGTCATCCATTAAGATCCCTTCAAAAGGCCCCCAAATTTTGTTCAACTCAGATCCCCAGAAGTAAGTGTGACTCAGTCACTTCCTGGGAGCCTCATCTGAATACTTAGGGGAATCTAGTGACACTGTGAGCCTCACCATGGTTTGCAAGACTTAATAGAGTCCTTCAGAGCCCACCAGAAAAATATTGCATCAGCAGAGCTTATCCATGGACCCTGGGTGCATTTGACTGGAGGGGACAGCCCTGCATTCATACTCCACTAGCTTTAGCAGTGCTGCAGAAAGTGGGACAAACTCATGCTCCACAAAGAATAGGGTATAGGGGTTTCTGGCTTAAGCCTAAACAGGAAGTGCAGGAAAATTGCATTAAGGGAAAGAGACCCCAAACTTAGTGAAAAACACATTGGTTTTGGACTCAGTTGGACTAAGATTCAAATCCTGACTCTACCACTCACTCATCAACTTGATTAACTTTTGCACTTCAGTTTCCTTCGAAACACGACTCCTCACACCTGCCTCATGGAGTACTCCTGATCACAGAGGCAGCAAGAACTTAGGAAACAATTGCAAAAACAAAGCCAAATGGATGCTGCATCCAGATGAAGAGCTGAGCAGGCCTTGCCCTCCCCTCACATGCAGGGAATGGAGTATGCCAGCTGGCCCCAAGGTCTCTAAACTGTCAAGCACAGGCTTCTGTGGGTGCCGCTGTGGGAGCAGAGGATGTGTTTGCTGACCACATCCCAGCTGTTCTCCTGCAGCTGTGGTTGCCAAACCCTGCAACTATTCTCATGTCTAAACCAGCCAGCAAATCACACAGTTGAAGCTTCACGGTAAAACCCTCATTCCAATCACACTGTTCTATTGTCCAAACTCATGAAACAACAAGGAAGAAACGTGCTGTTTGCATTCTATTGCTGTGGCTAATTGTTGACTTATTTAACAAACAAAAAATACAAAACCAAAAGCATCTTTTTGTCTTGATTATGGTCCTCTCCAAGAGAAGCAAATGAGTGGCCTGTGGGAAAGAAGACTAAAAAGAAACATAGTGAGTTAATCAGGCCTTCCTTTCTTCTCACGGACTTAAATACGTGCATGTTGTCAACTATGGACAATGATTTTTGCAGTAAGATTTTTAAGATTCCTTTCTGTGCTGAGTCCACGGTAGTTGTCTATTTGATGGTTGATCTGAACACCATTCACCCTCTCCTCCTCCAAGCTTTTCCTCCTGATTTTCCAGTCTCTGTAACAAAAACTGAGCACTTCTACCATTTTGATACTCCTCTACCTCCCACTTCTGCAAAACTTTTAGGTCTTCCAACAGCCCTGTACTTCCCAATGTGGTCTTAGCAACCTGAGTCATGCTCTCAGTAACATTGTGCCAAGATTAATAGAATCATCTATCTGGTCTCCTATCTCTCCAAACCATTTCCATTAAAAGTGGAGTTCCAACTTTGAATTGTGCAGACAGAGAGGAGAGAGGGGTGAGGAGTGGGTGTGGGGATGGAAAGGAGATGGACATTATTACCCTATATACAGGTATGATTATATTACCAGTGTGACTCTGCACCACGTACAGTCAGTGGAAGGAGAAGTTGTGCTCCATTTGTGTACTTTGTGTCCAAATGCATTCTACTGTCATGTATAACTAATTAGAACAAATTTTTAAAAAGAAGAAGAAAATATAGTGGAACTCCACGTACATTATTCCTTTAGTCATAACCTCCAATGACTCCCTCTTGCTTGCTCTGCAGCCAAGGTGCTCCACAGTATAGTCCCAAGTCACAAATTCGTTGCATGTAGTTGGTGCCTCTGGCTTTCATTTTTAGACCTGACATAAATTGTTGAAAATCCAGTTATACCCAACCACCTTGGGCCTACTTAAAACTTTCCCTCCCCATGTGGTTTTTGCCATTTGACCTACATGTTCCTCATTCCACTGACCCCCAAACCCAACATATCCATAGCTGCTGGCCAAAGTAAGATCTAATGTCAGATCTGTGTAAATAAGTCCCCCTCCATGCACACACATTTATTTCTTTAAACTAGCCAATTCACAACCCCCCCAAAACTAAGGGATAATGCTATGGTCCCATACATTCTCTCTCTATTTCTCTCTCCCCTCCCCACCCCACCATTTGTCTGTCTCTCTCCACATCACCATCCTCTGGCTGAGCTTTACCACCTCCAGACTTCCCTTTGACCTCCCTCCTAACTTCTCTCTCTCTCTCTCTCTCTCTCTCTCTCTCTAATATATATATATATATATATATATATATATTAGTTGTTGATGGACCTTTATTTTATTCATTTATTTATATGTGGCACTGAGAATCAAACCCAGAGCCTCACACATACTAGGCGAGCACTCTACCACTGAGCCACAACCCCAGCCCCTTAATTTCCCTTAGAACAACTTTTCTTGGAACAAATTTCTTCTGCTTCATGCATTTTGAATTCACTCCTCATTGTGTCCCACCTGAATGGCACGTTTGAACCTGACTTTCCCCATCAGGGCTCTCCAAGAGTGACTGTCTTGGTTTATGGCCACTCTTGACCGGGAGACCTGATTAGAAAAAACACGTAACAATCACAATCATGATGACGGCTAACCTCCCTTCTCCACCACTTATCTCCTCTCCAGTGCACACACTTCAGCGAGACTTACTCCTCACTGGACTTGCCCACTTTTGCCAGCTCCAAGCCTTTACACAAGTGACTCCCTGCCTGGGTATTTTTCCTGATTTCCCTTTCATCTGCACACAAAATTAAATCTATCGTCTGAGACCATGAAGAGGTGGCACCTCTTCCATAAAGACTTTCTTAATCCTTCTGACTAGAAATAAACCTCCCCATCTCTTCAAGCCCCTGACAACGGAATCCTTCTGTTTCTTATTCCCTTCTACTTTGCATCTCTACTATGTCTATAGGGGCCTCGGAGCAGCAATCTAATCAGAAGGGAAGACCAAGAGATGGCCTTAAAGCAGGATTTACACAAGTGCTTTATTTAACTAGAATGACATGGGGAAAGGAGTGATACGCAAGGACAATGGAGCTGCTAAGGCACATGCCACCCCCAGCCACTGAGACCAATTTACTCTTTTCCAACTAGACTGCAGGTGCCTAAGGACAGATGCTATTTTGCAATCAGCACCCCACACAGGATGCAACCCAGGCCCTGACATGAAATAAGTGCTTGATGCAAAATCTGAGAAGCATCCATCCTGGAGAGAAGCAGCTCCCTCCAAGCTGTGCCAAGCACAGAAACCCCAGCACCTGTGGCCTCCCCTTGTCCCACTGGAGCCAAGGGTGGGACAGTCAGCCTCTACTTCATCCGCAGAGTCCTGTAAGAGGTCCTGACCTGCAGCTCCAAGCATTTTGAATTCACTCCTTGAAGTTGCCTTTTTACTAGTGAACATGAATTTACCCAGAAAAATATAAAGGGCAGGGGACCCAATCCAAAGGGACAGCCCCTGGCTCCATCAGCAGGGAAGAAATCCTTAATACTTCACCTTGAATCCACATCCCAAGGGTGCATTCTTACAGCACCATGTTCCTCTGAGCCACTGCTCATGGGAACAGCACATAACTCCACATTCCAATAGCACTAAGATGTTGGGGGGGCACTGAGTGTGGTGCATCCCAGAAGAGCCTCCTAACTCCAGCTTGAAGTTCAGTAAGAACCATCAAAGCAGCAGCCTGCTCTGCAGCACTGTGCTTTTTCCATAAACTAACAGTTTTCAGAAGTGGCACCCAGGGGGATCAGGCGGCTGGTCAGTGAGCACCCATCCTTCTCACAAAAGGGAGGGAGAGGAAAGAGTTGCCAAGAAGAAGTAGAAACCCCAGACTCCTATTATCCTCTGTAAACATGGGATCTTATTTTTAACTTCTCCTTCTCTGCACATCAGACAAGAGAGAAACGTATGTAGATATTAGCCTTATGCTGCCTTAGACATTCACCTCCTTACCCTTGATTCTTAATGGCCTTATTTAGAAAAAAATAAAATCCTCCTCAACCCAGGTGTCTATTTCCCATTCATCTTTTTAAGTAATGTAGGCTCTGTGCAGTTAAGAAAGACACCGATCCCCTGAAGTTTTTATTAGAAATGTTTCCAGATTGTTGGTTGAAGGCACATACAGTGGTTAATTTGCACCCTAAACACACCCCATGGCCTCATTTAAATCTGAGTGCTCATGTGTGTATTCCAACTGCCTGTGCATAGTTCCAACTTAATCAAGTACTTAATGAGTAGCATTAATATTCTGTGTCTTCTCCACAGGCATCTACACTGATCAAGGTAAATAGCTGTTGGACCCCTCCAAAGCCTCACAAATGAGCTAAGAATAGTCTGCACTCATCCAGAAAGAGAACTGTTGGTCCCTGTAGGAGGAAAAAAAACCCTGCAGGGTACTTTCCAAAATCTTCATTTGAAAAAAGAGATGTTTCCACTTATAGATCTTTTGAAAATGCCAGGCAATTTGGTAGAACTGTAAGAAATCTATTATCTGAGCGATAGTCATTTTTGTAGTGTGCCTAATACAGGCCAGGCAGTGGACTAAAATACTAGGGATGCAAGGATGACCCCAGGGAGTCCTGGTTCCTATCTTCTGAAGAGGATAGTATGGTAGGAGAGGCAGACAGGGAAGGGTCACCCTAATAACTGGATAACTGCAGATTGAGATCACTGTTGGAAAAGCAACGAGTAAGATTTAAGATTCCATATTGAGAGACTTCTCAACAGAGGACATGTTGGCTGAAGGTCCATACTTGATGAAGAAGGGGGAAAAACTAGTTTTTCACCCAATGTTAGAACCAGAAGACACACACACACACACACACACACATTCAATGTCTGGTACTCTATATATAAACAAGGAAACTGAGGCCCAGCAGAGCTAAAAGACTTGTCCAAGGTCAGAGCTAATCATAGAAACCAGCCATGGCAATACTCAATCCCTTCCTGCTGAATCACATGGATTTTATTTATATCTCAGCTATAGATTATCCATATACATTTGGCCAATAAAACACAGAATATTGGGTTAAAACCACATCCCTCAAGACCACAAGCATAAAAAAAAAATCCTGTTTTAATGTGGAGGGTATCTTTTCATTTTTAAGCAAATCCAAAGAGTTCTCATAGGAGCAACATTCAAGACAGTTTGTTCAGTAAGAATGGGAAGGTCATAACCCTGTCTAAAATGTACTGGCAACTCTGCGCACTGCTAATTTGGGCGTGAGCTGAGTATGAGCTGACTTCACACCACAGCTGAGGTTTCAAATCCAGAAAGGGCGACTCTTTGCTGTTTCACAGCAACGGTCCTTCACTGGGCCCCCAGGAACCTCTGGGGAATTGCTGACCTGGACCCTCATGCACCTGTGTGCATGCGCTGCATAATGAAACATACTTTTTTAAAGCCCCTGAGATTCCATTTGCAATCTGTGTGTGTGCATGAAAAGCGCAAAGACTGGAAAGAAGCAGGGCAGAAGCACACTCTGACCGAAAGTTACCTCTGGGGATGGGCTGCAATGGGGAGGGCGTAGGATATGGCCTTTTTACCTCCTGATTTGTGTAAAATTGCAACCAAGAATATATTTGTGCATAGCGCATGTAATACATATGCATTCTTGTTTTTTTGAAGAAGAAGAAGAAGATTCTTATATCTCAACAGAATACAAAGGTGCATCTCTGCAGAGCACAGCAGCATTTTTCTTGGATGTAACTGTCTTTTCCAGAAACCTCAGAATAACTTCCCCTTGACCACCATGGGCCTGAAGGTGGAAAATGTACACTTCACGGCATCCCTGAAGGGGATTCGAAAGTTGGAGGTGCGGGTTGGGGATCTGCACTTGCAGCTCACACCGCCCTCCCCCCATCCCGAGAGCCCAAGGAAAGTCTTGACTTTCCGGCAGGAGCACCCGATCCCACCCTACTCACCCACCCACCCCTCTGGTGCTGATACGGAAGGGTGGGGCCGCGGCGGGGCGGGGCGGGGCATTCGGAGCCCGCGCCCCACCTCCTGGCCAGCCCCGCCCGCACTCGCCCCCCGCCAGCTCCCGGGGAGCCGGCCCGCCCCCTCCCCTCCGCGCGCAAACGATCCTCGCTACGCCGCGCTCGGCGGCGGCAGCGGGCGGGGGCCGGGTGAGGGAGGGGGCTGGCCCGGGCCGCTCCACTCTGCAGTTGTCTCCGAAGCGCGGGCTGTGCCGCCCGAGCCGCTGGGCCGGGGAAGCACTGGCCGTAGGCTTCCGGGCCGGCTTCTCCAGGCGCTCGCAGGCATGCAGCCCGGGAGCAGGCGGCGCGCCCCGGGCCGCTTCTGAGCCGGCAGGGGCTGCGGGACCAGCGCCAGCCGAGCCCCTCCCATCTTGCCCTTGGGCCGACGAGCGAAGTCCCGGCACCCGCTCTTAGCCCGCAGCCCCGCCAGCGCCACCCCCCGCGGGCTGCAGGGGCTCATGCAGCCGCCAAGGTAAGCGCGGGCCAGCAGCCGGGCAGGCTGGCTCTGACATCCCCAAGGCGCCGCCGACACTTGCTGGGGCCACCGCACTGATTTGGTCCTCCCCAACCCCGCGTCTCATCTTGCCCAGATTTGGAGCCTTGCCTCGCCTGGATCGCCTTAGCTCTTGGCAGCAGGAAAGTTTTTGTGGTTTGGTGTTGGTTCTCTTTTTTCCCCCTAAAATACTCTTCTCCGGGCGGCAGGCATTGCGCGTGGTTGGGCAGACCCGGAGCACGTCCAATCCGCCGTGTCCTGGAAGGGGGAGTCTCTCTCGCGCGCGGTTATTTCTTTTTGGGGCGGCCGCCCGGCCCGGCCCACGGAGCCTAGGACGGAGCCTGCTACCTGGCTATCCCGACGTGAGCCCCCATTGGCCTGTGTCGCTAGGGCCCCCGCCTCCCGCTCAGTTCGAGGTTGAAGAGCTGCTAAACGGGGCGTCGGCGTTGTGCACCATCTGGGCTCAGGAATAAGCAGTCCCAACACGGGAGCGTCCAAATACCCGAAGGTGCGGATCTTGGGTTGAGCTCTAAGAGGTGGGATTCCCGAGAGACCTCGGCGTTTCTAAGTGGACTGTAGGACACGACGGCCAGGGCAACACGAGAACTCAGCGCCTGGCTTGAGCGGGGGCTTATCCCAGGTTATAAACTGGGGCAAGAGGACAGGTGTATTTAGGCGAAGAACCTATGTGAAGGACGCTCGGGTGCAACTCTTGATTGCATTTAAATCTAATTGCATTAGATTTGCTCGGAGGTAGAATCAATTTCCCCAGATCGGGATTTTAATGCGAGCTGGTGAGCTGCTATTATGTGGTGTGGTTTCAGAAGGCGTTGGATTGTATTTATTTTATAAATTGGGTACCTAGGGGACAGATGAGGGAGAAATAGCGCCACCTAGCGTAAATGGTGAACTGTGCCTTCCTTTTAGGCAGAAAAGTTGGGTGTTCTTAAAGTAGACTCCAGCACAGGTGGAGAGGCGGGAACCATCCGTTGCGTCCAGGAAAGATTTGTTCTTGGTGTTTCAACAGTCCTATGGAACGCTAGCGCCCCGACGCCCTGAGCTCAGCACACGTAGCTTAAGGGACAGAATTGTGGGTCGTACTGAGTGGCAGACTGTTACCTCAAGGACCTCAATCACCTTCTCCATCTGGTCTTAGGATCTTCCAGAAAAAACAAAAGGTAATATGTTACCTGTTTTAAGACGATGCCCCTTCCTCAGGCGTCTTTTACAGATATCTAGAAAGCCAGTTCAGAGACCTTGCTCTTCTCCCAGGCCATCGCAGGTAATTTTTCAGATGGATCTTGAGCCATAGCCTCTATTTTAAAGGTCTGAAGGGCATGAAGGACAGCAGGAGGAGAATTGGGAAAGGGCCTAATGCAAATTTAAACAGGAATGGTACAGTGTACCCCAAAATAGTATTTTTACATATATGAAAGGGGGTGGTCTTGCTGCTTCACTATCATATCAGGTAACAAGCAAGTCCCCTTTCCCTGAACCGGATCTCCAGTTAACATCTAGGGAAGACTATGCTAGATGACAGAGAGGACAAAGGCTCTGGGTGGGGCACCCACACATCCAGGCGGCCTGCATTCTCATGGCGGGTTTTTGCTGCCACCTTCCAGGGCAGATGATATTAGCAGTGAGCCGAGTTCTCCCGTTCTGAAGGGAACAATGTGCTTTTCTGCTTATGGTGAAGACCCTTTGCCCTCCTGGGACCCTCTGAACTATGGTACTGGTGAGATATGACCCATGTTCCTTTTTCTAAGAACTCTGCTCCCATCCTTTCCCTCCAAGGTGATAAATTCCAAAGACACGTGTGGGATGGCTGGTGGCTCATCTGCCCACCCCACCCAAAGTGTGCTGCCTCATACTATCTCTCCATTTGCAGGTATTTGTTTAATAACAAGACTTGTGACAAAAGGGGTCCTATAGAAACTTGGCATATTATTCAAAGAGGGCATCTCTGACTTTTGGCAAGAAACCTCTGTCTGCTTGTAAACCTCTTGCAGGGTATGACTGATGTCTGTCTAGTGTGTGTAATATCACAGAAGGAGGGTGCAGAAGCTCCTGTTTAATAAAGATCCCTTGGGTCTGCTCTTCAATAGTCACCCTCATGTGAAGACAAATGAAAGAATGGGCGGTAGGTACTACAGAAGGAACCCAGGGCACTCTCCCACTGAGCTATACCCCCAACACTTTTTATTTTTTATTTTTGGGACAAGATCTTGCTAAGTTGCCTAGGCTATCCTGGAACTTGCTGTCCTCCTGCCTCAGCCTCAAGAGAACTGGGATTATAGGCATGTGCTGCCTCGACCTGCCCAAATATAAAAATTCTTAAAAGAGTAAATGCAAAATGAAAGGAATAGGTACTGAAAGTCCCTAACATTGGGACAAGGAGTGTTCAAGCCACTCTTGTGATGATACTCACTGCTCCTGAGTAGCTGACATTCACAGGTAGGATCATTTCCATTTTTTTGGAAAAAGAAACTGATGACCAGAGAGGTGAAGGGGCAGAACCAGGGTTCTTTGAGTCTAAAGTATTATTTTTTCCTTGCTAAATGGATTAAGTTCAAGCACTTCTTTTACCAAGTATGGTTGCCAAATTTGGTCATGCCTTAAAGCATGCAGAGTAAGCAAGGAAGGAAGCATGGTCCCTATCCCCCAAGAAGTCTGCCACCCAGAAAAAGAGATGGGATGTTCCCAAGTGAGACTGAGCAGAAACAGACAAAGAAAATCAGAAAGCAATTCAGGCTAATTGTAATCTGTTAATTCAATGAAATGAAACGGGCACTTCCCCTTAAAGGTAATTGTTTAAATAATTTTTGTCTGAGGTGTTCCTGGGGCTCTTTAGGAGAACAGCTTTGCTCTTCAAACTGCATTCATTGTTCGGTCATTCAACAAACATCTCTAAACATAAGTTTAGCCTAAGGGAGAGAGATCCCAGACTTCCCCCCCTGTCTGATATCCAGCCCTAACCAAAGGAGAGCTCCTCTTTTACTTATTTTGACCAAATGACAGCTCAATTTCAGTGTCCTTTCTCTTGGCAACAAATATAAAGGAGCAGTGAATAGGAGTAATGGGAAAAAATTAAGGACTTGCCTCACCCAAGTGCGCTTGCAATGCCAGGTGGATGTCAAGTTTCCTTAGTGATGAATGAAGAAACATCTTTCAAAAGGAGACCCCATTTCTTAGTCAGGTCTTTCCTGTTGGTAAAAAATGCTATGTCATGTTACAACCCAGGGGTCAGAAAGCAAGAATGTAAAACTACAATTCTAAGGACAAGAAAAAGAAGAAGCTTTTGGCCTGAACCTGAATCTCTCCAAGTAACAATTTTTTATATATTTTACCCCAATTATTCCTATATATTTGGAAACCACAGTCCAAGAGAGACAGCTTGTGTGACACATTGTCAGCACTTGATTTCTGAATGTGCCACTTCCTTACAAAATTTTAGAAGAGTAGCTTAATGTTAATGATTATAACATTCTTTTAGTTCTGTAAAATTTTGTGGGAAAGCAATAAACTTTTATTTTTATCTGAAAAAAAAAGCAGCTTTGAAATGTGGGCAGAAAATGGTCAAATAAGTGCAAGTATCTTTTATGGTCACATTTAAAGCATGATTAAGTCACTGCTAATTGACGAACCCAAGTATGCACTACCCAGTTTATAAAATTACAATATCCAGATTGCAACAGTAAAGAATGGAAGTGGAACAATCAGTGTACACAAGATTGATTATAGAATTACTGATTGGATCTGTTTTTCCTTTTTAAGTTTTGTGTTTAAAGCAATGTTACCAGGACTTCCCGAAATCAGGATACTGGATTTTCCAGAGTCTGAAAATCAGCAAAAACTTGAAAGTGAAAGATTCTGTGAAGTCTCTGGTAAAAATAAGGCCAATTCCAATAGATTCTGTGCCCTCCATGGGCCAAAGCAGAGATAAGCAGATATATGACTAAAAATGCCCCCAAAATTTGTTGACTTCTATCTCATTAGCACATTTTAGTAGTTACCATCCATTGTGGTTTCTCATTATGTTTGTTCATCTTCATGGACTCTCAGACCTCAAGGTCTTTGCAGCAGCTTGTCCTTCCTAACAGCAAACGTTTGTCCTATTACCTGATAATACACTACTCTTCGTATGTCCTTATAAACAGAGATATTCTACCTAAGTCTTGATGCAAGTGTCAGCATCATTACTTTATTCTTAGCTTGGACTCTTAAGGAGATGTGCAAACCATTTTTCACCCTCTGTAGGCATTTTGAAGGATTTTTCTAGCTGATGATGTCTTGAAACAAGATTAGGTGCACCCATACAAACTCACAGAGACTTACTACAAGGGCCTCCTAAACATATGTCATGGTATACCTGTCCTCAGCCATGATGCTATAGAATTCTGCTATAAAATTCACTTTGCAATTAGACCGATTGTGTAAAGTTTGATCCTATCAAAGTTTGATCCACTTGACTTTTGGTTAATTGCCCCTTGCATGGATACCATTTTACCTGTTTAAATGCAGCCTTTTGAAATCTGCTGGGTGAGTACTGAACTATCTTAGTGACTTAGAAATTGGCCTTTAGTGTGCATTTTTAGCTCCTGACAGTACCACCCTGAGAACAGATACTCTTGCAAGAACATATCCACCCAATACTTGTGCCTTCCACCCATGGATTTTTCTGGTTGTCAGAAAAGCACACAGAAATGTGTGTTGCATTCACAGATTCATAAAAATTACAGGGTTTCCTCAAAATAATTGCTACCTTGAAGAGAATAAATAATATTTGCTTGGAAGTTTTGGTGGATAATATGCTTTCATTTGCATTTAATTCAATGTCCTTTATGAGAGGAAGTTGAGTATAAATAATAAATAGATTTTTAATGCAATTTCATTTTCTCAAATAGGCTTCCATTGATACAGGGAGGCAAAACAAAAAGAGATATGTTGCTTAGAGTCTGGCTCACTCATCAGTGTTACCAGATTCATGGTAACATCTGCTTACAGGTCCAGCTCTGCTAATAATCCTGTGCTGCTAAATTGGCACAGGTCATTTTTGTCTCAGAACATGAGATTCATGAGATTGTAATTTATTTTGTGATACATCAGTCAGTACAGTTAAAATAATTTGTATTCAGATTTCAGAATAGTGATTTCAAAATGCTTCCCTTACTGCCTACCTCAAGATCATATGGCAATAAGTTAGATGCCACCCTCATCCATTCCATTGCTTTTATTTTTCTCTGCTGGGAATATTTTGAGAAAGAAGCACCTTAAACTTTAGGTGTATGATTTCCTCATAAGTAAGTGGATGCTATTGGCAGGGTCTACTGATTCAGGGTCTGATGGGTAACACATCCCCCAAACCCCAGCCTGAGTTAAGAATCAATAAGAACCGGGTGAGGTGGCACACACCTGTATTCCTAGCAGCATGGGAGGCTGAGGCAGGAGGATTGCATGCTTAAAGCCAGCCTCAGCAACTTAGTGAAGCGCTAAGCAACTTAATGAGACCCTGTCTCTAAAAAAAAAAAAAAAAATACAAAGTAGGAGCTGTAGCTTAGTGATAGCGTACTTGACTGGCAAGTGTGAGACACTGGGTTTGATTCTCAGCACCACATATAAATAAGTAAAATAAAGATCTACCAACAACTAAAAAAAATATATTTTTAAAAAAATACAAAATAGGGCTGGGGATGTGACTCAGTGGTTGAGTGCTCCTGAGTTCAATCCCCAGCACCGCCCCCCCCCAAAAAAGAATCCACAAGAGCAAGGCAAACCGGAGCCAAGCTAGTACTCTGGCAATGCCTTATTGGGTCAATGACAAATGTCCAAGGGCAGAAGCCCTTCGGGCTTAAAATGAGATGTCCTCTGAATACCTCATGGACTGAAAGGACTGAATGAACTGAGACTGTAGATAGATTTACTTAAACATTTTTCCACTGTGTAATATTTTGCTCTCATTCAGAGTGCTGCTAAGCCCAGGAAAGTACACAATGAATACTTTACCAAAAAAAAAAAAAATACCACTTGCCATCTAAAAGACATACAAAGAATTCAATCATCTATCTTCACTTCCTAAGTTTTTTAGGGGGAATGGGGAAGATTGTTTTTTGTTAGTGTCTGGAAAATAGTATTTCTCTAAACACAGTCCCATTTCTAATGCGTGATCCATCATTATACATATGGGACATATTATTGGACTGACAGAAAAAGATAAACCTTGGGTGAAGATGAGAAGCAGCTGTGGTTTGTCGAGAAAAACACTGAACTCGCCATCACAAGGGCTGGATTTGAACCTCTGCCCTACCATTTATATTCATGGTAACCTTGGATAAGTCACTTAACTATTGTGAGTCTCAGGCTCATTTATGAACTGGAGATGGCTGTGCCTGTTACCCAGTTAAGATGATTCTGCAGTTCCATGGGGGACTGTTTATCATAATGAGTACTCAGCAGGCCTTGAACATAACTGGTAATGCACCTAGAACCCTCCCAGAAGTCAAGGTTATCTAGAAGTCCTTGGGGAATTCTGCAGATTTCCACGCAGTTCCCACACATACAAAAGCTCTAGAAGGTTCTGTGCATGATATTCTATTATAATCCAAACAAATGGTTTTTAAGCATGCTATAAAGCAAATATTGGCAACTATGTTTCAACACTGACTCTGTGCCAGGCATGTGTTCTAAGTGGGCTATTATTGGATGAACTCACCTAATCCTAACATCAACCTTCTAAGGGAGATGAAAGTAGTCTCTGCTGTGTCAATGGCTTTGCTGAGGTCCAAGGAGCCTGTTCAGACTGCAGCATCCTGTATTACCTCTCTAATGTTCCTAAAGAAATTTTCTTCACCCCAGGCAAACGTAAGAAAGAAAACAGTGGTGTGGAAGAATGTTACATGGAGCAACACATTAGGTCTACTTTCTGGGTTGGCCCCTTTCCCCACCTCCGGTCAGCTGGGCCTCTTCTCTATTTCAGCTCTGCATTAGCCATTCTAAACAGTTTTGAATTTGATGAATAACTTGGTTATCTGTTCCTATTGCTTGGAAAGTCTATGGTATTTGTGCTTGGCACCAAACTGTTCATTAATCCAAATCTCCAAATCTTCTGCTGGTTGAAGAAGACACAGATACACTGTCAGTTCACACAGTTGCCATTTGGTGGGTAAATGGTTCCAAGACAGTTCTTCTCCCAAGAACTTACTGGAACAGGGAGAGGTAAACATTCTGTGGGCTGTACTTCATTATAGGAACCTAGTGTGTTGTGGGTAGATACCAAACGCTGCTTAGAAACAACAGAGGGCTACTAAATGTGTTTAAGGTATGGTTTCAGGTTCACCATAGTATTGCTTCATGCTGATGCTAGAGCATAAAAATGTCACTCTTCAAATAAGATTTCCTGCTTGTTCAGTAACATTTTCACCTGGGGAATGCAGAAATGTTACAGATGAGGCCACAGAATGGATTTTCAGAGTCAGGCACAGGCACAATCACATTGTGCTGATTAGTTACAGAGCAAACAAGAGTTCAGTGAATCCCTAGATCTCAGAGACCCAGGGGTAATCAGGCCATGATTGTGCAGGCAGAGAAGCTGAGAGGCCAGGTATAGGACAGGACATAGTTGGACCACACACCTGGAAGTAGATCCATCCCAAATTCCAGATCTCTCTCTTTCCCTATATTTACTGCAATGGCTTGAATCTTTTCCATCTCAACACAGACAGTTAAGCAATTTGTAAATTCTTTTGCTTTCATACTAGGCTTTACAGAAAGAATTTGCAAGCTGTAGACCAGATGGTAGGTGAAGTCTTAGACAGAGCTTCAAGAGGAAACTTTAATTCTAGTAAGAACTAACAGGAGATATGTTGAAAAAAAAAAAAATGGCTGATCCAGGAGTTTACTGAGAATCTTGAAAGTCAAGATGGACAGGTGCAGAAAGATGGAAGGAGAGGCCTAAATCCAAATACCCTGGGAACAGAGCCTCATAAACTGCTAGGAGATCATCAGGAGGGAGCCTACTGGGTAGGGACTGAGTCTAGGGAACAGAGTAAAGGGAATACAAAGATAGTCCTGCTTCTGTTCAGAGTAAGAGTGAGAGCATGTACCATGGCTTAGGGTTAATAGAAGCAAAATGATCAATGAGAAACTCCAGGCCTGGAAGCAACTGGTGAGCTCATCAGAGGTGACATGGCAACCAGAGTCACCCAGACCTGCCAGAACCCTACTTTGTCACCAAGCTAGCTGGGTGACCTCAAGCAAGTTGCTTACCTTATGCAGTGTAAGTTTGGGTAAGTGTGAATTGTCTAATTTCTGAATGTGAAGAGAATAGGTGACTTCAAAGTGAGAATGGAAGTCCACAAAGAGACGAGATGCAGCTGTTAGAAGACACTTTGCATCCCTCTTGTTGTCTATTTCATATTTCATTCTGTCCGAATAGACATGGGCACATAATAGTGGGTGAACTGAGCTCTTCTCTGACTGCTTAGTTCCTGGCACAATGAAAGGGTTTGTGGTACTATTCAAACAAGAAAGAAATTAAAGTAGGAAAAACTTACTGGAAAGGGAGCCTCCAAAATGTTGCTAATAGCTTTTGGCAAAATTATCAGTAGATTGAATTTGATTAGATTAGATAGGGAGGCTGATAGGTAGATAGGTAGATTTTATATGTGCACATAAAAGTATCTGGAAAGATGCACATGAAACTCTTGACAGTTATTACCTCCAGGGAGAGTCATTTAATAGGAAATTGATTTTTAACATGTACCTATATTACTTTTTCAATATTTTAAAAATACATTTGATGCTAGATTGAAAGAATCTGAATGCCCCCCAAAATTTGTTTTCCCAGAATTTTCTTTCCTTAGAAATCTCTTTTTATCTATCTACCAAGCACAGTGAATACATCCTTAGCTGTCAGCTGTGATGTGCTGGGGAGGTTCCAAGGAGAACACTCCATGAACTTGTCCCAGGCTGACTGAGCTGGACCTTCAGGCCCTGAAGGCTCCCAGATTCTGTTCCCAAAAGTAGTCTGATGCGCATCAATGCTAATCCATAGAGCCGTCGGATCCAGATTGTCCAGGAGGCCAAATTTTGGGGGAAGTTGTTTCAGACAGTGTGAAACTGGTACTAATAGAGAAAAGCACTGTGGGTAGTGTAACAGTCACCAAGCTGAACTCTGTACATCTGTGACTAGTGATGTCATGCTTTGCAATCAGTGATTCTGTTTGTTAAAAATATTTCCAACATCCATCTCCAAAAGCCATGCCAACTTTACAAAGGCCTATGTTAATTTGCAATGATGGAGATGGGCTCTAAACTTGTACTTCTAGGACATAAATTCCTCAAAGCCCTTGTCACATTGTGCTGAACCCATTGTTCCTCAAGTCTGGATCCTCTACTACATTGCCTGGAAAGGTCCAGCACTGTCCACTGTTCATCTCAGAACCCCCCAAACCCAGCTCAGAGCCTTCCCTGGAGCCTAGGACTCAATTCTTTTTAAATGAGTAAAACAGAAGTGTGAGGAGGAAATATTACTGATTTGATAATACACTTAAGACATGTCTAAGAACAACTAAAATCTGCTAAGGTGTTTTAAATGCATATGAAAGAACTCAAATCAAGGATGAGATACTTCCTCAGTTTCTAAAGAGAGCTATCCGGAATATCAGGTTAATGAGTGTGTGTTTTAAACCATTCAAATGTTAAAATGAATTCTGTGTGTTTAATGAGTAGGAAGAAGGAGCTCTCCTGGTGAGTGAAGGAAACACCAAAGCAAACGAAATAATATGCACACAGAGAAAGAGAGACCTTTCTTAGGGGCAAAAGCTAAAATTAAAAAAAAAAATAAGTGAAGAGGTTCTTAATGCTGAAGCAATTACAGTTAAAGTGACAGCAAGGCTCACAAATGCTTTGGAAGCAGTAAAATAGGGAATAGAAGGAGGTCCTCTCCTAAACTGTCATGGAAACAAATATGGCCAGGAGGTTCTACAGCCATCTGTAGGATCTCCTGCAGGTAAGAGGGTGGTGATCATGAAGGATGGTAATGACATCCTTCTGGCCGAACTATGTAATTGTCTTTCCATATAGTACATTGTGCCTCTTGTCCACAAAAGGAGCCTAACCACCTAAGGGTTATTTTTCATGGCCACTTTGGTGGAATATATACTAAAAGAATAGTATTGCTAAGCATGCTTTAAACTCCCAGTTAGCTGGATGAACACAACACACTTTCTAACAAGAGGCTATGAAACTGGACTACTTGATAGAAATGGTAGAAAGAGGCTTAGAGAGAGGACAGAGAAACTCAAGGATAAATTATGTTTAGACTTTCAAAGTTCCTGACAAAGTTCCACCCCAAAGGTCACTTACAATAGTTAGTAGCTACAGAATGTGGGAGGGAAATGCCACAGATCAGAATTATCCTTAAAGACTGGAAACAAACAAAAAAAAATACAATAAACAGGTACTTTTCTGGATGAATTATAAACAGTGGGCATCCTGAGGATTGCTTGTGCATCCAGACTTAGTTTAAATTTACATCGATTATGTAAAGGAGAGAATGCTCAAATAGTTCCAGTCCTACAGATGAAAAGTTCTGCAGAAATAGCCAGGACAAGCTTATGAATTCACAGGAAAATCCATATGAAACTTTTACAGGTGCAAGCCTAAATTAAATCATTTGCAAGAACATAATCCAAATTCCAAGAAAATGGGCTTTGTTCGGACTGTGTTTATAGCCACAAAAGACAACTTTGTGGTCTTTGCAAAATGTATGTTTGCTAGAGGTCACATAGGACCAAGTGCTCAAAAAATGTTAAAATGCCATCAGAATTGGCATTGGAAACCAAGCCAAAAATAATGTTCTACGCAGGCTATATCCAGACCTGGCAGTTTTATTACATTTGCCTGCAGGAAAAAAAAAAAAAATCTCAGAACTGTATAAGGGTGAGCAATGTAATCAGCCAGAGAAAGTTTTTCATGGGAGCAGGGCTGCTTTGTTCCTTGAGGGCTTTAGTGTGGAAAGATGAAGCCAGAAAGGTGATATGATCAGAGGCCATAAAATCTTGGAGGTTATGGAGAGCATGAACGGAGACTGGCTCATCAAATCTGAGATGACCAGACCCCAGGGTAGCTCTTGAAGTTTAAAAGAGAAACTTGAGAGATAAATTTAAAAAGATTGATTCCTGCTCAGAGTTGTACAGTGAAGCAACTCAGTTTCTCATAACATGGTGAAGGCAAGTAGTTTTCAAAATGCTCAAGCAGTTTACCAAATGCATAGCCAAGAACTGGCTCTTAAAGATGGATTGAGAGACATTAGCAGCACATCTATGTATTTCTGAGGTTGGCAAAAATACCAATATTGGACCATTAGCTTCCCCCATATAACCCAGAATTCTATTAGCATGAGTAAGAGAAATCTAAATCAAAACTGGTTTCAGCCAAACAAAGAATTTCAAGCCCCATAGCTGGAAAGGTACTGGGGGTAGCTCCAAACAGCCAAGGAAGACCTACACGGAGTGTCACATACTAAAGAGTGGCTTAGGAAATACTGATGCAGGGCTGGAGATGCAATTCAGTGGCAGAGTTCTGGCTTAGAATGGGCAAGGCTTTGGGTTCCATCTACAACACCACATACTCACACAAAAATGCTGTTGCACAGGCTGTAGCCCTGGAGACTCATATTTAGCTGCTTTGAAGTGGAGCCAAAACATATGTGTTTTTAAATCCCCTACAGTATCTCCCCAAAGAAGCAACCCTCCCTATCTCTAGGCCTTAGGTAAGGCCCCCAGTGCTTCTCCATCTGCCAGGCTGTTGCTCTCTTCTTCTCCAGCTTCACCTCTTTGTCCTACACTCAGACCCCAGCCTTTGCAGATCCTCAGGTGAGCCACATTTTCATTCAAGTTGAATTTGTTCCTTCTACCCTGAATCCTTTTCCTGTTCCCCCTCCGTGCACCCTAGGCTGGGCTGGAGGCCTGGGCACCTATGTTCTGTGTGTCCTCTGTCAGTCTGCCTTGACTTTAAGCCCACTGCAGACACTATCGTTGAACAGAATGGCCCATTCAGCACACCTAACGTGAGGGTTGAAGAACTCAGCTTTGCATTTATTAGTAATTGGGTGAGTACTTCAGCTCACTCAGCCTCAGTTTCCTAATCTGTACAGTGAAGATGATTGATCATCAAACATCCCTTAGCCAAAAGTGTCTAGAAATGGAAACTAGCACCTGACACAATGTGAGAGTGTATTAAAATGTTAGTCATTATTACTAAAAAACAAATCCTTTGAGACATCTAGAAATAGGCCACCATTTTTTTGGTAAAGATTATTCAACTTCTCCACTCACCTTTTCTGGTCATCCTTGGACTCTTATCTGTTTCTACCAACTGTTCAAACATAGGCGCTGTATTAGAATCAGCTTTCCATTACTGTAACAAAAGACCTGAGATAATTAACTTGTAAAGACAAAAGATTTATTGTGGCTCACAATTTTGAAGTTTCCAGTCCCAAACTGGGTGGACCCATGGCTTTTGCCCTCTACTGGGCATGCTGGATGGCACTTGCAGAGCTAACTATTCACCCTAGAGCCAGGAAGCAAATGAGGAAGAAGAAGGGGCCAAGGTCCTACAATCAACTTCAAGGGCATGCCCCCAGGAACCCTCAGGACTTCTAATAAGACACTGTCTCCTAATGTTTCCACTCCCTCCCAATTGTGTCAGCCTGGGAACCAGGCTTTTAATACATGGACCTGTAGCAGACACTTAACCTCACACTACAGTGGGGTATTTCTTCATCCCTCAGAGACTAGCATGCAGTAGGTCCTGAATGTAACTGATGGCTCAGACCCTGGTTTTGGAAACACTCATACCTAGAATCAGGCAAAGCTGGAGTCCCTGTCCACCACCACCCCAGGGAGGGCTTCAGCCTCGGGTCAAACCTCGCCCTTCTTTTAGAAGCCTGCTTCCCAAGCTGCCACCCCCAGGTGGGGAGTAAGAGGAGTGGGGGAGGGCTCAGCAGTGGAGCCTCCACAGCCAAGACTGGGGAAGAACTGGAACCATGCATGAAAAGACTCAGCCCGAGGCCTAGACCACAGCGTAGACAGTCTCGACCCATAAGTGGGCAAACTTGATGGGACTATTTGTTCGCAAGTAGCTATATGATGAGTTAAGTGAGTTTTAAAGGTACATGGAGTGCAGAGTTCCAAAATCCCACCCTTCAAGAATTTCTTATTTCTGTATGGAGTTAGAGGAGTCATCAATAATTAGATAGATTACTTGAAGTCAACATACTCCTGTACTGCCCCATTTGAGGCTAGATTTCTCTTGACAGTTTAAATTGTGTAATGGACAAATGCCCATCTTGGGCATGTCCAAATTCATCCTTTTTTCCTCATGAGGAAAAAAGCCCTTTCCCAATCTATTCACTCATGCCATAAGACTTAGGTCTCCTCCTCAAATGGCAGCCAGCTCCCGAGCAGGGATGCTGAGGACGTCCCAAGGCCCCACTGTTCCATCCCAAGTTAAATTCAGTTACAGTCTTGAGGTGCCTAACCTTTTCAGATGAAGAAACTGAGGTAGAGATTAAAAGTTCTGCTGCCAAAGTCCACTCTCGGGCAAGGGCAGCACAACAGGGATCTGCTTCAGGATTTTCAGAAGGCTGTATCGCCTCTTAAGGACCCTAAGCCATGGTCTCTGACCTGAAGATGCCACCCGGAGATGTCAAGGCAGTGATGGCGGTTCATTACTGTCTGGGCTCCTGGGAACGCTAATGGATCTCTTCTCTCATTCAAAGGCTAAGGCTGTAGCACTAGCTCAGGAAAGGCAGATTCCAGCAAATGGTGTTAATGGCTGGACCTCAGGGATGGAAAGGTCAACCAGTGCCTCTGGCTGTCTGGCTGTATGCCTGCCTCAGGGTGCCAGGTGTTGCTACTGGAATGTACTGGGTGCTGTGATTATGCACAATAAGCTGCTGGGTCTAGCCTCAAGGGCTGGCCAAGATTGAAAGGAATACTGTTTGAGACCTGGATTTTGAGATGATGAGCTCTCCCTGGACAAATTTATAACATTTTACAAACAACATTTTGTAAAGGGTCCCTAAAATTGAATCCTGGTTTGGAGAAATGGTAATTAGATTCTGTTGGTCTAAGACTAAAATAGTTGGTCTAACATTAAAATAAGGAAGCATCCCAACTATCAAGGATCACAGTTGCCTCCATGAAGTTTTAGACCTGTGGGTACTGCATCTTCCTGCTGCCCCATTGCAGAGTGGGCTGAACATTAGTTTTCTTTCTTCCCTGTTTAGAGAAGCCAGATTCAGAAGTTGCAGTGCTGCTGGGGTTGTGTCTTTGAGGACACAGGTCCTCCTTCCCTTTCCTCACAGCCTGCTCCTCCCCAGGATTCCCTCCTGGCTGCGGAGTACTAAATTGCAGACATAGCCCTGCAGCTTGTGTGGCCCACAGCAATTGAGGGCTGTGATAGTGCTTAAAAGAAACATCTAAATTGGATAAAAACTCAGATTCCCCCCCCCAAAGAACCAGATGGGCAGGGTTGGGAGTAAGGTAAGGGGGGTAGAGGGAGGAACAGGTTTGACTAAAAACACTTGTTCTGGCCTATTTGTGTTTCATCCAAAAGATGTTTCTCAAGGGAAGTTGCCAATCCCTTGAATATCACAACAGAAGAGTTGCAGGAGGAGACATTTTGCTCCCAGAAAAATAAGCAACCGAGTTAAAGGGAGGTCACCACCCCGAAGCCCTCCCAAGAATCGGCCTTGGGAGCCTTTCTGACACTGCCAGTCATTCCTGCCCGGTGCACTCCGGGGATGAGCGCACCCACATGTCCCCTAGGGTGGCAGCTGTGCCCTGGAAGGCACGGCAGGCCCGCAGGCCCCTGTTCGGAGGTGCGGGCAGGGCAAGTTCTCAGAAAGCAAGGAGGAGGTGCTTACGAGAGATGCTTGAGGCGACAAGAGCCCAGTCCAGATGGGTGGCCTGGGGCCCCAGTGGGCTGTATAGCCTCGAGGTGCATCCGTGGCTGAGATCCTGCGGACGGACCATCCCCACCTAGACCCCAACGACTGGGAAGGAGATTTTCCACCCTGCTGCTCTGGGGACACATCTGAGAGAGCAATAAACCAAGGGGTTGTCAGTGGCGTCTTTGGGATGGCAGTCTCGTTGGAAAGAAGGGTTGGGGCTTGTCTCCAAACTGTTTCTACTTGGACTGGATATTTATGTGAAGGTTTAAGGGGGCACGCTGCCCTCCTAGTGTCCTACGGGGTCTGGTCGCCCCAGGAGGGGTGCTGGGCGTTTCCTGCGTGGGCAGCAGTGGGTATGGAAACCACGCAAAGGTCCCAGAGCTCCGCACGCCCTGAGCAAACTGACGCGGGTTTCCGAGGTTCCAGCCGCAAGCGCAGCCATAGGGCCGCCCCCGCCGCCTCCCCAGGCCTCTGGGCTCGCGCGGGCGGTACTGAAATTCGAGCGCGGGAGGGCGGAGCGGGCGGCGGCGGGGCGCGGGGCCGCCGCGGCATTGGAGGGGAACCGAATGATGGATGGCGAGGGAGGGGCGCAGGGGAGCGGCGAAGGGGGGCGCCGGGCCCCGCGGCCGAAGTGGACCGAGCCTCCCGGCTCGCTGCTCCCGCCGGCGGAGCGAGGCTGCCTTTTTCCAGCAGCGTGATTTATTTTCTTCTTTTCTTCTAAACTCTTCTTCCAGGGAGAGGCTAGTGGTAACAGGCCGAGCTGGATGGATGGGTATGGGGAGAGGGGCAGGACGCTCAGCCCTGGGATTCTGGCCGACCCTCGCCTTCCTTCTCTGCAGCTTCCCCGCAGGTAAGGCACTGCCCCCTGGCCGGAGAACCCGCTTCCCGGGCCTCCCGTCAACACGGGGCCACTTGTCCTACAGGGTGTGAGCGAGTCGGGGCTCAAGTTCGCCAGCCCTCGTTGGGCCCCCGCCTCCCATTTCCACGGGTCTTTGTTTCTCCCGTGCCCCACGGAAGGGCACGGTGGATGCCAGTGGATATCCAGGGGGGACCCCGCCCGAGCTGCGAAGGCAAGAATCGGGCGAGGAGATCTCGGGGTGCCTGTGGGCCTCTCGCCCTCTCTCCTTCCGAGAAAGAGGGTGCCCGGGACGCGCCTCTTAGAGGCTCCAGAAGAGACGGAGAAGATGGGGCACCAACAGGGTGTTATGGGCACTTTCTCCAGCTCCTCGCCTGCGAGTTTGCAAACCTGCCTGGTGCTCAGAGATGCAGCCCAGGGCGCCCCGGAGGTTGCACCCCAGTCCCCGACCGGCCCCTCCCCTGGGACCCCGGTCCAGCCCGCAAGTGCTTGCCCACGCGGGGAAGCCCACCGACCCGGTTCAGATGAGCTCGTATTCCTGTTTGATAACATTCCGCGTCGCCCCCTGTTTGTTTTTATTGTGTCAGAAAGGGAGAGAATTTTAGAATTAAAGCTGAAAAAGCCCATCTGTTTCCAATGAATCCCCCATAGTTTTTCACAATGTTTTTGGCAGATCGTTGCTTTCAAATTCCTCGGAGCCCGGACCTCTTGTTTTTGTTGGGGGAAGGGAGACCAACTCCACAGAGAAGCATTTGTTCCTTCCCAAACGCTCCGGTTTCTTTACTTTTTTTTTCCTTTTGTGGGGGGAGGGGGAAGGCACGAAACTTAAATCCCCGGTCTGTTTTCTTTGTAATGTTTCGTAAAACTTTATTTCATTTTTGCCATATGTTGCTCACAGCCTGGAAACGCCAGTTAAACCCTTCATACCCATTTTTCTCCTGCTAAAAATACAAATAAACACAATGTCACGGGCCAAATGGCCCTTCTTGCAAGGCGGGATCTCCCGGCCATTTCCATTGTGTTGCGGGGGCAGGGGGGGGGGTTCAGAGGTATCTTTTTTGCAAAAATTCCAGCCTGTTTCTCACCTCGGTCAGATGCGGATCTGCAGCCCCTGCGCACAGCTGAGATCTGCATGATCGGACTTGAGTTAGAGTATTGGGTTGTTTTGATTTGCTCCTCAGCCAGCTGGGTTTCAAGGAATGGACAGAACTGGGCAGTCTTGGCTTGGCCTGGCTGCAACTTGGGACTCCCGGTGGGCGGACCACGTAGGCAGCGAGTAGTACTCGGTGGGGGGCGATCAGTTTGCCCTGTGTCCCGGTCCTACTACAAGGAGGACCCCCAGCGCCTGCCCAGCCAAGTTGGCCCAAGTACTCAGCAGCTGTGAGCCCAGGAGCCTCCCAGGGAGCCGGGACCTGCTCCAGAGCTTGACCTGCTCCAAGGGACGTTCCTGGCCACGGACAAGATGAGGGAGGTGCCCGTGTACCCTAGACAGCTCGCAGCCCCATTGCACCCGCTGAATACCAAAACCTCCATTGAGGGTCATCCCCAGATCCCCATTCCTTGAAAATGCAGTTTCTCCATCCATTTAAAAGAATCCAGGTGAAATGTTGATTTCCTTGCCAAGAATTAAAGAAATAAAGTGAAAATCACTCTCTTTTAAAAAAGAATACCTACACACCCCTTTCTGAGGAGTTGGCAGTTTGTGTTCATCTTGGTTTGGTCTAGATAAAGATTCAGTCCACTGGAAGTTTTATCAGATGGGTTGATAAATGGCTTTTGTCTCTTGGCTGCCATGGGGGATGTGATCTCAGCTCAGTGCTGAAATTGAGAAGGGGGGCTCAAGGGCCCTTAAAACAACACCTTCCTGCTCTTAAAGCTGCAGCACTTTTTTAACTTCTTAGGAGGGAAGAGGAGTTAAGGAGGGACTGGCAGAAGATCTCGAGGTAGGAAAAGCAGCAAGGGCTGAGTAGTAGTGTTTATATTGTTTCTCAATTCATATCTTTGTCTTAAAAACTTTTGTTTGAAAGTATTCCGGCATAGTCTGAGGAATGATGGTGGGTTATATAATTCACAGCCTAAATTCCATCACTTTTGTTTCCAGGAAACCCATTTCTTTTTGGCTTCAAAACTGGTAACCAAAACCCGTCAGATGGAACAGATAGCTGCTCTACTACCATGCCAACTGGCTAACCTTTCTCCTTGACAGTTGCATGTGGTCAAGATTGCCCACCGTAATGAAAACTGAGCTTCCCATACCCCATAACTAAATCAACCGAAGGCTCCAGAACTTGTGTGTTCAAGAATCCTGGGTCTAAAGACAATTTCCTAAGTAAGGCATGAAATGGATACTTTCCACAACAAAGAGACGAACTGTCACATCCTTTGATAGGTTGGTCCAGGAAAGGGCTTTGGCATAATGTCAGAAAACCTGCACTTCTGGTGGAGAGTGGGCAGTTAAAAATAAACAAACAAAAAGCCCTGGCAAGTGTAAGGGAAGGCCCAGAGACACATTCTGAGACCCTGTGTGCCACGGCTTCTCCCACTGAAGACAGGTGGAAACTGGCTGAGCAGCCTTGTGAAAGCATAGGTTTGTTCAAAGCTGGCCAGCTTGAATGGCTGCCAGGAGTAAGCCCACAGGAGTGCAAATTAAATTGGACATAGTTCTGTGCAGAAAGATGCCTACGCTCTGCTAGACTGAGAGTGTTTGTTTTGAGTGTTTACATTTACTTACTCAGGTGTATGGCCAGCCTCCTGTGGCCCTGCCTCAGTGACAGGCTCTGACCAAGGCCTTCAGGCCGACATAGCCTAGTGAAGATAAAGGGGCTCTGCCATGTCACATGAAATGGAAGACCATCAGCTTGGATGATGCTGTGGGTCAGAGCAGAGTGGCCACATCTACCCAAGAGGGGGAGGCCAGAAAAAAACTCAGAAGAGCCTTCCACAAATAGCCTCTTCCAGACACAGTTAATAAATAGTTTTTAAGCTTTGAGGCCATCATGACTTATCAAGCAAGAGAAATCCATTCTTCTAAGAGAAATCCACCCAAGGCATGTTTTGGACAAGTTTCTTGTTAACTATACGTGGATGCTGTGCTCTAGCTGTGTTTTTCAAAGTATGGTCTCTGGACCAAAAGCATCCATCTCCCCTGGGAACCTGTTAGAAATGCAAGTTCAGGGCCCACCCAAACCTACTGAAGCAGATAACTCTGGGATAGGGGGCAACAATCTGCACTCCCAGGAAATATGGTACATGTTCATGTTTAAAGACTACTGGTTCTAAGAATTATTGCACTGTAGCTTTTCTTTATTCCTTATTTCTTTCCCTTACATTTTTATACAGCAGCTATTTTTAAAATGTTTAAATGTTAAATCTTATTCAGTGAGTAAACTGATTCTTGGGAGACCAAAGCCCTCTGTAATGTCCAAGCACATCTGTGTTGCTCTAGAGATGAGAATATTTCTGTTAAAACTGCAGTTTAAATGTGCAAGCAAGGTAGCCTCCTGTGGCCCTGCCTAATTGCCACATTATTACTCTCTCACAGTTGGACTTTGTGTAGCAAAAGGAGAGTGTCTTAGTCCAACTGAGCTGCTGTAACAAAATATCGTTGACTAACAGTCTTGTGACAACAGAAATTTATTGCTCACAGTTCAACAGACTGGAATGTTCAAAATTAAGTTGCCAAGTGTTGTCTGGTAAGAGCCCACCTCCTGACTCATAGATGTCTCCCTTCCCTCTGTTATCCCAGGGTGGAAGGGGTAGAAGACTCTCTAGGGTCCCTTTATAAGACTACCAGTCCCATTTATGAGGGCTTTATTCCCATGACTTAATTACCTCTGAAACCCCCTTACTCCTAATACCAGGAAGTTTGGAGTTAGGTTTTAACATATGAATGGGGGGTACAATCACTTAGTCTGTAGAAGAGAGAACAAGGGACATTCAGTTACAAAAGCCAGATGGCAGCAGAGCCAGCTCATAGCCATTATGTCAAGGGGTGGCCAGAGCAGTGCCTTGGCTCCTAAGGAGAGGTAATTTTAAACTCCTATAGATGATTGGCCCTATGGGCCCTGAGGGTGAGTTGGTGAGTAGAGGAAAGGATCTCTGGTCTTCTGGTTTGGAAAAGGGAGACCTCTCTGCAAGGTTAGAGAAATTTCTGGTAGTTGCACCAGCACTCAAAGGAGGGGAGTGCAGGAGAGTTGGGAACACAAGATGGGGGGATCCAGGGGCACAGATAAGGTCTTTCTGTGAGATGGGGAAAGAGGGGTTATAAGAATAAGTGGGTAGGTGTGGGGACCAGTTTACATGTTGCCAGGGGGACTGTGATTCCTGCTAAGATCCTGTTCCTTGGTGAAATGTGTAAGGCCTTGTACTGGACAGAGTACCCCAGATTTGGGTTGAGTACCAATTAGGGGCCATGCTGTTTTGCTGCTGGGCTGAAATACAGCCTGCATGACTTCAAAGACCTGTTTCTTCCTGGGTGACCAACTCATCCCAGTTTGCCCAAGACTTTCCTAGTTTTAACTGGAAGCTAAGAATCCTGAGATACATCCCCAGTCCCAGGTGAACCAGGATGGTTGGTCAACCTACTTCCATCCCTCTTCGCCTGTGTGTTGGTACACCGCTGTGAAGTCCCCGGTATGCAGGGGCCACCATGCAGTCCAGTCACCTGGGGCTGGGGCTCTTCCTGCCTTTGCCCCTTGTCACCTTGCTGTAACTGCTGCCACCATCTCTCTCCACCTCATTTGGCCAGGTGAATTAGTTTGGAGAGGAATGCCCACTACCCTGCCCACAGATCAGTGCCTTGGGCTCCTGTCACCTTGGTTGTTGATGGCTCAGCTGCTCCTTGGCTTCATTGACTCATGGGTCTTGGGATTTTGTGTTCTTCTCAGTCATCAGTTCTGTTTATAAGGGCAAGAGCCTTATTTTCTGCTTCTCTCTATCCCTTCCCTCCCCTCCCGGGCATAGCTAGCACAGTCTTGGGAACTACAGGGCCCTTGGATTTTTCATGCTCAGGCTGATTTTATGTGTTTGTTTATTTGTTTGTTTTTGCTCAAAGGACAAAGACTACAATATTATTGTTTTTCCAGAATAATCTCACTTTTAAATCTAAATACCAAAAAGCACAAATTAAAAAAAAAAAAATAACCCACAGTCCAACATCTCACAATCATCATTAATTAACATTTCACAAAATTTCTTTAAGACATAATACCTTTCACGTTGTTCTCTCCAAAGTATGATCGTTTGAAGGAGAATAATAATTTTAAAAGCTCTTCTATTGATTGAGTGGTCACAATGTGCCAGGTACTCTGCTAGATGCTTTAAGCACATCCCCATAAAGATCATCATTCTCATTTTACGAATGAGGAAACAGAGGGTCAGAGAGTGCCTGATGTTACACACACAGCTTGTTACCCAGCTGAGCCAGAAGTAGAATCTGTACTCCTGTTTTTTCCTCATATACCAGATTAAATTTTCTGTCTAGTGTATTAGACTGTACTATGTAGCATATGAGGCTTTAAAAGTCAGGGGTGAGAAGTAAACTTTGGGGATATAATTGAATAGTGGAATGAAAGGTGTCCACATTTCCCATGGACCAAGTGCTTTTGCCTCTTCCCAGAAGCCCACTCTGCTTTCTGTCCATCTGGCTAAGCATTCCAAAGAAGAACATGGCAGCCAGTCATCAGGAAGAAGAAAAACTGGCAGGGCCGTCATTGTGCGCATTTTCCCAAGTCAGATTTATGCCCACTGGGTTTTGCTTCTGTATTCATTTCATGTACCAGTTCAGCCGAGCAGTCAGGATACTCAGACACCTATTATGGCTGTCTGCTGAGGAATGTCCCACCAACACAGGCTTACTAGCCCCGGTGTGTGTGCCAGCTGGTATTGGGCCCAGCCAAGTGCCTTTGCCCTTCCAGTGCATGAGGAAGGCTAAGGAGGAGGACCTCCCGGAGAATGGCAGGGAGAGGGGACAGCCACTTTGAATGCATTTTGTCCTGTGGCTAAGCAAATGAACCCAGGGTTGCTGGAGCCAGGGCCAGGTTCATCATCTCTGGTACCAGCCCTAGAGGCAAGAAAAGGGGTTATGCCTCAAAATAGGAAGACCAAATCACTCACCTACAAGCTTTATTGACATTTGGGAAGTTACATTATTGTCTATAACTACCCTCCTTGAAGCACCTGGGGTAGCTTGAGCCTATGTTTTAAGGCAAGATGCTGCTGGCATGAATCCTGGCCCTGGCCCTGGCCCTGGCCCACCGTGGGTCCCTCTTGCCCAGTGAAGTGCTCAGCCTCTTGACTGACAGACTGCCTGTGGCCTCTGGGAGCAAGCAAATAGACTTTCAAACCATTCTCCTGCTGACGAACTGGCCCATTTAGAAAACTGAGGTGTACCCTTGCCCTTGGCACTTGGCGTGGTTTCCCATGGTTTCTCATGGCATCTGGGTGTGTGTGGAGTCTGAGGCAGAGCCACACTGGCTGGGGTGTCAAGGGGGCAGCACCTCCCGCCTCAGCTCCAAGAGCAGCCCTCAGCCATTTCTACCCAGAGTCACCCCACAATGCATCAACCCTCCACGACCCCTGGCCTCCTTCCTTCCCTCCCTGGGTCAAGCTTCCTTCTCCTGAAGCTTTCTCTTGCCTCCATCCTTCTCCAGTAGGCCAGACCCTGGAGGTAACCCTTAGGAAATTCCCAGTGGATCGAAGGGGTGGGAGACACTGAGGTGGAGCTGCAGGCCAGGTCAGTTCCTTGAGGCCTTCCTAGGCAGGCCTGGGGGAGGAATGTCCTTGAGGTAAGAGACCGCTGTGGCTGTCATAGGTCAAGTAAGGTAGCTCTGCCGAACCTGGTGAAAAAATGCAGTCAGTCCTGGGTGTGTTCCTCTCGGTATCTGATGCCAAACACCTGGATGTTTACAGCAGCCCGGAGGATGCCCCAGCCAGGAGGATGGAATGTGGTTCCTCCCGGAGGGACACCAGCAGGCAGCCTCAGGCAGCCCTCAACTGAAGGAGACTCTAGAGTACAGCTCAGGCCAGAGTTCACCAGATGGTGACAGTAGGGCCTTTCCTGTCCCCCACCTAGATGCAGTGCTGTGGGACAAGGGACAGAAGGAGAGGGTGGGGAGCGGCCACAGCATGGGGCTCAGGCTAGGTGTGGGCGAGTTGGCCTCTGGCTTTATGCTAGCTCCCTCACCCCCTTCAGGATTTTGATATGACATGCTGCCAAGCGGGCAGCTGGGGTCCGCTGCCACTCCAAGTGGGCAGTGAGGCGGGGAAGTGGGAGGTCTCGAGGCCGGTGTCCCCACAGGCTGGCAGTGACTTTATGGGAAGTTGCTCCCTCCCTTCTGCCTCTCTCCTAACTGAAGCCGTGGCCTCTTCAGTGCCCCACTTCCTCAAATTGCACTATGATCATATCGCTTTCCTACCACCAATTCACCAAGGACTCCTTCTGATCCACTGGCAAAGGCCAAAGCCCCTGGGCAGGCAGGTCAGTCAGGAAAAGAACAGCCACCCAGGGTTTCAGAGGGAAGCCAGGGTAGGGAACTGTTGGATGAGTCTGAAAAGCAAAGAAGGAACACTGAGGCACACGGAGTTGCAGGAAGCAGCTTCTACCTCTGGGGCCAGAGGGACCAAGAGAAGAGGAACTTGAAGGAGGGGCTGCCCGGCCTGTCTTGGTGCTTGGGGAGTGGCACATTGTGCAAAAATGCCAGAGGCTGATGGGGAGAAGGGCCATTGCTCAAGGAGCAGGAACAGCCTTGGGCAGAAGGTACACTTCTCTCCACCTCCAGCTTTTATTTCTCTGTCTTGTGCTGGGTACTAGGATCTAAGAGGGAACTAGGTGACAAAAGAAAAGCAGGCTTTGCAGAGTCCCTGCCCCTCCAGCAGAGGAAGGCAGTTTGAGGCTGAGTGACATTTGCTTTATGCCTGATCCCTAAACCCCTGGCTGCACTCTGACCAACCAGCATTCGCCTCTTGGCTATCTCAGTTATTCTGGAGGCTCCTGTTTCCAGAGTCCTCCTTTCCTGTATCACCTGTCACTGAAATGCTACTTCCCCCATACAAAAAGCAACCTCCATTTTTAAATCATGTAGTCAGAGGAAACACGTTTGCTTTGCATTCCACAAGTTGGTATGGCTGAGTCTGCTTAAGCCCAGAGACTAACAGGCTTGTTCCAGGAACAGCATTAATCACAGTTCCCAGCACATGGTACGGTCCAGAGCTTTCAGCTGGCAAATGAATTCAGACAGTTACTATGCAAGCCACAGAGTTGGATAAAGACAACTTGACCGTGGGACTCTATTTGAAATGAGCCTTACCGCTTTAAGAGAGAGCAGGTTTTCTTCCCTCCCGGCTTACCCCACCCCTCCTGCACTGCAACTGAAACCTGATCTAATCCCTTTGCACGCGGGTAATTTATTGGTCTATTGGGCTTTTCTTGGTGGCAAATTGCATTGTCTTTATTCCTGGGCTCAGGCTCTGGAGCGACTCACCACATTCCTAAGACTCCTTTCTCAGGGTTGATCCTTCACACCCCCTCCGTGAACAGCAAAATAAGTTTTATTGGGCTTCTTTGTTATGCAAACAGCGTGGTAATAATCAGGCTATTATTCTGAAAGATTGGGCTTGATTAACAGTTCAAAGGAGGACTCTGAAAGCAGCTAATGCCGCACTGGTGCATAAATATTTTCATCCTGCCTGGGTCTGTACAGCTGGTGTTCCGAGAGCCCCGCTCTGCCTTTCTGCTTCCCAGCGGCACTGGGCTGCTGTTAAAAAGAAAAAAAAAAATGAAATCCAACAAGCTGTGCGCTGTGAATTCTCTTTCTGCTGTGGCTCAGCCCACAAGGAAGGCCGTCTGGAGCCCAGCTCCCCAGTGTTACCTCCGCACACTTACTTAGGTGGGCTGTGAGCAAGCCCGTGCTCCATCCCCAGACCCAGGGAACTAGTTGGGGAACAGAGTAAAAAGAGGCATCAAATCATCTTAGGGTTGCTTTTGAGTGTGCTGTATGGGAGCCACCATATGCCAGGACGAAGATGGGGGACGAATTCTTGGGAGATTCCCAGGCAAATAGGGAGGATGCATCTTGGTGGCCAGAGGAAGCCCGGTTAGGTGTTGGGATGGCACAGATGGCCCAGTGAGGTCCATAGGAAGAGCAGCTTAAGGACTAGGCCTGAGAAGGTAATGCGGGAAAGCCCAGTGGCAGTCTTGATAAATATTAAATAACAAATGTAGGGCAATTATATTTTAGCCTTTTCTGTGTGGCTCTAGAGAAGAATGGAGACCCTAGGGAAGTCCCCGAGAAGGAACTGGAGCTGTCCAGAGCAGAAGGGGCCCAGCCTTGCCCTGGCAAGGGTGCTGTAGGGAGTGTCCTGCCTCTGGGACAACAGAAGGTGGCAACTGGTAAGCTCTGGCATCCTCCCCAGCTCCCAAGTTGTAGATTTCTGTGGTGCACCTTAAAAAGTGAACATTGCGTTTGGTCCTAGTGATCCTTTGTGCTGTTGGTACATGAGATTACACAGAGGAGAAGCAGCTCTGGCTCCTTTGCACAAGTCAAGAACTAATGGGTCATAGGATTGCCTGGGGTCCCAAGCTGAGCACTAAAGGCTCATTGCACCCTTCGAGGTCTGGGAGCCCACCCTGTCCTCTAAGCATGCCTGGGCCTCACTCTGATCCACATCCCCTGCCTGGCAGGGCAGGGCAATGGATCAAATTCAAGAGCTTCCTGTTGGTGAGTCTGGGCAGGGCCAGACCACTGTCTCTGTGGGTCTCCCATCTAGGGTCTCAGGGCTCTCCTGTTTGTCCAACAGCTGGTCCTAAAAGTTCCAGACGTTCAGAAGGCCTGGGTCAAATGAAAATATGAAAAGTACACAATGCCTCACCAATGTGTTTTTGAAGGGCATAAGCTCTACAAGGCACCTTTGCCTTTTTCTGGAGTGTCTGTGAGGCACTGCTGCTATCCAAGAACAAGTTAGTGGCTGGAGTAGAAATGAAAGCTTAGGAAAACTTCTCATCAGGTCCACTCCATGCATAGTGGCTGTCTTGGATCCACCCAGAGGATACAGGACTAAAAGGGGCCACTCTCCCCTTTGCAGTGCCCAGGTGGGACTGGTCAGCTGCCACTCTCCAGGGCTGCAAGCTCCCTTCTGCCTTACTGAAAGCACTGAGGGTAACTTGTGCTGAAAAGCTGGCTTCCTTGTGCTGCTTCCTGAGTTGCTGTAAGATCTGTTTCAAACTCACCCCCCCCCCCTTTCCTTGGACACTTGCTTCAGAATTCCAAGGTTTACTGTCTGAATTTAAGGTCTTGTGCCTTTTTTTTTTTTTTTTTTTAAGATACACATAAAAATCAGCCCCTCTGGAATCTCTTTGGCAGGTGACACCACAGCTTTTGCTTTTGATGCTGGACCAGATTACATTCAGGTCCCTGACCTCTGGCGGACTTGCAGTTGATGATTTAGGACACTGGACATGGGCCAGTGGGGTAGCTCTGTGAGGGTCAAGGGCCTCTCAGCTCACCACCCACGGGGACAGTCCAGCCCTGGTAACCCCAAAGACCCTCTCTGAGGTTCCTGGGAAATGACATCCCAACATGTCTACTTTAGGCCAACAAGCCCCAGAGAGCAGTGTTACCATCTGAAGAGAAGGCACAGGGCAACAGGCACCCCCAGTTCTGGTACCAGCTTGCCACGTCAGTAGCAGCCCTGTAACCCCTTCCCCTTCCCCTGCTCTGAGCTCCAGTTTCCCCATCTAGGTTTCCTCTGAAGCACCAAGGAAGGTTTGCAAGGCTGGCTCACGGTCCCCTGGACGCTTTCGGCAGCCAGAGAGCCACCTGAGTCAGAGATGGGCCTTTTCACAGCAGCATCTGCCCATGGTGGGCTCCCTGCAGGCCTTTCTTCAGGAAGCGCTCAGAATCGATTTGACACGTGGCTGCATCAGAACCAGGCTTGGGAAGAGAAGCCACGTGGTGCTTTTGGACCTTTGGGGAGCTGGGTCATTCTCAGCTGGTATCTCCGGGAGGGATTCTTATGGCAATTGCACTTTGAAAAGCATAGAAACCACTCAGCACCACAGCACTGTGGCTGTGTGACCCTGGCTAGCTCCAGTCCCCAAGTCCTCTGCACTTACATCCATCAAATAATAGAAATTCCCGTCCTCTGCTTAGGGTAAGTAGTGAAGATGCAATATGAAAGCCACTTGTCACTTGCACACAGCCAAGAGAGTTCAGGGCTTTATTGTCCTGATGGTTATTTCTTCTGAGGTGAGGGCCAACCGGTGTGTCTGCCCCACTGCTGTATCCACCCCACTTCCAGTCCAAGGCTCTCTCCCAGTGGAGTCATGGGTGCATGGCCCCTTCCCCAGTAAGCCCTCTCAAGGGCAGGAAGCAGAACTTGGGTCTTTGTTCATCCTGTGGTCCCCACAGGACCTAGTGCTGCTTGGGAAGGCTGGGAGGGAAAGCATCTTGGAGCCTGAGAGCTGGGTTGGCATCCGCCCTCCATCTAGAAAGCTAGGAGAGGAGCTATTTAATGCCTGTAAGCCTCAGTGTACTTGTCTGCTAAATGGGGATACTAAGTCCCAGGGCTGTCATAGGGTTAAAAGAGACACACATACAGCATCCTGCACATAGCACATGCTCAGTACACATTATCCGTGATTTCTATCAGCCTCCGCTATAAATTTAACAGAACAGAATCAACAACACAAAAACATCTTTTTTTGTGGAGCTTCCTTCCTGAGTTCTCCAGACTCTGCTTTCATCACTAGTCCCCCTCAGTGCACCCGTGGAGAGATTCCAATGCTTCTCTGTAGCTCAGAGAGGTCAGTAAGTTTGCCTGTGGTCACACAGCAATGGCATGGCAGAGATGGATTTACCCTGGCTATCGGCCCCACTGCTGCCTCCCAAAATAGGTCCTCACGTTGATGAGATTCTCCTATTGGGCATTGCCCCATGTCATAAATCTGTACCCTCCTAAACTTGGTGACACTGAATTTCCCCAGTGCAAGAGTGATCTCTGTCACCACCTGTGAGCAATAGGTGGGCAGGCGGCCATGCCCACTTAGCCAGGACACTGCTCCTAGGATGGTGGACTCTGGGAAGGGAAGGGAGCAGGCAAAGGGCTCGTGGATGAGCGCAGTGGCAGGGCCTCATTCTGTGGCTCTAAGTTGGTGATAAGGCGGCTGCACATGCTTCTGCTGTTTGCTTCTGGGGAGAGCTGACTCTTGATTCTTCACCACTGGCCCCTGTCCCACCCCAGAGGAAGTGTCCCTAATGGGACACACCCCAGACAAGCCATTTCTAAATTGGCCCTTTGTGACTATTGCAAAAGATGCGCCCTTACTCTGAAGCCTGGCCAATCCAAAGTGACCCTGGGGACTTGAGCCAAGTGCAGATCCCCAGGCCCACCTTACCCTGCCTGGGCTCCTCTGCAGAGAGGGCTCCACCTAACTGCTGTTGGGCCAACCTACTTCTTCAACTTAAATGGAAAAGCTACAGCTTTCCCATCAAAATTATTTTCCTGGTGTCATTTAAATAGTTAATTTAAATAATTAATGGTGCTCATTTAAATAATTAAAAGAAAAAACATTCTCCCAGATACCACCTGAAACGACCTTGTTTATCAACAATGATGCAAGCACAGATCCCATGACAAGGCCTATAACAAGGAAAGCACTAGCCCTCGGGCTCCGGTGTGTGTCCTGGACAGGCGATTTCCACTTTGGAAGGGTGGGTGGGAGAAGCTCCAGGAGAGGGGTCAGCCAAGTAGAGGGTGGACACCTGGTGCAGACGGCATCACATGGGGCACCTCTGGGATGGCTGCGTGCTCCTGGATTCTTTCATTAGCCTGCTCGTGGATATTTTTGTTCCTGCTTTTACGTCCAACTCAATTTTATAAGTAAAGCCAGCAACAGAAAAGCAAACTGGTGTTTTCAAGGTCACAGACTAAGTTAGGGTCCCAACTTGGAATGATGGGGGCAATGACTGAAGGCCACCTCACCCAGCACTGGGCTGTGACCTCAGAGACCGGGCCTCTCAACTGATCCACCAGCCCCTTTGTCCTGGGACCTGTATGGAAGCCTCAAACCTACTGCAGGTCTGCCTGCCTGGCCACTTGTGGTCACTGTGGACTGTGCAGAAGAACACAGAAGGCCAGGAAAGGGCAAGTCCTACAAGTCCAGGTTCAAGATTCAGGTGTGTTAAAGCCTCAGTTCTTAGGCATGGTCATCTTGACTAATCATTAATAAGGTCTCAAAGCTTGTGATTCACACACACACACACACACACAAAAATTAGGGCAGATCCAAGGTTTCCACTCTCAGACTCCCAACTTGCAAGATGGAGATGGGAGCTACAGTAACCACGACAGAAGCCAGGTGCTAATGATCAGGCCTAATAGAATCATAGCAGCCAGTGGTCTTTGAGCTTAGCTATATATGCCAGTGGCATCCAAAGTCCCGTGCATGAGACAAATCATTTAACACTCTCAATGACCTCACACTGTAAATCCTATTTCCCATTTTCTAGATGAATATAAAGAGGCACAGAGAAGTTAAGTAATTTGCACAAGGTCAACAGTGGCAGAACTAGGGACACATTTAAGAGTGGAGCCTAAATTCCTGCCAAATTTCTCTTGCTTCATGCCAAAATTCTTGAGGCTAGCCATGAAAGTCTACACAAGTGTCAGAGGCCCAAGAATGGCCTGTTGGTTCCCACAATCCTGCTGCATGGAATTGCTGACCACTCCTCTGCTATCTAAGCTGGGAGGTGCCCCACTTGCTCTTTCAACATGCAGGTCTGCATGTCTGGCCGTTCCAGCTCTGGACCGGCTGTGCAAGAGAATCCAGAAGGCCAGATAGGGCAGGTGTCACCTTTTACAAGCACCTGCGGAAAATTCTCACCATCTGCAAACATGCAGTATGGGTGTGTGTTCCCTGCATCCCGGCCACACAGGGGAGAAGGGGCCTGGAGTCCCTGGGCCCTGCCCTGATGGTCTGTCTATTCCCTTTCACAGCCATCTCCCCGTGCAAGATCCTCAAGTGCAACTCTGAGTTCTGGAGCGCCACGTCCGGCAGCCACAGCCCGGCCTCTGACGACGCCCCTGAGTTCTGCGCTGCCCTGCGCACCTACGCCCTGTGCACGCGGCGGACGGCCCGCACCTGCCGGGGTGACCTGGCCTACCACTCCGCAGTCCATGGCATAGAGGACCTCATGAGCCAGCACAACTGCTCCAAGGATGGCCCCACCTCGCAGCCTCGCCTGCGCACACTTCCACCAGCAGGGGACAGCCAGGAGCGCTCGGACAGCCCCGAGATCTGCCACTACGAGAAGAGCTTCCACAAGCACTCAGCCGCCCCCAACTACACGCACTGTGGTCTGTTCGGGGACCCGCACCTCAGGACTTTCACAGACCGCTTCCAGACCTGCAAGGTGCAGGGCGCCTGGCCACTCATCGACAATAATTACCTGAATGTGCAGGTCACCAACACACCTGTGCTGCCTGGCTCCCCGGCCACTGCCACCAGCAAGGTAAGGAATGGGGAAGTAGCGGCGCTGGTACCAGGATCCAGACACTTGGCCCCCAGACCCTCCAGCACCACTGTGCTCTTATGGTCGGTGCATGGGAAGTGATTCAGAACTGTTCTAGAGATTCTTTGTCATGAGGTAAATCAACCTAGAACCATATCTGCATTTGCCCAGAGTGTGGTATTTCTTAAACTTCTGGTCACTAGAGATTTGAGAAATGTGTATTTTGGGGTCGTAAAACCTGCATTCATATGTATATAGAGTTTTGGGGTTGGTGGGGGCCTGTTTGGTTTTTTGTTGTTTTTTGGTTTGTTTTTCCAGCACTGGAGATAGAACCCCGCGACACTCTACCACTGAGCTACATCCCCATCCCTCATTTTATTTTTATTTTGAGACAGGGTCTAAGTTTCCCAGGCTGACCTGGAATTTGTGCACTCTCAGCTGAGAGCTAAAGGTGGGCCCAGGTTTTCTGAGTCCCACAGTCTCTTTCCTCCTCCTGGGGCTAGCGCCACCTGGCTGGTAGAGCTCCATTTTACAGATCAGTAGCCTGAGGCTCTGGGAGACAGTGACCTCCGTACTTAAAACGCAGTTGGCAGGAACCACTGAGCTAGTAGTCTTAGATGCAAGTCTTACTCGTATGGCCACTACCAGAGGCAGCCCTGGATATGGCCCATGGCCCAGGCAAGGGGACAGACACCCGGTCTACCCCAGATTCCTTCTCTAACCACGTTTGTAGGGCCTCCGGTAACATCATACTCATACTTGTCAGGACGTGAGATCTCAAGAGTGAGCCTGCAGAGTCCAGGTGGTGAGGACACTGCTGCCCTCCTCAGTGCCCAGCTTCTTTGCACTCCTGGCATGGTCCGCCAGGGGCCCCTGGGGCTTCCGGGTTGGCCACATGGCAGCGGGTCTATTTTCCCAGGAAGAATTTGTTGGAAGACAGCGTGTCAGGCAGCGCCAGCCTGGCCCACAAGGGCATTTCTGTTTCTTCCCACCCCGCCACACCCAGAAAAGGACAGTGAGGTGACCTGGCAGCCAGGGAAATGCTCCATCCCTGCCACTTCCCTCTGCGCCGGTGGCCCTGGCCTGCCTAGGGGAGGTCTCTCTCTGAGCCCTCCCACTGGGTAGGAAACAAGCAGTAGATGCCCAGAAAGGCCCTGGGCACCAGGTTGTAGGTGCCAGGCCAGCACACTCTCTCCTCGGCATGCTCAGGGGTGCCCATTGTCAAGGACCCATCCACCTTCCCAGTCGCCCCTTCACCTACCCACCACCCTCCCTCTCTAGAGCCAACATAAATGAAGACTGGGAGCCTGAAGCAGCAGCTTCTAAATCTAGCAACAAACATACTGTGGGAGGCGAGTCAGCCTCCCTGCTCCAACCTGCGGGCTCCTGAGGTCTGGCGGGGGCATCTGAGGAGGTCTAGAGTATGAGAGGGATGTGGACCCCAAGCAGCTGTCCCTCCTGACCCAGGGTGGTGTGACTACCAAATGTGGCAGCAGAGCCAACCACAGAGCTGGGAGCGGCTGTGGTGTGCGATCGGGGAGGCTGGGGGTGACAAGGTGGAGCAGGAGACTTGGCTGAGTACTGCTGGGTCATATGCCTTGGCTCAGAAAACCTGGGCCCACCTTTGGCGCTCAGCTGAGAGTGCAGCGGTGCTGTCCATGAACCAAAGGGATTGCTCATTGCTTCCTTCGCTCATTCTTGTGTATCACTTATTCACTGAACCCACGTGTCTCAAACGCCTGTTCTAATCCAGGCTTCTGCCGGGCACCGTAGAACTACCCAAGCAGGGATGGGAGAATCTCCCTCCTGGTGCTAGCCCCGAGGTTTCCAGAAGGGCCTGGAGCTGTGTGGCAGAGCTGGACAACCCTGCCCTTCTGCTATGCCTGGGTCACCTTTGATCTCAGCAGGCTGAGCACTCTGAGGCCCCGTCAGCCAGCCTCTGCTGGAGGCCACACAGTGACAGCGTCAGTGTCTGTGGCCAAGCCAGCCTCAGAACTCCGGCCAGACCGGGGGCCTGTGGTGCCCAGGCGAGAAACATCAGTGGCTGGCTTCCAGCGCGCTGGCCTGTCCCTGCCTGTTCTCCTAGGCCTCCCCCTCGCAGGTGTGTGTGCTTGCTCACTCATTGATTCAGGAAGCAGTCACCCTTCTCCTGGGCCAGCCTGCAAGCTCAGTGCTGTCCTCCCTCCCCACAGCCCCCAGGAGAGGTATGTGGGACAGCGGGAGGCTGAGGGCCTCGGAGCCCTAGGTAGAGCCCTGGAAAGACAGTCCACTGAACTGGCCCTGAAGGGCTAGCGAGCCTCCAGGCGAAGAGACTGAAGAGTCAGCGTTGAAGGCAGACAGGGTAATCTGGTACCTTGAAAAGAGGAATGGAGGCCAAGGTCTGTTGGTCTTTTGTGACCCACGGCCACCCAGAGTCCTGATCCTCAAGCTCAGAGAAACCTACTTCCCCCTCTGTCCCTCCCTCGGCCATTCGCCACCTGCCCACCCTGCATACCAGCAGCCCCTCCCCTGGCTTCCCAGAGCCTGTTCAGCCTCTGCCTGGCCCTTACTCTGACCCCACAGCCTTGCAGTTGTGAACCCTTCCTCTGTGCAAAAAGCCTGACCCCAAACACATCGTCCCTTGCCCAGGACCTTTGTGCTCCTTTCCCATGATCACTGCCATTATCCACCTGGCCCCTCCCTCTGTTCTCATGGACAATCGAAATCTTGTGTTCTCCATCCCGGGAAGACATGTCAGCAGCTTCCCACCCTTCTGTGCCCAGCCCCCGACTCTGTGTCTCTCTTCCCAGCTGGGCTAGTCATGCCCATTTTACAGGTGGAGAAACTGAGGCTCAGGGAGGGCCTCGGTTCCTCTGCCTCCCCCTTCTCCCCAGCACTTACCAATCTGTCACACGGCCTAATTCCTCTCTTTGGTCAGTGACTTGCCCCCGCCCCCCCCTGGGGGGGGGAGGTGTAGGGGGGGCGGTCTTGAATGTTTTTGCTCCCTGGCTTCATGCATGGTGTTGATGAAGCCCAGGTTTTGCCCTGTGCAGCTCTGAGCGGCTCAGCAGAGAGCCCAGGGCCCCTCTGGGAAGGGGGCAGCCAAGGCAGAGCAGCAGTCGCGCCCGTGGCTGTGTTGGCAGCATGCCGCCAGCTTTCGACAGGCCCCCTTCATGCTGTTACTTGTGGTTGAGTCCCTGGCACGGGTGCCAAGGAGAGTCAGGCAGCCTGTCAGCCTTCCAGCAGACTGTCTCCGCCAGAGATGGTGGGGAGAGAGAAACCAGCCTTTCCTGTTCCAGGGAGACTGATGGCACTTGGAAAGCAGGGCGCCCCCCCCCCACCGGTGTCTGTGTGGCCCTGCACACCGGGCAGGGACACCAGAGCCCCTTTCCCCCCCAGTAGCAAGACCACCCACTGCCAGACCACCCTGCCGGCCCACTCCGCCCCTGAAGGCGGCCTCTGCACCACAGTGGGCGAGCTGCTGAGCTGGCTGGAGAGAGGGAAGAAGCAGGAGGTTGAACCATATGAAGTTGCCATCTTCACAGATCGGAGAGGGGAGAGTAGCAGCAATTTCATGTAGTGCAAAGCTCAGGACTCCACACAGCATCCAGAGAGGCTTTGTCCACCTGTGGCCTCCCACCCAGAGCAGATCAGAAGTGCACCACCACCTCAGGATCAGGCCGAGACCTCCAGAGAGGGAGATGGAGCAATGAGTCCCGTGGGTAAGGAACTATGTAGTCAGGGTCTCTGGATGTAATGCTCTGGACTCCCTCAGGGACCCACGGAGAGCCTTTCAGTTCTTTTAAACTATGATCCAGCCCAAACTGATGAGTCTTTACATCATGCATTCAGAAAAATGCCAATTTTAATATTTTTTTACGGAGGAAGGGATCCAGCAAGGCCCAAGTGTCTGACATCCTAAAAGTCAACACTGTAGCCTGCAGCTTATACAGCACCTCCTGCCCTGTCTTTTTAAGTAATGGGGAGAATATAAGGTGGTCCTTCTGCAGAAAACCTGGCCCAGGCTCTTCTCTGTCTTCCTCAAGACCCTGTGGCTGCCACCACTTCCTGCTTCATCCTTAACTTTACACCAGTGTGGGGGCGTGCAAAGCACAGATGGCACAGAGCCAGGAATACCTCCAGAGGCCCTCACCACCTTGTGGGCTTCCTCAGCCTAGAACATTCTGCAGCAATAGGCACTCTGCAGGCCTCAAACCTCTGCCCCAGGCTGAGACCACTGTCTGCTTTCCCTTGGCCTCCAGGACCTTGGACAACAGGGCTCTTCCTGTTTATGCCTCAGGCCATCTAAAGTTGCATCCAGAGGCTTCCTGGTCTGTGACTTTGCCCCAGGCCCTAGAAGACCCCATCTGGCTTTGACTCTCCTGCCTGAGCTGAGGTCTTTCTGCTGGATGCCCCAACTTCTCTCCCTGATTAGGGTTACTTTTGGCTTGCTCTGGTTTCCAGGTCCTCTGGGGCCAGGTCCTCAGCATATACCTGCTGTTAGGCCAGAAACTCCCTTAGTACTTTTGAGCATTGCCCTCCACCCTGAGAGCCATCCTAGGCTGTCATCATGCCCCTTCAATGACCACTCCCTGCCCCAGAGTGTCCAGGTAGAGGCCAGCCACAGCCAGACCATATTTGCCATCAGCAATCTCCTTCCATTTGCCTGGGTCCCTTCGCCCTGCAAACCCTTTCCCAGTAGGAGGGCAAGGAATTGGGGCTTGGCATTGAGAGTGAGAGGATAGGTCTTGGGAGCCTTGAAAGGCCAGGATGCCACCTTGCCCTCCACATCCCACTGGCTCCAAGCTGGGATTCCGAGTTCCTACTCTCTCGGTCCAAGAGAGCAGTGCCTTTAGGGGCAGCCAGAGCTCCCCATGGCACAACAGCTGATCCCTGACAGCAGCCATGGGGAGTCCCAAAGGAGTTATTTCTCTCAGTTTCACTCATGTCTCCAATCCATATAGTCTATCTGTTCCTGGAAAGAGCAACCAGACACCTTACCAGGGGTGACAGAAGGAAACTCCTACTCTCAGCACCCCCCTCCCCAGCTGCTTATCTTGGACCCTTCTCCCTGGCCTCATACTCTGTGCACAAAAGAGCCCAGAAGCTGCAAATCCAGAAACTAATTCCAGCTCTGCCTCTTGCTGACGGTGTGGCTTCCGGCAAGTCACTGTACCTCTTTGAGCCTGTTTCCTCATCTGTAATGGAGGGTAATGTCATTGCCCTTGCAGTGCCCCAGGAGACTCACACACCAGACCCAGTGAGTGCATCTGTACAGGTGGTTCTCAGGTTACTAACAGGGTCACTGGACCATCCATTCCTCTGCTCCAGCAGCTCACTCCAGCTGTAGGCTCCACTGGAAATGGGTCTCCTCGCTCTGGCTGGCTGTGCCTGCAGCCTGAAGCCTTGGTCTCATTTTGTTGATCAGTATCTTCCATCTTTGCCTCTTGTTTCTGCTCCCCTTCTCCAAGGCCTAGTTTGATGTGACCCCTTACAGCAGACTTGGGACAGTGGCCTTTGTCCTCCTCTACTTGCTTCTGTGGATTTTGCCTATTCATTCTTTCTCTGAGCATCGGTTTCCTCCATCCATCTGCTGTTCAGCTTAGCCACTCGCAGTCTTTCAGGAAGTGTGCTGCAAGTGCCACAGGTTCCATGCAAGATGATGTTTGTGGGCCATATCAGTTTCCTATTGCTAATGTAACGAATTACCATACATTAAGTGACTTCAACCAACAGAAATTTATCCTTATAATGCTGGAGGGCAGAAGTCCAAAATGAGCCTTACAAGGCTGAATCAAGCTGTCAACAGGGCTGGTCCCTCTAGAGACTCCAAGGGGGAAATCCATTTTCTGCATCTTGGCATTGAGGGTGAGAGGTCAGGGCCTGGGAGCCCTGAAAGGCCTGAGTACCACCTGGCACTCAGCATGGCCCTGCCTCTCTGGTTCCAGCCTGGGATTCTAAGTTCCAGCTCCCTTGGTCCAGGAGGGCAGTGCATTTAGAGGCAGCCAGAGCTCCCTGTGGCACAACAGCTGGGCCCCGAGAGCAGCTGTGGGAGAAGGTGGTTCTTTCTCTTCCAGTTTCATTCATGTCAGCAATCCTTGTAGTCTACTTGGTGGCTTCTGGCATTGCTTGGCTTATCCCTACATCATTCCAGGCTCTTCTTCCAAGCTAACACATCCTTCCTGTCCTCCTTCCCCATCACCTCTGCTCACTTTTGTGTGAATGCTTGTGATTGCATTTAGGACTCACCTAGATCATCCAGAATGACACAGAGATCATTCTTCATCTCTGTGTCTTTAACTGAATCACACCTGCCAAGTATCTCTTGCCGTAAAATCTAACACTGGCAGGTTACAGGGAATAGGGGCCTATAGCTTTGGGGGCCACTTGTCAGCTGCCACAGTGGACTCATGACTTCTTGTTTTGAGTGAGTTTTCTCTCAAATGAGCTTTTATGTTTATTCGTTCACATCTCTATGTGGTCAATGAACTGATTTTCTGTCTAAGGCAGTGACCTAGTGAGAAACTTTTTTTTTTTTTTAAGTGAAAAAAGGTCCGTTGTTTTAAAGAAAAGTATCACAGTGCCGGTGGAGCTGAGCTGTGGCCATCCTGGGAAAGGGAGGGTCAGTGAAACCCTGGGGCACTCGGGACCCTCCTCTCAGGCCAGAGCACCTTAAGCCAAGCCTTCTCTGGCCTCGCCTGATCGCTCTCCTCTGCCTGCTTCCCCGCAGCTCACCATCATCTTCAAGAACTTCCAAGAATGTGTGGACCAGAAGGTGTACCAGGCCGAGATGGATGAGCTCCCGGCAGCCTTCGCCGACGGCTCCAAGAACGGCGGGGACAGGCACGGGGCCAACAGCTTGAAGATCACGGAGAAGGTGTCGGGCCAGCACGTGGAGATCCAGGCCAAGTACATCGGCACCACCATCGTGGTGCGCCAGGTGGGCCGCTACCTGACCTTCGCGGTCCGCATGCCCGAGGAGGTGGTCAACGCCGTGGAGGACCGGGACAGCCAGGGCCTCTACCTCTGCCTGCGGGGCTGCCCGCTCAACCAGCAGATCGACTTCCAGGCCTTCCGGGCCAGCGCCCAGGGCCCCGACGCCCGCAGGCCAGTGGCCGCCAGCCCCGCCCCCGCGGCCCCTGAAACGTTCCCCTATGAGACGGCCGTGGCCAAGTGCAAGGAGAAGCTGCCCGTGGAGGACCTGTACTACCAGGCCTGCGTCTTCGACCTCCTCACCACAGGCGACGTGAACTTCACGCTGGCCGCCTACTACGCCCTGGAGGACGTCAAGATGCTCCACTCCAACAAGGACAAACTGCACCTGTATGAAAGGACTCGGGAGCTGCCGGGCGGGGTGGCCGCTGCGGGGCAGCCCCTGGCCCCCCAGCCTCTCCTCAGCACCCTGGCGCTCCTCGCCCTGCTGCCTGTGTTGTGGTAGGTAGGCAGCCGTCATGAGGATGCGGAGGGATGCACAGACTCCACCCCCAGCCTTGGGGCTCCTACTCCTCAGTTCGAGGGCTGGGGACACCAACAGGGTGCGGACTGGCAGGCACACTGTCTGTGGGCCAGTGGGCTGGCAACTCTCAGGAGTAGAGGCAGCCGCCGGCCGGGTGACCCATGGGACGGTTTCCTCAGAGCTGTCTCTGGCAAGGGCTTGGGGGATGTGGGGCCCCGGCCCCTCTCTCTAGTGCACGTGACAAGATTGTGGTGATAGGTGCTGTGATGTTTGTGACAGTAGAGCTGTGTGAGAGGGAGAGCAGCTCCCCTCCTCCCCACCCCTGCAGTGTGAATGTGCAAAACCCAGCCCCTTAGGCTGAAGCCCCACCCCACCCCTCCAGAGAGACACTGGGAACAGTCAGAGTCGGCTCCTTCTGCCCCTTGCAATGCACTGAAACAGGCCCGGCTGACTGCTGCACGCTGATTCGTGGGGCCACCTGCGCCCACTGCACGCACACACACACTCTTATATGAGCACACTCGCACACACTAAGCCTGCGGGGACACCCCAGCCAAGCTGCACAAGGCTCCTTCCCCAGACTGGGCCTCCTTAAGGTCAGGATGCCCCCAGAGGGTGCTGTTCAACATCTTTAGCAAATTGACGTAACCTTGTGGCCAATAAGCTGTGCCCTCCTGTTGCCTTTCTATCTGTAGCCTCCCTGGGAGCTGGAGGGAGACCACTGTGTGCATTGGGCTGCCATGGGCATGGGTTCAGGTTCCCAGGCGCCTGCCCAGACAGCCGTGCAATTGAACCATCAATGCATGTCAGCACGTGGTCTAAGCAACGCCACTCACAGGATCCAGTGCCCTTCTCTGGCTCTGCCCTTGGCCCTTTCGCTACTGTGCTTAGGAAATTGAAGTGCTTGGTTCTAAACGTCTACACAGAGGAGAGATCTCTTGACTTTGGTTCCTTCCCCTGCAGCAGATGCAAGAGCTCCTCGGCAGGGGAGTTCCAGCCCAGGGCATGGGCAGGAGACGCAGTGGATCGGGCCAGCTGGCCTGCCCCGTCCTCTGCTTTCTCCTCACCAACCTCCTGGCTGCTGGTCAGAAGCCCTACTTTCCACCCTGCCCACCCACGTCTGGATTCTGAGGGGAGTAACAGAGTCTTAGAGGCCTCACAACCCTGAACTTTCCGGGCAGGGTCTCCTTCCCAAGCCCTGTGGCCACAGAAGAAACCTGCCACTGGGAACCCTGAGTCCCCCTTTGTTTCAACCCAGGGTACCCATCCACAAAAACCCAGAACAATTCCCACCTCTGCTGCTATTCCAGAGGCTCCCAGGGACCAGCAAAGGGCTGGCCTTCACTCCCAAAGGTGCAGCCGGCCCCAGTGGGCAGTCCTGCCAGTGGCCCTGCAGCCCTACTCCCCTCCCATCAGCATCTGCAGTAGCCCCTCTGCTGCTCCCCAGGGACCTCTCATACACTGGCCAGGAGGCTGCGAAACCTGCGTCTCCCCCCTTCCTCCGAGAGGTCCTCCTCCCTCTGCCAAAACCACATGGGCTGGTAGGAGGGGCTCACCCAGCCCCTTCCTCTCCCTGCTGGGTTTATAGATGATCCCTATGTTGGAAGTAAAAAGTTGAAGCACTTTATTTTGGTTGTGTTTGATCACATTCTGCTTGGAAGTGGGGACCCCTCACTGCGTCCATGTGTCTGCGACCTGTGTGGAGTGTCACCGCATGTACATACTGTAAATTATTTATTAATGGCTAAATGCAAGTAAAGTTTGAGGTTTTTTTGTTTTGTTATTTTCTGTTAATTGGAGTTTGTTTCTGAACAGACTTTGGTTCCTTTGGGGGAGTGGAGGGTTGACTTGGTGGCAGATGTCCCCTTAACGGTTAATGTGTGGAATAGGAATGTGTATGTTCGAGTGTCATGACGACGTGTGGAAGATACAGAAACATAACAACCAGAGTCATCTGCCTCTCTTAAAATTACTTTTTTTCCTTATCACAAGTCATTTGGGGCACCTAGCAAATCCAGATTCCCTTGTACAGTGGACGCTGGAACATAATCCTGCAGACAGACAGCCAAATGGTGGAGGGACATAAAGTGCCTCCTGGGATAAGGTTGGGGGCTAGCCTCAGTTCCAGGATGACTCCTTCTCAGCCGGCAACATCATCTAGGAGACTGGAGACTATGGCTGCCACCCTCCCCCCAGTCCCCTGCTCACATAGCACAGGAGCAGAGTGGTAGCCCTGCAGAGGGGACCACCATGTACGTCTCTGGGGCCAGGTTTACTGCTCGCTGTGATCACATCTCATCCTTAAAATCTACACAGTGACTCTGGAATGAATGTAGATCCACTTCATAGAAGAAACAGTTCCTGTGAGATGAATTGACTTGCCCAGGGTCCCTTGGCAAAGGTAGATGCAAGATGTTCAACTAGATTAGTTTTGCTCAAAGTTCCTGCTCTTAGCCCTAAATGCCATGAAGAAGAGCAACGTAATTAAGCCAAGCTGTATATCCTGCCGTCTCCACCTTTCCAGTTGTGTGACCTTGGGCAAATCATTTAATCTCTCTAAGCCCCAGTTCCCTCCTCTGTCAAATACAGGGTGCCTATCACATAGGGTTGCTTGGAGATCACTGCAAAGTGCCTACCATGAGTGTTCACTGTGGGTAGTGGTGTTACTCCAAAGCAAGAGAGATCGGATGGAGTGGGGCAGAGTGGGAGCAGGAAGCCTGGGCTGGGGATTGAACTGAAAGGCTAGTATGAAGAGGAATACAAAGAATGATCATTTACACATGTCCAGGCAGAAGAAGAAGTCCAGAAGTAGGAAGGAGAAAATTCTAGAGCCCTGTTCTTCCATAGGCTCCCAGAGAAAACATGGCAATTGGGTTTGTAAGGAAGAAACCAGTCTGGAAGTCAAAGCGAACGTGCACATTTTAGCCAGCACCCACTCTGGCAGTAGGACGGGTCTCCCACACTCAATGGTAAGCAAGAGGTAACAGCCGGAGCAGCACGGAGGTAGCAGAGCCATTGGCACTGATGGGCTCAGATCACGGGGAAGCCAGGGCACACAGAAGGGGAAAAAAGGATAAAAGTTTCTTGTTCAGCATCAGAAGAAAAGCCTGTATGGCACTTGCCAGAAAATATTCTTGGTTTGGAATGTTTTCAGGACCCTAAATTTAATGGGCAGAAATTCTTTCTCAAGTACGGTGCTACTACCAGTTGCCCTTATGAACATGAAAATTTTCATTTCATTGTGAATATGGAACACAGTGTCTTGAGCTAAATGACTCCCGAGAAGGTCTTCCTCTTCCTCTGCAGGATGAGTTGAGGAGACTCCTCACCACCAGACAAATGGAGGCCAGTGAGCTTGGAGGTAAGAGCATTAGCACCACGAGGTGGGACACCTCTCCCACTCCATCCAGACTTACTGATGTAGCAAGAACTCTGGGATGGATGCTGGGGCTGCAGCTCAATGGTGGGGCATTTACCTAGCCTGGCCTTCAACCCCAGCGTGGCAAAACTAAATAAATAAATAAAAGAACTCTTGGAGTTCTTGTTTGGCAAACCAGAATTTGTAAGGATAAAAGACAGAAAGGGCCCTTAAAACAAATGAATGACATTCATTTATAATGAGGGAGCAAAACTATGGGGTGAAATAATTCCCAGAACACTTGGGCAGAGGCCCATCAGAGCCGGGCACCAGTCATGCCTGAGACTGGCGCAGAGCGGGGGGGGGGGGGGGTGGCCCTCGGCGCAGGCTGACTTGGCATCAGAACTGGCTCTGTCTGTCACTGGCTGTGTGGTCTCTCTTGGATCTTTTTGAGCCTTGCATTTCTCCCAAGGTCCTTATGGAAACCCAGTGAGCTAATGCTCGTAAATTCCCTTGCACGTGGGCCCTGGTACAGTGAAAGTGGAGGACCCGTCTCTTGGCAATGGTATGTACTCATTTATCCATTTAACAGCTTCTTGTATGTGCCCAGCATTGTGCTGGGGGAACACAGTAGGGACCCAAAATAGGCCACCTTGCATTCTCACTGGGGAGAAAGTCAATAAACAATAGTTAACCAGATCTAACATCCCGGATGAAAAGCACCCAGAAGAAAGGGAAGCAAGTTGGTTCTGAGAGGGGATGAGAAGTTCCTCGTTGGTGGGGCCAAAGGTACCTCGGAGTCACTCACCTGTAAGAATTTCCAGGGCAAGCTATACAAACAGCTAGAGAGAATGTTCTGCTCAGGGAGGAATGAGTACAGCAGACCTGGTGCACTCAGCTCAGAGGGAGAGTTTAAGGGGCAGCAGAAACCCATGTGACTTCTTGGCAATGAGTAGACAGAGGTCGGTCCCCAGTGAGGCCACAGAGTGACAGGAGCCAGGGGAGGACTTGATGTTTATCCCAGTTGCCAGAGGAAGCCACTGAGACCTCTGCACAGGGCAACGGTGTGTCTGCCCTGGGTCTCAAAGGAGTTCCAGATGCTACATAAAGGAGGCACTGTCAGGAGGGGTGCGAGTCACAGGCTATCGTAGAAGTCCCAGGCAGATGCAGTGTGGGAGAAGATGCAAAATGATGGGCTTTGGGGTTAGTGTGAAGGTGGAGCTGACAGAGCCAGGGAGCTAGATGCTAGAGAATAGACCATTATACCATCCCCAAGTGTGGGCTCTGAGTACCAGGGTGAAGGTGGTGCCCCTTACTCCAGCTAGGAAGATCTCAGGAGGTACAGGTTTGGGGCAGGTTAGAAAGCATAGGTAGCTGGGCACAGTGGCACATGCCTGTAATCCTAAGGGGGCGGAGGCAGGAGGACCACAGATTTGAGGCTAGCCTCAACAATTTAGCAAAACCCTGTCTCAAAAAATAAGAAGTACTGGGGATGTAGCTCAGTAGAAGAGTGCTGGAGAGAGAGAGGGGAAAGGAGGGAAGGAAGGAAGGAAGGGAGGGAGGGAAAGAGAAAGGGAGAGAAAAAAGCATGGGTGCTTCAATTTGAAGTTTTAAATTTAAATGATGTAAATTTCTTTCTAAGCAAGGCAGTGTTCACCAAATAAGCTTTCCAGCTCTCACCTGTTCCCTGGCCCAACTTATCCCCAGAATGACTGATGAGAATGGAGAGAGGGCATCTTGAGGGGGAGACCCTCCTCGAGACTCACCTGCCTGTGTCTCCCACCAGACACACAGGGTGGGCGCCATGCTTTATCCATCTTTTCCAGTGCTCATCCCTTAGGTTTGGTCCAGGAGCTACATCTCTTTGGTCTGATTCGTTGTTGAACTCTTAAAACAGTGGGAAGAAGCCCGTGAGAAGACTCCCCCCATAATATAATCAGAAGTTGAAGGACCTCTAGCTTCACAGAGGTTCCAGCAGTCTCCTGAATCTACGGAGTCAAGGCCTCTCCACCTGTTTCCTCAATATCTTGGCCATTTGATTGTTTCCTGCTTCAGACATGATGTTAGTTCCAGGACCCTGAAGGCAGGGGAGCAGAGAGCAACACTCTTAAAAGTCCCGGCAGGATGGACTTACCAGATCTCTGCAGGCAGCTGTGTGCATGCCCTGGTCCTAGTGGTGGCAGAGTTGTTTCTGAAATCAGAAACGAGATTGCAGGCAGCCCAAGCCCTCAGGCCAAGGTGGGCATATGGCCCAGCATCATCCTGTCCTTGCCCAGGGTGACCCTGGGATGGCACATGGACTCTTCTACATTCAAACTCAAACCAGCTCCCTGCACTCTCCCCTGCAAGGATTGGAGCCCTTGCCAGGCCCTTGCCATAGCAAAATGTACCAAATCAAACAGATCTGCCAGCAGAAGAACAAAGATGTGTTCAGAAACTGTCAGGAAATCAGTCTTGAGCTCACTCTATCTATTCCTCCTCCTTAAGGACATAGTGCTAAAGCTTGGGCCATTAAACCAACCCCCAGTCCCCTGCTTGAGGCCAAGCAGTGGCCTGGGGAAGTGACCTTGTGTTTGGTGGCCTAAATGCTCAGGGATGCGCAGTGGCAGAGAAACCCCTGGCAGAGGGAAAAGCCCAGTTTGACCCAGGGTCCCAGTGCTGTCCCCCACTGGCTGCATGTCAGAGGAGTTGTTGTCATTGTTCTCAGCCTCCTGTCTCAGCCATTAAGGCACAGTGACAGCACCTCCCTCACAAGTCACCTGCACACTGAATACCACGTGTGTGGCACACGTGCTCTCGGGAATTACAGCCACTGCTGTCCTTCAGCAGCCCCACGGACCTGGAGGTGCCTTCCTCTGGGATGGCCTTTCCCTGCCCATCGCTCACTGCCCAGGTCCACCTGGCCACAGGGCAAACTGTGGTCACACCCATTTTATGAGCTGCCACCTTCGCTGTCCTCCTGCAGCCACACCTACCTCCTTGACAAGTAGAAATGAGGTCCTACATTTGAATCTTGCCCTTGAGTCCACAACAATCCTAGAAGGCAGAAGATCTTGCCCTAGTGAGCAGGTGAGGTTTAAAAGAAGCCGACTGGCCTGCTTAAGAGTTCAGTGACAGTCTGGGAGAAGAGTCAGCCCACCCACCTGTCACTCCACCTGCACCCACTCAACCACCTGCTCTTGGCTTGAGGGCAGAGAGGGAGCCTCAGGAACCCCCAAATAATGGTGGAGTCAGTCTAGATATGGTTCAGGGAGGAGCAGGGAGAGGAGGGAGACCCCCAGCTAGAGGCTCAGTGGACCCCAAACCTGGAGAAGAGAGAAAGTTGACAAAGAAGATCATGGCCAGGAAAATGTCCCCAAGATCTGAAGCCTAAGAGGCTCAGGGTCTGAGGAGTAGCGCAGGGCACCAGGGGTTTTCAGCCAGGTCACTGTGGGGCACAGCCATGTGTTCAGCAAATAATTAATGAGGCCCAATGATCTTAGGTGCCGATGGTGGGGACACACACTGCTGTGAACAGGGTAGACGATGCCCCCCTCCTCATGGGGATGACTTCTAGTGGTGAGAGAGACAGACAATAAGCAAGTCACAGATGTGCAGGAGCCCACCTGGTCCTCTCAGAGCTCGGTTACGGGTTCTCTGATCTTGACCTTGAGTCACATCCTAATTGAATCTGAGCCTAATTGTTCTCTGCAACAAACGAGGGGCAGCTGGGAGAGCTGTATGAGAGAGCACCAATGAAAAACCAGTTGGGACCTCAGGAAATGCCATCGAATGAGATGGTGACAAGAAGGGGGCTGGAATCTAGGTTCCGACCAACATTCTCTGCTTAGCCAGATTTACTCATCCTCCCCGGGACTTTTCAACTAGGCCTTGAAACTTGGGCTCCTGTGTTTGTCTCTGCATTGTCCAAGAATCCCACACATCTGATGGCCCTCCACATCCTGTCTCTACCACCTCCAGGTGATATCTGATCACCCTGGCCTGCCTTTAGCAAGAATCCTGGTAGATCGGTTTAGCCAGAATTCCATTCTCACCAGAAGTTTCCTCTTAGAAACTTCCATCTACGGACCTCATTCAGCACCTTGGACAAATTCCCACTTGCTGTGTTTTGTGCAGAGTTGAACACAATCCCCTTCCCCCCTTTGCAAAATTCATTAGAGGGGTCCCTACACCTATGAGATGATCCCCATCTTAAATAAAGTTCCTTATCATCTTTATTACATGTCATGAATAACTTTTCTCTAACTGTCCTACCACTTCCTAGCTGTGTGATCTCAAACGAGTTATCTTACTAACCTCTCTGGGCCTCAAGAGCTTCGAGTGAAAATGGGGGATAAGTCCTACCTCATGGATTATTATGAGGACTAAATGAAAAAATACAATAAAGCAACAGGCCCTGGGTTTAGCACCCAGTAACCCTTGGTAGATGACAGCTTCTGCTCACATGTCCATCACATCAGCTGCTTTGTTTACTACAAGTGTGGGTCATGACCACCCGATCAAGGTTCCCAAACAGCCGTAATGTACAGACCATGCCTAGGCCAGTATTTCTTCAGGCCCTCCAGGGCTGATTTGTGTTAACTTTATTATTTATGAGTCTAGCTAGAAACTATTGCTCCTTTTCAACTATAAAAGCAAGACACATTTACTAATAAAGACTAAACAAAACCATAAAATTCAAATGAACAACATTTATTTAAAGTGATTGATGATGATGTTTGAGGACATCAAGTAGGCCCCTCCACATGAGGAGGGTAGGAGTGCCAGGGCCCAGGCTCTGGAATTCTTGTCATAGATGCCAAGCAGTGACAGCATTCCTGTTTGCTTTCCACTCTCAGATCCTCTGAAAACTGTCAGCGTGTCTCTTCCAGGTCACCCAGGATAGCTCTGACCTTTGACATCAACACAGCCGAAAAGTACTCGGGTCCTTCCCTCCCTTCCAAATTCTCTAGAATTTGCTTAGGTTGATCCCACTGACCCCAGTACTGGGATCAAAACTAGTATACCATTGAGCTACAACCCCGCCATTTTTATTTTTGAGGCAGGGGGCTTGCTAAGTTGCTCAGACTGACCTTGAACTTGCATTCTTTCTTAGCCTCCCAAATTATTACAGAAGTATGCCCCTGTACCTGGCTTACATTGATTTTTAAAAGATGAGGATGTAGCTCAGTGATAAAGTCCCTGGTTTCTATCCCTAGCACCACACCAAAAAAAGGTCTCTTCCCATCAAACACTTGAAACCTTACATCTGGAAAGTACACATGGTAGAATCAGTTTACTTGGTTATTATCTGCACCCACCTATCAGGATGGAGCCCAAAAGGAAGTGCAGGAAGCTTCATCAATCTAGGTTAGGGGTCTGGATTAATACATAATGGAGTTTAAAGAAGGAGGCAAAGAAATTGTGGCTTGGGGGCAGTGGAAGCTCAGAGCAATGGAGGGAGATGTTGCTCTAGTTGGAGCCAGGAGGCCACAGAGTTTTTATATCTGGTGTCTCCAGGGCAGGGAGGGCAGAGATGTGGGCTGAACCTCAGAACAGGCCACTGGGCATCAGCTTGGTCTCCCTGAGGGCGGGAAGCCTCTAAGTGTCAATCATACAATGACCATTCACCCTACATGGTGTCAGGCATGTGCCAGGCTCTCTTCTCCCATCAGAGAACTGACATCATCTCCCCGGGTTCTCAGGCATATACACCAAACAACCTGGGAGGGTCATCATCTGAGTCAGGGCCAGGTGGTCAGAGATGCTGCCAAATTTCAAAGTAAGTGGTTTTTCTAGAGCCCACCCAAACCATCAGCCCCACTGCTGCAAGGGCCCCAGATCCCTCTTTTGCAAGTTGGTTGAGCTTTCTGCCCTGCTACCACCCCAGCTCTTTCTACTCCTTACCCACCAACCCCACATATACAGCCCTGCACCCGAGCGGGACAGCAAAGACCATGAGCCATGTGCCCAGCAGAGCTATCCCAGCCCAGCACAGCTGTCCCAGGTGCTGGAATACTGATAACACCAGAAGGGTTCACAAATTACCTCTATTATAGGCCTACAGCAAGCTTGCCTCCCTAACATTCCCCTAGTCCTTCCCACAATCCAACAGATAAAGGATTATCATCCAGCTCAGTGGGAGCTCTCAGGAAGCTACTTTTCAGCCCCAGAACCAGCTACTAACAGCTTCAAATATCAACACCTCCCCCTTCGGAGTCTAGGAGGCTGAGTAGGGACCTGAGCTCTGGCCCAGCCCCCAGCCTGCTGAACCTCCAGAGAAGATAGCACTGTGCCCTCCATTTCAACATGCTCCCCTCTCCGGATACCACCCAAAAGAAGGCCCCTTGTCCAGCAGCTGCCTACAAGGCCACTGTCCAGCCAAGGACCAGGATACCCAAAGTTGGCAAGGAGCAAGCCTAGTGAACTGGTACTGCATTCACCTTCCCAGCATCCCACACCTGTGGAGCAGGAGTCAGAGATGCGTATGAGCTGGTCCATGGGGAAGCCCTCATCAGGTGAAGGCACCAGAGTGGGCCAGAGGCTCTGAAAAGACCAACAGGAATGGGCATGGGAACAGCAGAACCAGGGGAGGCTGGTCAGAAGAAACCAGCAGGAACAGCAGAGTAGTGCCCTGTGGCTCCGTTGAGGATGTAGCTCAGTGAAAAAGTCCCTCGTTTCTATCCTTAGCACCACATGGTCCCTCGGACAACCATAGGGAGGAAGGAGTAGGGACAGGTTGGAGCACGGGAGCAGGACCCTGTACAGACCTGAAAAATGGTAGGATTGAGAGGGTGAGGCAAAGCTATGCCAGGCAGCACTGCCTCTCAGGATTTTGTCCCGAGAGGTGGTGAGGCTCTCTTTCCCTGAGGCCTCAACACTTTTTCTCTTCTTGGTCCCCTCTGACACTTCCTTCAGGGATAAGGTGACTTTATGTGTCTTGGACTCTGCAGCCAAGAACAGAATTTCAGCCTGGCCTTCCCTGGGGCTGCCTTCAGGTGTTGGCTGACAGGCAGGCTGCTTGTGAACCTCTGCTGCCCTCTGAAGGACTGTTCTAGAATTGCATCTACTCAAGGGTTTCAGAAAAATACAGTGCATGCCCCAGCCAGGGATGGCAAGAGGTCTCTGAGCTCCAGCACCTCAAGATGCTCCAATATCCATCCCCCTCTGATAATGACAGGTGCAGAGCTCAGTTGGAACAGAGGCAGAGTTAAAATACAGGTATTTCACCCACAGACCCACATCCCCCACCTAAATGGGTCCAAGTGCCCTCTGAACCCCTCTGCCAGAGCTCAGCCCCCAGGCACCTTGTCTCTTAACTTTGGCAATTATCTCTGGTGCTTATGTGACATTTCATGTTCTTGCCATTTACTTGCCTCCCCGACACCTCACCACACTAGACTATCAGCTCCAAGAGGACAGGGGCCCCGTCCTCCTGATGCTCAGTAGAAGAGCTTATTGGACTACGATCTCCTCCAGATGAAGCAGCTCCTGCTGTACCCTCCTGCGGGATTGGTTCAGTCTCTTGCAGAACAAGCTGCAGCTTTGCAGGGGCCTCTCCCTCAGGTTGAGCTGAGCCTGCCCTCCAGGTCAATGAGTTCCCTCCTGGGCCTCCCCTGACCTTTTAAACTGCCCTCTGGCTCTCTAACATTACCACCTTTTCCTTTTCCACTGTGCATACACTCCTGTAAAGCCATATCAACCCCAGGAAGATGCCTCCTTCATCTGCAAATGAAGATGCAAAGGCAATCTACCTCACTGTACCCAAGGAAGGACCAGATAGGGACAATGTCCTGGCCCCTTTATGACATCAGGGCCTTGAAGGTCTCCATTGTGACTGTGCTTAGACAATTGCTTAATTGCATGAAAGCGGTTAAGATGAAAATAGCATGTTTAAAACTTCTATGGGGCAACTGGCCCTGAGAAAGGGTATTATTCTGCACATCTTGAGGTAAGAAGCCTGTAGACTCATCCATGTCACACAAAAAAAAAAACAAAACAGAGAGCAGCTTGGTCAGAGCGAAATCAGGTGGCCTGATCACACTTGTCATCTCCACATATCACATGGCCACAAAGCTAACTAGAAAACCCTAAAGATATGGACCCTGGGGGAAAGTCTTCCCAGCAACAGAGGACCGGGCTCCACCAGCACTGGGGGCTCTGCAGTAAGGCCAGTTGCATCTCTGCCCCACTTCACAGAACAGAACAAGGCAAGCTGGGACCTCAACAGGGGTTCCCACCTGAAGAGGTGATGGAAGGAGCTGGTGCAAAGGCTTTCCTGAGGGCACAATCTCCAGTGCAGAGCTAGTCCTGTTGCTTTAGGAGCCACAGGTTGGAATCTGGAGTCCAGACTGTCCTGGCAAATTGCAGAGAGGGCCTTAGATTTCAATAAGTGACCTTTCTGTTGGAGCTAATTGAGGAGGGCTTGCCATGATGCCAGACATGAGACGCCCGCCAGGGAGGAGAGAGGGAGGAAGGAGTGAGAAGGCGGGGCTCTATGCCTGCTGCTTCCAGTAAAAGGCAGGCGTTTTGGCAGTAGGCTTCAGTCTTGTTGCTATTGTAAATCATAATAAGCGGATTATTGCAGCACTTGTTCTTAAAGTTTCCCCAAATTGTTCCAACTGAGTTGTGAATAGCAGCAGGATTATGGGTAGAGTTTATTTATAGGCAGGAAGAGCCCTCAGTGCTTTATCTTCCACTCAAAGACTCCATGCACTGTAAGCCCATCTCCCCTTCCTGCCCAGCCCAGGTTGAGCAAAGCCCCTGTACCCAAGTCCCCTGGGGCTGGCAGGGTGGAGTTGCAGCAGTTGACCCCTCAGCTGCTCACATGAGCTTATTTGGTATGAAAAATAAAGAGCTTCAAAAAGACTTGAGTTGGGTTTCCAAGTCAACTAAGTATTAGTAAAAACCTTTGGGTATGGGCAAAATTTCTCCAACTCTCCTTCCAATGGGGATCTCCACCCGCAGGCTGGGCCACCCTTCCTCTGTCTGGGCTGCACCAGGGCTGGGCCTTCCCCTGTGCCAAATTGCCAGAGTTGACATTTATGTCAGTGTTTCCATTATAAAATGCTTTTTTCCTCCTTCAAGAATATATAATCCAACTGTTAAATTAACTCTCAAAGCTGCAGCTGGCAAAGTATTTTTATTTCCTTTCGGATAGAAGGTGCACCTGGCCAGGTCTCCCCAAGATCCTCCCTGGAAAGACTACCACTGGGAAAAATAAAGAGTTTCAGCAGCTCTAGGTCATCCTCATGAATGCAGGGCTATGGGCCGTGGCCTAGGGTTGCTTGGCCAGGGAACTGTTAAAACAACAGCTACTCAGGAATAAAAAATCTTAGAAACCTGTGGTGTCATGGCCTGGAACCAATAACAAAAGGCTCCATTGAGACTCCAAGCTTGCCAAAATACCTGTACCTGACCCAGCACCCAACAAGGGAAGCACTCAGCACACAACTCACATCAAAATGCAATGCAACGTGTTAGCCCAGTTCTAAAAATCCTTATTAACGCCTTTAATATACAAGAATCAAAAGTACAGCAGTTTTACAATGTAGGAAAATTTAATACATACTATATAAACAACATTATTTACATCAGAAATCACTAGGACAGTGGCATTTTTCACAAATATAAATTAATTACTGTTTAGTCAACAGATTTAAAAGTCCACAATTTTACAATAAAGAAAAAAACCACCTGTCCCCAGGCGGGTGGGGCACAGATGGACTAAAGCAGCCTGGACCCCGACAGTGGCTCTCCTTGCCCAACTTGGCTGCCCCTAGATGAGCCAGAAGACTGGTGCTGGGCTGGGCCACTGCTCCTGCTGACAAGTGGATTTTGGTCTGTAGGATTTCAGTATTGTCAAGTGAACTCCCAAATAAATTGCCTTTGCACCTCAGGCCTGATGCAATTTTTAGACTCAGGGCCAGAATGTCTGCAGCGTGTTGGGGTAAAGTGTGGGGTTCCCTTGGAAGGGTTTAGGGAATGCCTAATGTGAGAGCAAGCCTAGGACCATCAGGTTAGGCTCCCCAGAGGGCCTGGCTGTGTCCCTCCAGTCCCCCTGAGAGACTACAGTGAGCAGCACGGGAGCTCGCCTTGTCCTTTTCTAGGACTATGGCACATCCTCTCCATCCCTGTTTACTTCAGATTTTGATGATGCAGACTCCCTCCTTCCTCACTTCCTGCTATTCATTCAAAGCCAGGCTCCATGTAATACCATCCTCAGATTCCTGGGGCAGTTTCTCCCATTTCCAAAAGTGAGAGAATTTTACCTGTGCAAACTTCTGTTGTGATTTAAACATATACTTGTACTGATTAAAATCAGTGAGGAAATGCCTCCTTTCTCCCAACCCACTTTTCAAATAAACTTCAACACCTAAAACAGATGTTTAATGGGGGATACTGTAATTTTAGAATCAATATAACACTGATCTGGCCCATATTGCCTTTTGCTACATCATATGGCACTAAAAGTCCTGAATGTGAACAAAAGGAAGTTCCTTTTTTTCCTCATGATGAGACATCTTTGGGAATAACTCACAACTCCTATCAACAACTTGAGAGAAAAACCTGGGTAAGTATGGATGGTGCCTCCAACCCTGCAGCTTCCCACGGGGGCTCATCCCCTTCTTACCCCGACATCCCAACACTCAAGGTCCAGCAAATCAACCCAATCTTCCTCTTTGGCTTGGGCAGAACACAGGATAGTATTGATATTATCAGCAAGAAGCTCCATCTGTGGTTTCCTTTTCCATGTGTGGTCAAAGTGGAGATTTGATTTCCTGCCTTCACTGAGCAGTCATGGCAGGCCTCCCCATGGGAGGATGGAGGCCAGATGCTCCGGGCTCTGTTGTAGGGTGTGCATGTACAAGGCCAGGGTGAGCCACCCCAAGTACAATAGAGGCTAAGAAGGTAGTGAGCCTTCCCTGCAGGAACCCTGACTCTCACCTGGAAACTCAGCACCAGCCCTATAATGCTCTGTACAGCAGGAGAAATGGCTCACCATGGCTATATCTGTTTCCCTCAGGGGAGGCAATGCGGGCATGTTTTGGTAAAGCCAATAACGGTGCTGCCTAGGATATCAGCAAGTATGTGACAAATGATCTTACAGAGGTCCCCACAAGTTAGTTCAGGGAGTTCAACCCTGCACATACCCATTAGCTTAGAACCTGGATACTCGTATGTTCAAGTCAAGTTTTTCTGTCTCCATCTGGAAAAGCTTTGGATACAATACTGGCAAGCTATACTGAAAATTAATAAAACAAAAGGCCTGAGCATCAGTACAGTGAAAGGAGCTTGCCTTATGATACAACAAACCTGTCCCCCAATCCTGCCTCCATTCAACTCCAGTACAACTCTTACCACTTATAACTCAGGTACCCTGTCTGTAGACAATTTCTATTTGGGAAAAAAATTAACTTAGGTTTATACTTTACAGATCTTATACTAAAGGAAACCAAGTATAATTCTACTGATCTCTAACAAGCAATGGAAACTTCTTTACCACAGGTTACTTATTTTCATCTCACCACCCCATGAATTCTGGGAGATCTGTGTAATCTACTTTGTCAAGCTGTGCAAAGGAAACTAAAATGTAGCTGCAGATGTTGACCTATTCCAATACTGAAAGCTCCCCCATTTGCTGGCACTACTAAAGCCCCCTTTCAAGAAACCTGCCAACCACCTACACAAGTGTTCCCACCTCTGTGCTTGCCCACTGGTCAGCAGGCCTGCCTCTGCTTCTTGTCCAGGACCTGTGGTTTTCCTCTCGCCACAAGAATCAGAAATCCACCAGGGATTCCTGTCCTGGTCACACTAGGCCCCTCCCTACCTCCACCCTAGACCCACTCAGCCCAATCCCCAATCAAGGAATAACCACGCTGACATCCATGTTGCCTAACTCACAGTACTTGAAAATCAGTCAGAAGGACACTACTTTCCCTGGCACAGGGAAAAGCAGGCCCACCCAGGAGACCAAACCCTTGAAATGTACAAAGACAGTGTGGGGAAAATTAGTGTTGGTAGGAAGGAGGACATGGTAGAAGTAATTTTCCTCTCTTGCTGTCCTCTACCTACTCCCACCCTGTAGTTTTCACATAATGAAGCCAAGTGTATAATCTCTCCCAAGGACACGTTTGAGGAGTACACCTGCTCCCCTTTAAGTCCTATGATATGAGATCCACCCACTCACCCCACTCCCCAACAGCAGCATCCATCATGTCATAGTGAACCAAATCCCACACTGTCCAGCAGATCCTGGTAGCCTTCATGCATCAATTCCTTCCCCTGACCACTGCACCAAAGTCCAGGAACACTGAACCTGGCAGTTAAACATTCATGACTCTTAAGATCCCAGATTCCTTTGCTGGGGAAACAGCCCAATAAAGCTGGTGCACAAAAAGTCACCTCTTCCTCCTAGCACCCATCAGGTGAGAGGCCAAAACCAGGCTGGAGTGGGATGGGGTGCCAAAGTGCAGGAGTGGTGACCCAAATCAAAGCCCGCCCGAAGAAAGGCCTCCCACTCCTTCAAGTGCTCCTTCAGCCGGTGAGTTGACGGCAGCAGCATGTCCAGAAACTCCACTCACCGGTCTAGATACCTGGCCACTGTTGGACCAGACCAAAAACGTCCACATGATGACTCCTGCTCTCCTCTTTCTGAGCTGTCCTTTATGTTTTCCGAACATTCCAGTTATAATCTGGGTTGTTTTTCTGTTCTAGTGATCTCTCCAAAGGAGACCTGTGATCCAGGGGTGACTTGGAATCGTGAGGAGATTTCTGAGAAGGGGGTGAACGAGGATCTGAGACTGCAGGGTGCAATGGGGGCAGGGGCTGTTTATATTCCCCCAATTTGTCTGTGTGGAAAGAGCGGTAATGGTCTGAGGGTCCCTGGCCATGGTAGCCCATAGGGGGGCGGTGATCAGACATTCGACGGAAATCCTGCTGGTGGTAATTTTGAGGCCTAAAATCATCAGATCTCCTCCTCTTGGAGTCATGATGGTGTCTGAAACAGAGATGTGAAGATTAGCTGAAAGACCAAAACCAGACTCCCATCCACTGGGATTTTCTAATACACTCATACTCAATAGACTCAGAGACAAATGCTTACATTACCAGGAAGCAAAAACAAATAAACAAATAACAACAACCACAAAATTAAAGCAATTACAAAAGATCATTTTTCACTTATTGGTAAAATGCATCCTATAAAATGACACAGAACTTGCTGATACAGTACACATACACTTGAACAATCACTGATGGCTTTGTAAACCATACTCATCAGGAAAATATACCAACTATAAACATTTTCATGTATCTTGACCAAGTTCAGGAGGAAAAAACTCACTGAAATTACTTTGTAAGTTATTAGTAACTCAGATATCAACCTAGATAGTCAAAAACATGTGAAAGGTTGATAAAATTATTTTTTAAATTGACTCTGTTAAGAGTACTGAAACTTTAGTTTGGGCCCTGACAAACTACTCATTATATCATTAAAAGACTACTCAAAAGGTAAAACAACCCAATTTTAAAACAAAGGACTTGAATAGACATTTTTCCAAAGATAAACAAACCACCAATAAGCACAATGAAAAGATGCTCAATCTCAGTAATAGTAGGGAAGGGCATATCAAACCCACAATGAGACCATTTTACATACACTAGGATTGGCTATATTTTTTAAAAATATAGAAAGGTAATTAATGATGAAGATGCTGATAAATTACACTGTCAGACATTGCTGGTAGAAATATAAAATGGTTCAGCCACTGTGGAAAACAGTCTGGTGGTTCCTAAAACATTAAAAAATTATAATATGACTTAGTAATTCCACTCCTAGGTAAGTATACACACAAGAACTAAAAACAGGTATGTGAACAAATATCTATATACCAGTATTCACTGCAGCTTTATTCACAGTAACCAAAAGATAGAAACAAACTCAATGGCCACCAACAGATGAATGAATAAACAAAATGTGACATTTATCCATATACTAAAGTACTATTCAGCCACATAATAATGATAAATGCTACAATGTACACAAACTGCAAAAACATGTTAGGTCAAGAAGCCAGAAAAAAGGTCACATATTATATGGGTCCCCCCTGCAGGAAATGTCCAGAATAGGTAAATACATAAAGAATGCAGACTGTCAGTTCCTGGCCAGGGCTGGGGAGAGAGAAGAATGGGAAATAATTGCTTAATGGTTATGAGGTTTTCTTTGCAAGTGTTTTGGAACTAGATGGAAGAGACTGAATAACACTGTAAATGTACTAATGTAACTGAACTGTTCACTTTAAAATGGTTCATTTATGCAGTGTGAAGTTCACCTCAGTGAAAGGAGTATGGGGAGAATTAGGTATTCAGGTTCAAAGAAACAAAATGTACAGAACTATGGTTTTCAAGATACCACATGAACAACAGTGCTCCTTGAGGGATGAAAACTAATGAAATTAGTCTTCTAATTCCCGCTGCTCACTACTATATCACAGAGAAAGATATGACACAGGGAGAGGAAAACCTAGGAAGAGGCTTTCAGACTGCTGGTGGACCAGAGTTCACATGACATGGCATAATCGAAGAGAATCCTGCATAAACAGAAGATCTGAAGATCTGCACAGGGTTCCTTCCCCTCTTCAAGTTCTTAACATTGCTCGGGATATGAATGTGAGGAAAGGACCCATGGCTAGGGAAAGAACCACCTAGAAGGATTAGAGGTTATTACCTTGTATTCACACAAAGCCCAGCAGCGGATCTTGCCAGCCAAACCCATAACCTTACTAAATTTAAGGGGCATTATTGAGTACAGTGTAACAGGGATTCTTACCTAAGGGTGGGCAATAATTAGCCCCTGACCAGGCACTTACTCCAGTTCTGCCTAATAAATCTTATCAGTAAGATCTGGAAGAATCAAACTTTCCAAATAATCTGCACCTTATAATAAAAATTTAGAATACTTATAGAACTATAAAAAGCACACAACAAGGTAAATTTTACCTTGCATCAAATAAAAAATCATGAGGCAGTGAAACTAACACCCATAATAAAGAGGTAAATCAATTGAAACTGACCCAAATGATATAATTAGCAGACAAGGGCACTGAAATTATTCTGATAACCTATATTCCACTTCTGAGAGTTTAAACTGAGACACAGAAGATGAAGGAAGGAAAAAAAAAACACACACACACACCCTAATACAATTTTTAGAGATAAAAACTACAAGGTATGAAAAGTATATTTTATATAATGAATAGGCCTCATGGGCAGATAGACAATGAAAAATAAAATATTAATACACCTGGAAGACATAGAAATAGAAACTATCCATAATTAAAAAGAAAAAAAAAAAAGAAAGTCCTTCAGGAAAAGAAAAATGGTACCAAATAGAAATACAGATCTATCTATGTAAAGGCAGACAGAGAAAGTATCCACTAAAGCCAGATGAGAAACGTACAGTGAGGGCTGAAGTCTCCTTCTAAGGAGATGTCTGACACTAGGCTACCACTGCTCAGCTAATGTAGTCTGCCTTTCCAGATCTTTCAAAACAGAAGACATTGAGGGATATGAACAAAATTTTCCCACTTTAAATTCAAGCTATAATCCAGGGCTAAGGTGTAGCTCAGTGGTACAGCACTTGGGTAGCACATATAAGGTCCTGGGTTCCATTTCTAGCACCACAGCTAGCAAACAAACAAAGCATCAGCAGCTGAGAAAAAAACAAATGCTATGAAGCTAAATAAATATATAGCCAATTCCTAAATTCAGAAAATTTAGGGAAAACTTTGTCAGCATTCCCATACTTGCTAATTCTCATAATTTAAAAGTACTGGCTCATCATATCACTGGTAGTTTTATATAGCTATACAGCAGACACAATTTCAAAGGCCTTGACTCTTAAATTATGGAATTCTGGCAAACCAAGGACCATTGGCTTATTTCATCTCAGAATCCCTACTACCTAATGTGCTACTGAGACTATAACAAAGAGCTTAATATTTCTTTTTCTTCTTCTTTTTTTGGGGGGTGGGGGTGGGGGTTGTAGAATTGAAAATTAAACCCAGGTCCTTAAGCATACTAAAAAACTGGGCAAGCACTTTACCACTGAGTTTACCCTACCCTCACCCCACCAACCCTTTATTTTTAATTTTAAGGCAGGGTCTCACTAATTTGCAGAGGCTGACCTCAAACTTGCAATACTCCTACTTCAGCCTGCCCAGTAGATGGAATTACAGGCATGTGTGGGATCACTATCATGCCTGACATAAAAATCCCTACTCTTTACCATTTCCTCCTATAAGTAGTTCTTGGCGAGGTCAGTGCACGGTGTCTCAGAACTTTTTACATACCTGTCATAATAATCTCTGTGTCCCCGGTGGTCTCGGTCACTGCTGTACTGATCATATGGTCTTTTTCTGGACAGATTGTTGGGTCGATAACTTCCAGAACGGTGGGCATCCATATGTCGCCGGTCCCCATAGTGGTGGTCCTTGTACCAGTGCTGCTCATACTGATGATGCCGGTCACTTCCCCATGGTGGATTACTGTTGCCACCACCATAGTTGAACTTTCTTTCCCTCTGCCAGTCTCCTCGATCTGCAGAAAAAGAATCTCATGACTATAAGAAATGACTTAATCTCAAAAGGTTTGAACTGAAAGGCTGACACATGTTACAAGCAAACATTAAATCTCCTGATGGTTAACATATCAGTAATGAGTGTTAACATTCTCCCTTCCTCCTAAAATCTAAGAACTGCTACTTTTCATTTTCTAGATCTGTTTACCTTCCAATCTGTGACAGATGGTCAAAAAAACCAAAAACAAACAGTAATTTGGAAAACAATACATTGAATTTCACAGCTGCAAGATAATACCATCTCCCCTCGATTTACACATCTAAAGTTTATTTCACCTAATACAGTTAGGCTGTGTCATTTCTGAAAATATCTTGATTATATTAACTGATTCTCCTATTCTTTTTCCCTAGCCCACAACTAGACCTCTTCCTCTGACAAAAAGTAATTCTTCTAATTATGAACTTGGATCAGCATTCGAACTCTTAAAAGATAAGGCCAAACTAAGATCCATTTAACTTCTGTAGCTTCCCTTTCACCTAAGGGAAGGACTCACACTTACTTGGCTCAGAAAAGGTAGTGAAAACACAGAAGCCCAGGGATGGAGGCTGTTGTGATTTGAATTATAACCCCCCAAAATTTATGTCTACCCAGAACTTTTGAGTGTGACTACTTGAAAATTGGGTCTTGTAGATATAATTAAGTTAAGGATCTTGTATTTAGCTTAAATCCAATGACAGATATCATTTTAAAATGGAGGCAGAGGGAGGTATAAGACCCCAAAGCAACTCATGTAAAAATGCAGGCAGAGATCAGCATGATGCCACTACAGGTCAAGAACACCATGGAGTGTTGGTAGCAGGCAGAAGGCAAGGGAAAGGCATAGAACAGGTTCCCCCCTCAGAACCCCAGAAGAAACCAACCCTGCTGACACGTTTAATTTCAGGCTACTGGCCTTCAAAACCGTGAGAAGACACATTTCTGATGTTTTAAGCCACCTAATTTGTGGAACTTCATTACAGGTAGCCCTAAGAAACTAATACAAAGGATTAACCAGAAGGAACTACAGGAACTCATGGAAAAATCCATCTTTAGTCTACATCTGACAAAGACATGCCACCAAATAAGTGTCTCTCCAACTAAATGTCTCTCAATAAATTTTGCTGGCCTTCTAGCATTCTTCCACAGAGTCAAATAACATCATCATTAAGGAAGGTGTATAGCTTAGAAATATTACCATTAATCTAATAGTCAACCTGAAGCTTAAGGTCATTGTTGATCCAGGTGGATCAGACCAGAGATAAAACTTGACTATTCAACTAAAGAATTAACAAAAAGCAACAAAGATATCACATCATGAAAGGGTCATTTGAAGATGGATTCAAATCAAAGTATCAATATCTGTGGTATACCTGAGTCAAATGTATGAAAGATGATATATCATGAGCTTTGTAATGTTTTGAACAACCAATAAAAAAAAAAATCTGTGGTATAGTAGAGATGCTTGAAACTCACGCTAAGTCATTTATTTCCAGAATAAATCAGTACTTTTCTTGAATCCTCCGTGATACAGATCACTAGTTAGGAAATATTGAGCTAGTAAGAAATCCAAGAATGTAGGTAGCTTAATACGAAATTCTTTGAAAGGATTCAGAATATAAGTGACACCATATGAATAACACAAAACCAACCTAATACCCATAAGGTCAGTATAAAGAGGAGGGCACAGGAGAGGGAAAATCGAAATACTGGGGAATGATATTGGCCAGGTTATATATTGTTATATTGTGTGCGTGTACAAATATATAACAATAAATCCCACCAGTATGTACAACTATAATTCACCAATAAAAAATATGAAAAAGTCACACAACCTAAGAACATAGTAATATTTCTCAATCATCCTGTATAGTCATTAACTTTCTTCTCTTCAATAAAATGGTGATCCATTAATTTTGAACTTATTTTTTTTTTTATTTTTAAGATTAGAGGAGGGGCTGGGGATGTGGCTCAAGCGGTAGTGTGCTCGCCTGGCGAGTGCACGGCGCTGGGTTTGATCCTCAGAACCATACACAAATAAAATAAAGATGTTGTGTCCGCCGAAAACTGAAAAATAAATATTAAAAAATTCTCTCTCTCTTTAAAAAAAAAAAAAAAAGATTAGAGGATGTGGGACTTCTGCTTTCAGTTAAAGTAGCTTGCAGCAGAACTATACTCTGTCAAGGACAAGGAGAAAGGTCAAATAAAAATAATTCTTTTAAAGGCATCAAAGAGCCACTAAAGCAATCAGGTCTAGATGTACTAAGATTCCAAGGAGCAGATAAAAGGAGCTGATTTCTGCAGCCACCTAAAAGTTTGTGGTTCTGAGAATAGGAAAGAGGCTGAAAAGGATCTAGAACCACTGCTGAGGAAAGTGGAAATCAGCACAGCTCTGGGCAGGGGCGTCTTTCTAGGTTACAGTGATACTGGAGATTTGAGGGACTTCAAACATATGCCCAGCTTTTCCAAGGGTATTCATTGAATCTGCAAGAGCAGGAGGCTAAAAGATTAGCTGAAAACCATCTGAAAAGCACTGCAGTTTGGGGGCAGTCTCATGATTCTAGAGAAACAAAAAGCAGAGTTGAAGGCCTGCTAGAGAGGACTTCACACAACTAGCTCTTAGCTGAGTGGAAAAGCTAAGTCCCTGGAGAGAGGTGAACCAGAAGGTGAAATACACTGAGATAAGCACCTCCCATTTTTGTGCTTACTGGAGAAGCTGAGTCTCCTTGGGAGGTAGATTACAGAATCTAGAGCTTCTACCAGTTTTAAAACACCATGTTCCCAATTCAAACAAAAGTAACTAGGCATCTCAAAAGAATCACCGCATGACTGAAAACCAAGGGGGGTGGGCACAGTAGGAAATAATTCAGATATTCAAGGAATTTGGGGCAAAATTTTTCAAATAGCTATTTTTTAATACAAAAAGATAAGAAAACAAAACAGATATATATTATATAATATATATATAAATACTTATAATATATAAACTAAAATTTTACCAGAAGACATGAGAAATTCTAGAAATTTAAAATGTATTCCATTTTGATTACTTTGAAATATTTAAATCTTTATAAAATAAATCTTATACTACACTTCTATACCTACTACATGCTTTTAAAATCTTAATTCTATATTTTCCCTTTTCTTATTTTTAAAGTAAGGCCAGATGTGGTAAGTGCACACCTGTAATCCCAGTGACTCAGGAGCCTGAATCAAGGGGATTCCAAGTTCAAGGTTAGCCTCAGCCAAGTGAGATCCTGTCTCAAAATAAAAAAAAAATTTAAAAACATTTTTAAAAGGGGTAGAGACGCATCTCAGTGATAAAGTATCCCTGAATCCAATGCCCAGTACTAAAAAAAAAGGGGGGGGGGGCGAGTTTCATGCTCATTGTAATCAGACAATAGACAATGGATAAGACTTCTTTGAAATCTTATCCCCTCCATTCCTACCATGTCAACATAATTGTTATTAATGCCACATATATGCTTTCAAATCTTTCTCTATCCTTATACAATATGCTATTTGTATAATACAGAAAACAGTTTTGAGGTTTCCCATAGAAAGCAAAACAGAGAATTACCATTATGAACCAGCAATTCCACTCTGAGGTATATACCTAAAATAATTAAAAGTAGACACTAAGGGTTGGGGTTGTAGCTAAGTGGTACAGCGTATAGAACTTGCCAGCATGCATGAGACCCTGGTCAATCCCCAGGCACCACCCCCCCCACACACACACACACAAGTACTCAAATATCTGTTTACATTGGTGTTATTCCCAATAGCCAAAAGTAGTAACAAATCCAAATGTCCATCAATAAATGGATGGATAAACAAAATACTGTACATTTACTCAATGGAATATTCTCTTGCCATAAAATGAACTAAGCACTGACACATGCCACAATGTAGACGAAACTTGAAAACATGATGTAAAAGCCAACCACAAGAAATCACAAGTTGTAATTATTCCTTTTATATATTAAATATTCAGAATAGGTTAATCCAGAGAGACAGAATACAGACTGGCACTTGCAGGCGTGGAGAGAATAGGGAAATGGGGATTAACCCAATGGGATTTCATTTGGGATGATAGTTGGAACTAGATAAACATGACTGGCAACACTGTGAGTGAACTAAATACAACTAAATCATTCACTTAAATTTTTTTTTTTTTTTGGTACCAGGGATTGAACCCAGGGGCACGCAACCACCAAGCTACATCCCTAGCCCAATTCTGTATTTTTATTAGAGACAGGGTCTGAGCTACTTAGTGACTTGCTTTTGCTCAGGCTGGCTTTGACCTCGTGATCCTGCTGCCTCAGCCTCCCAAGCTACTGGGATTACATGCATGCACCACCACGGCCCATTCACTTACAAACTTTTGAATTCACACTATGTGAATTCACCTTGATAAATTCAAAAGCACACACATAAACACATGTACACACATGGCTGCTGCTACTGCTTATTTTTTCTTTCACCTTTTTTGGTCATCTTTAAATATAAAAACCCAGCTTATTCTTTGAATAATTAATAATGGATACAAATGTTCCATTACTCATCTAATCCACTACTAATTATCTAATCATTTCACTAATTAGTGAACATTGAAGTTATTTCCAGTCTTTTATTTATTTATTTATTTTTAGTCATACATGACAACAGAATGAATTTTGACATATAATACATACATGGAATGTACATAGATCAATCATATTGTCAATTCTATTCTGCTGCTCTTCCTATCCTCCTTACTCCTCCCCTCCTCTCCCATCCTTTCTCTCTATCCAATCTAATGTGACACATTTTTTTTTTTCTTATTTCCAGTCTTTTGACATTGTAAGGCTGGAACAGAATCCTCACTCAGCTATAAGTTTTCATTTCTACAGGACAAACTGCCAGAAAAGGGATTACAGCTATCAAAAACCTATGTATTCAGATATTTCAAATTATTTTCTAAGTAGAATGTAGCAATTCTCACTCTTAGCAACTGGCATTTCTCCTTTTAATTTCTGTTGATCTGAATGGTTTAAATATATTGGTTAACTCACTGTGCATTTAATATACTTCCCCAATGCAAGATTGGTCATCTTGTTAGTTTGATTCTATCCCCATCCCTAATCACTGCCCAAGTTTTTTCTTTTTAACAACACATAAACTGCTCTAGAAAGACTTTTTTTTTTTTTTTTTTTAATACTGAGGATTGAACCTGGAGCTTCACACATGCTGGGACACATTCTACCCCTGAGCTTTACCCACAGCCCCTATAAATTTTTTTTTTCTTTTTTAATAATCATCCATAAAACTTTAATTTGTATTCCTTTTATGAATTTTGTCTCAAGAATGCAATTTAAGAACTTTTTATTTGACAAAAATTATGTATATTTATCCCATACACATTCAAAATATGTTAATTATGGAATGGCTAGACAAAGTTGATTACCATATACACTGTTTCACACACTTTTATCTTCTGGAGAGAATACTTAAAGTGATTTTGAACTCTTTGTCATTTTGAAGAATACAAAAACAATCGGTCACATTGTACAACTGACTCCTCCTATCCAACTGAAATTTTGTATTCTTTGACCAATATTTCCCTCAATTCCACTCCCAGCCCTCCAATCTATGGTACCACTCTTCCACACTCTGCTTCTACAAGTTCAAACATTTTCAGGCTCCACATATGAGATTATGCCATATTTGTCTTTCTGTGCCTGATTTATGTCACTTAAATGTCCTCCAGGTTCACCCATGTCATCACAAATGGCAAAATTTCATTTTCCTTGATGGCTGAATAGTATTCCATTAAGTATATGTGCATTTTCTTTACCCACTCATCTGCTGACGGACACTAAAGTTGATTCTATATCTTGACTACTGTGGATAATGCTGCAATAAACATGGGGGTAAATATCTCTTCAATATTCAGATTTCATTTTCCTTTGGATATATACTTGCAGTAGTAGAATTGCTGGGTCATATCATGGTTCTACTTTTGTTAGTAACCTCCACATGCTTCTATAATGGCTGTACTAATTTACATCCCCACTAATCCTGCACAAGGATTATTTCTTCTTGTCCTTGTCAACACATTATTATTTTTTGGAAGGAGGCAGGGTATTGGGGATTGAACTCAGGGATACTCAGCCACTGAGCCACATCCCCAGCCCTATTTTGTATTTTATTTAGAGACAGGTTGCTTAGCACCTTGCCATTGCTGAGGCTGGCTTTGAACTCAAGATTCTCCTATCTCAAGCCACTGGGATTATAACACATTATTTTTTGTTGTTTTGATAAATGGCATTCTAACATGTGTGAGGTAATTTATCACTGTGATTTTAATTCATATTTTCTGATGATTAGTGATGAGCATTTTTAAATATATCTGTTGACCATTTGTATGCTATTATTCAATCAAACTTTTGAGACTAAAAGATCTCTGAAAAAAAAGTTTATTGAGCTATACAGATGCTAGTCAAAATTTCCCACTGGACCTAAAGAGCGTGGGTGTTTTATGATAAAATTTACGGAGAAGAAACATAAATCATTGACATTGAACTTACATTAGTTACAGACAAGAAGGGCAGGACAACGCAAAGTGGGCAGAGTCCTGGAATAGGAGGTTAGTCCATAAAGTGAACTTTTGCTACTTCTTGATTGATTGGTTCCAAAAGCAGAATGTGATGTAGCCTTGATGAGCAATCTTCAGCATACAGGAAAAGAATGTGGAGTAGCTCTTTTTCTAGTTGGTTTAGCTTGAAGCTGTGAGTTAAAATTACTTTCTCTTATCTTTTTCCTCCCTCCATTCTATGGCCTGTAACTTAATTTAGGACACCTCAGAATTCTTCTCTTATCACCCTCTTCTGAGAAATGTCTATTCAGGTCCTTCTGGCCACTTTTTAATCTGGGCATTTTCTTGCTATTGAGTTGAATTCTTTATATATATTGGATATTAACCTCTCATTGGATGTACAGTTTGGGAGTTATTTCCTCTCATTACGTAAGTTGTCTCTTCACTCTCCTAGACTGTCCTTTGCCCATTTCTCTATTTGGTTACCTTATTGTCACAATTGGCAAGGATCTTTTCTGTATTAGCAGTCTTAGCCATTTACCTGTCACAGAGAATAGTAAATCTTTCCCCTAAGTCTGCTACTTGGCTTTTGTTTGTTTATTGTAGCTATGTTCTTCTTAATTTAAAGTTGGAATAATAGTCTTTTGGATCTTTATTTCATGCTTTATCTCACCAAGAAAAAAGAAGACAATAAAGTCTTGGAGAAGAATAAAGCACCAATGTCCGGATGCAGTCTTTGGAAAATGAAATTACTGAGGTTTTTGGCACATCTTTGAAAACTCCACTTAATGGCCTACCTGCATTACTAAAGTGTCTCTTGTTGGGGTGATTGTAGTTGTCTCTTGGGTGTCCATGCATCTGTGGGCCATGGGAAGCAGGCAAATGAGGCTTCTGAGGGTGAAGGTGGTGTGAGGTGTGGGACTGAGATATCAGAGAATCCCGGCTTGAGCCCGAGGCCTCTGGTCGAAATGGTTTCTTACCACCAATCATGTCATCTTTCTTCTTTTGCTCCTGTAGATTAAAAGGAAACCAAAATAGCTCAAGACCCTTAATTCCTGAGAGCAGAATAAAGATGATCACCTCTGAATATTTTCCCCTTGTCCTTCTTGATTTTCAACCTATCATTTACTGCTTTCTTATCAAAAATGCTCATAAATTCAAGAGATCCCACAGTATTGACAATCTAATAGTGATCTATCTGTTGAGTCTGACCTTGTAGGTCAGTACAAGAGAAAGAATCTCCACTAAAAAGTGCCTGTGAGAACATATGCAGGAATCCCTAGATGCCACTATGTATGTTTTGAAACAAATAACCAGGCTGTCACAACACTCAGAAGAGCATCCTGAATGATGCAAAACCAAGATTACCAAATTTCTAGCGCTAACTAGAACAAACAACCCACAACTGTTCAGTTTAATCTAGTTCCTACACTAAAATCATCAAGCTAAACATCTGAATGTTGAAGTAACATCGTTCTTTTATCTCGTAAGTAACATGTTCAATATTAAAACATAAAAAATGAAAAAGAAACGTTATGAGCCCTAACATCTAACCAAAAAGGGTTAGTAATTTGGTCCACATTTTTCTGAACCTTTTGTGTGTTTTTATAGGTTATATATATATTAAAAAAAATCCTATTCTTTTTTAATTAAATGTTATGAAAATCTTTTTCAGTAAATGTTTACTTCTATAGTATTACGTTTAGTGGTTGAACAGTTCACCAATTATCTATAATCATGATCTATGTATTTTTATTGTTGGGACTTCCAAGTCATTTCCATTAACATGCTTAAATCCCTAATTATATTATCTCCTTAAGCTAAATCCTTTAGAAGCAGAATGGTGTGGTCTAGTTTTTTGATAAATCCTGCTGCTTATCCTCCAGAAAAGCTATGATAGTGTATACCTCCACTAGTAGGATATCACTTTTTTACTCAACATATACTAACTTCTAATAGTTAAATTAATGAAGCCCTTTACCACTGTAAATTATTTTAATTTTCACTCTAGCCTAAAGGCCTTTCCTAACTACTTTAATCCTTTTCATGGGACCTTTTATAAAGTCAGACTTTGTGTAAGATTTAGATTAACACTCAGCAATATTAGTACACGCAAATATATTAGTATACTACAGCTATATCATACTCTTCCATATAAAATTAAATACAAAGTAATTGAGGTTATTACTTTATAGGCCAATGGAGTGCTGGACAGAGTCTAAGTTCAACAAATATTTCTGAATACCTATGCTGTGCCAGCCACAATTTCATGCACTGAGAGAGATAACAGTGAATGAAAGAGAGAAAATAACTTCTGCTTTCACAGAGCTCACACATAAGTGGATGTATTTCAAATGTTCACAGACTGGAAGATTTGGATAGGAGGGTCCACATGGCAAATCAGTAGATTTGCAAACAGGCATATCTATACAAGAAGTACTAACACTGCAGCAAGAACCAAAATACTTTTGCACCTGTCCTGCTACTCTATACAAAGCGAGGCAACTTTTGGGGCACGTTCTCACATTCATGTCTTGAAAGTGACCAGTTGGGATGTGTCTACATATAAAAGCTGGAAGGACACAACTACATAGTCCAGAAAAGAAAAAGAAAGTTATTTTCTGCTCACAATCTTGCTACCTATTAGAAGACAGCTTTACAAGCCACCATAAGTCATGTGCATGTGGAAGAAGAAAAGGCCTAGTGAATAAATTATTCCAGGATATGAAAACACAGGGTAATGAATCCCTGTCACAATTTTAAAAGACGGTTTGGCTTCAGTGCATTGGCTATTTTACCCAATAAACAGCAGTGTTACTGTTTGACTACTAGAGGAATAAATTGAGAAACTGACCGGCTAATACAGTCAAAGAGCATACTGTTTGAAAAAGAAGGGGCTATAGGCTACACACTTTGTGACCTGTGGTAGATTTCATCACCATCCTTGGACCTGTGCCTTCAAGTATAAAGCAAGGGCAAAAAAACTAACAATTTACAGATACCACGAACAACCCACAAGTCTATGACCACCCCCCAGGTAAAAACAATCATTAGGAATTTTTCTATGGAACTTATTTTTATTTTTTTGACTAAATTAGGATGAAATTTGCATTTTACCTCCTCCTCTTGAGATCTTTTCTTATGAGCCATCTTGTATAACTTGTGTAACTTTCGAGCATCAAATTCTGTAAACTTGGAAACAAAAATCCATAGATTCCTAAAAAACAATAGTCCTGGTAAATTACAGAATTAAATAAATAGAATTTAAACTCATTAGAATACTCTGCAAATGTAAAAAAGTTACAAAAATATTCTCTCAGTCTTTGTATCAATAATGTATCTTTATATGCTTCTACCAAAAGATTTTGACTGAGGGATCCTAGACCAAGGAGTCTATCAATAGTTTATAAACCCTGTAATTTATATCCATGCCATCTATGACTGCAGTCCTTTAAGTTTTCCTCCATCTTCCCCACTTTCTGAACTCTGTCAATCATGCATCTTCACTACCATCGCCCATGAGGACCTACATTCAGTTGGTTGTCTCTGTGTTGCTTTTCTTTTCTCCTAATCATCATCACTAAGGCCTATCATTTCTTCCTTAAAACTATCAGTGACTCCTTCCCTCCAATCCCATTACACTCACCTTAGCATGGCGTTACTACACATGCTACAGTAATATGATAAAATCTGTGTTTAGGAAGAGAGATACAGGTAATAACAGTGAATGGGGAAAAGACACAGGCTTTTAAGCTTTGTAATGGGCAAAACACTCATAAAGGTTCCTAATTAGTAAACTTCCTACATGGGGTAGAAAGCCATTCACCTTAATTTCTAAGGCCCCTTATAAAGAATATCAGTCTTACCAAGTTACCTATAAACTCTATAAAACATCTCCCAGTCACCTCACTGCCCTACTTTCAAGCTTTTCCTGAAGCCAAAGAATTCTGTTCATTTAAACAATTCCATTTGGCTTGCATATAAGCAGCTCAAATGTACTTAACTACCTGTCTCTCAGAAGACCTCCCTACTCAACTTCCCACCTTCTTTAGGCACTTCCTTCTCACAACTTCTATACTTTGGTTTTTATCTTTATGATAAAGACTCTTAGAAGTCTTACCTTGTACTACTTTGAACTCTTTAACAAAAATGACTTTCCTATGAACTACAGCTAGCAAAGATCACAGTGTCTGAGATATTTGACATAGCAGATCCAAGTGCACAGTATGAAGCCTAACTTCAGGGATCCATGCACTAGGAAAACTCTTGTTATTCTAGTTAGGTTTTAAAAAAAAAAGTTACTAACAGTGTTAAGGGCATAAGAAATAATAATTCAGATATCAAACATGCTGAGCATCCCTAATCTGAAAATCTCAAACTTTGAGTGCTGAGCTGATGTCACAAGTAGAAAATTCTACGTCGGACCTCATGTGATGGGTCATAGTCAAAACACAAGTGTACTAAAAATATTATATAAAATTACCTTCAGGCAATGTGCAAGGTATATATGAAACATAAATGAATTTTGTTTAGACTTGATTCCCATGCCCAAATCAAGTAATTATGTATGTAGGAATACTACAAAATCTGAAACCTCTCTGGCTCCAAACATCTCAGATGAGACACTTTAACCTGTTTGTAAAGCACAATATCAACCCAAGCTACTACTAGAGTTCTTTAATTATTAAAAAAAAGGAGTTAAGAACAGAGAATTGACATTTCTTGTGGTTTTAACCTTTGTTTTGTCTCATGTGTTAGCACAGAACCAGCCAATTAGTTGTAGTAGATATAATATTATCTGAATGTCTGAGTATCAACCTGAGATGAGTTGAACACTTACACTAGATGGTCTTTCTATCCCTTATAGGTTTTTGTACTAGCGACTAAACTCAGGGGTGCTCTACCACTGAACCACATCCCCAACTCTATCTATCTATCTATCTATCTATCTATCTATCTATCTATCTATCTATCTATTTATTTATTTGAGGCAGAATCTCACTAAGCTGCTACAATCCTCCTGTCTCTGCCTCTCAGGTTGCTGGGATTACAGGCATGCTCCCACCACACTATATTTCCTTACAGGTTTAAAGAGAATCTTTATTATGAGACTAGGCTAGCAAATCTAATGTGATTGTTTTTTTTCTTATAAATTACATTAACATCTTGCCCCTTTCTAAAGGTTGGTCTTAGTGGAAAGGCCTATTTGATGAAAAAGAAGTTGTTGAAGTCTTAAGGTATGTTGCCAACAGATGAATTCTGTTAGGAAAACATTTTTCAGAGTTGGCATCCAACTCTATTAAACAAAAACAGAACCCCCACACACTCATCAAATCAAACTGGGCAGATGCCAAGGCAAGGTTGGTTACCTCCTCCACAGTTTGATGTGCTCCTGGTCTGAGTAGGCTTTAAGGCACTCGGCTATCCGGTCTCCAATTTTAAGCAGGCAATTTCGGGTGTGTTCTAGCTGTTCTTGAACGTTGAGCCCCTTGTCAGGTTTGTCCAGCTGCTTCAGTGCCTTTTTCACTGGCCTCATCCTCTCCTTACACTGGAATAGGCCAGAAGAGTAGAGACATAAGCTATCTACAAAAAGTCTTGCCCTTTGCTTACTGTGCCCTAACTTCCCACATCAGAGAAAACACAGACCACCATCATATCCTATAATCACTAAAGAAGGAGTAAATAATGACGACAATAGAATGAAACAAGCATAAACATAGAGATGGAAACCCTGAGGTGCAAATGCCAGCACCATCACTTATGTGGTAACATTTTACACCTTGCTATTTTCTTATCTGCAAAAATGTCAGTATAATACTTCACAAGATCATTATGAAAATCAAACAAGAATATTAATTTCCTACCACAAACTATCCAAAAAAGCAGGATAAAATATATATAAATCCTTTAGGCTTAAAATCTAGTAATTAGATGGGCTTCCAGATAAAGATGATAAACTAAACACAAGAAATATTTTTTCTCCCTTCCTTATCTCACATAAAGATCTTTTTAAGTTGTCTTAATTTAAAAGAGATAAGCACATAAAGAAAGGGGAAATAAGAAGGAAAACAATAGCAACAAAATAATGGCAGTATGGAAAATGATGTAATAGGCCTGAGAAAGTAAAATCCTAAGCTAGCAATGCAGTCAGTATAGAAACAACATGCTCTGGACTGTAAAATTCCCCCCAAAGGCCAGTGTCTCTGGGGTAGTGATGAGGGATAAAATAAGGACTGGTTTAAAAAACTGCATATAAAATAACAAATACCCAGATCCATAATTAACATCACCCAGCTCTTACTGCCTACTCAGTATCAGACATAGAAGGATTATTTTCTAAAGAGAACAAAAGAAAGGCCTCTATGCTAGCAGCTATGCAGGCATACTTGAGGAGCGAGGGCACCACAGTGACAACTGGATTAAATGAACACATGTATACGACAAGAGCCACTAGCCAGTATTCTGATTTTGGACCCTTCAGTCAGATCAGGATTTTTTTTAACAAAATTTAACTACCCCCAGGAAGTACCAGAAGATGCTGACTCTGGTTCACTGGAGGCTTCCCAGTGGAAACAGCCCAGCTGGATTTCCCTACAGCAAAAGCTCTCAAAGTCCTACCCACAGATCCAGAGTTTCCAATCAGATGTTTAGTTCCCTACTCTTGCCAATACATTTGAAAAATGTTTCTACCATAAAGAATAAAAAACAAAGTATGAAAATATTCAGAGAACCATAAGAAGGGAAAATATCTTGGAAATGAAATATGAAAAGATAAATGAGAAGCTCAATAGAAAAAAAAGGAGAGATAAAGTTGAGAAAACATACCAGAAAGTAAAAACCAGAAATGAAAAATTTAAAAGGACAAAATTAGACTCTAATCTCCAGAGTCTGATATCCCCAAAATAAGGACCTCAATAAATCTAAAACTAAAAACATAGAGAAACCAAAGTTATCACAAAACAATTCAAGAAAATTTCTCAGAATTGTAGGACGCTGAGTATCTAGCACAATGAACTAGGCACTATTATAAAATAGTTTCATAATGAGGAAAATCCTACAAATTTCCATCACTTTTCAAGATGGTGGAATAGAGCAGGTTGCTTTCCAGGTCATAAAACCAAGAAGTAGATAGGAAGCTTCTACAGCAAGGTGGATCAACAAAAGTGGGGCGGTGGGGTCGGGGGCCACTTTACTGGAGTTTAATAGTGGACCTTCAAAGCAGACTGGGAACTAAGAGAGTTGGATATAATAAAATAAGGAAGAAATCCCCAGTGCCACAGCTCATAAGATAGCCATAGGCATCACCAAGAGCAGTCCCCCCACAAGCAAATTGGAGGGATAAGGGAATTAAAGGAACCTGTATTTTTAGAAGACCTGTGGCATGTTTGGGTACATGCTGCACAATATCCTTGTGTGAGAAAGAAGCCAAATTTCTCTCAACTGTGTGAGATGGACAGAGGAAGAAACCATTCTGCAGCCACAGGGTGGTGGGGCCAGCTGCTGAGAGAGCAGATTCCTGGCAAACCCAAGTTTGTGCCGAAATACAGGCCTCACAAACCCATACAGCAAGACATAGGGTATGCCTAAGTGACCAGGAAAAAAAATCAAACTTGGAGACAGGTTTATGCAGGGGCCAACTGGTCATGGAAACCCACCCGGCATTTCCATTCCCCTCCAATCCAGCTGCTTGCAGGACCAGCTGGGAGAGCCCCACCTGGCCCAGAATTAGAAAGGGCAGAGATGGGAGAGATTGGATTTGGAGACTGAACCCAGGAAACATGGTATTCCTAGAGTCCACAGGTAACCTAGTGGACTAAGAATTGGCTTCACCACCATGTGAGTGGAACCCAGGGGAGATCCCTGGGGTGCATTCTTCCAGCATTGACTGTCAATTGCTGGGCCCAGGAGGTGCTCCAGACCAACTGGCATTGAGCAAAGAGCCTGGAAGCTGACTAAACCTAAACCCTACCTCTAGGAGTTCTACCCATAGGATTACCTCTCACTCTCGAGCAACGCCACCCTGAGGGTGGAGCAAGCATCATACTGTAGATGACCCCACTTACCACTACTGAGAAGGGAAGCTAAAAATCTTTTTAATTCTAAAGGAAACAATTCTTAACTTTTCATTGAGATTTTTTTCTTCTTATTTTCTTTCTCTATTATAAACTTAATGGTTCACAGACATTTATAGACATCCATATTTGTTTGTTTGATTTTTCTCATTTTTAGCATTTTTGAAGCCATTTATTTTCCATGGATCAGATTTTTTAGTACTAAGATGTTTGATTAGTATATTTCAGCTTTGTATTCATTTATTTTTAAATTTTTAAAATTTTTACATTTATCTGTTTCCCTTTTCTTTCTCTTTTCTTCTACTAATATCTAATCTGTTGTTCTTCCCTCTTCCTTGATTTTTTACTTCTGTCTTCTCTCCTCCTCATAATCATCACATCCTACATCATTTCTGTTCTCAACCCTATCCATCATCCAAAACTATAAACCCTTTTGCAAACTTAAGTGTTTTTATTGTAGGCAATAACTAATCATATCATTTCCATTTGTTGTGATAATTAACACTGTAAATGTCATAGCAGGAACTACTTGGTTTAATGCTGTATATTGTTTGCATTGGTGGTTGTTATTATTTGTCTCCCCCTAACCAGTCACATACTGGAAACCTTCAGAGACACTATAAATCTACATGGTAGAAACTCTACTGCCTGAGATTCATACTGTTAGATGGGGAGACAACACAAACAACATGGAAACGCAAGGGAACAAATCACCCCAAACCAACCAAGATACTTCAACAGATTCTATAGATACCACACTGAAAGAAATGTCAGAGAAGAGAGTGTAGGATGTTCACAGTAAACTTGATCTGTATGGTAAAGATTGATGTAAGGAGTGAAATCAGAGATAAATACAGGAAGTGAAAGATACTTCAATAAAGAGAGATTCTGAAAATAAAATCAAGCAGAAATCCTCAAAATGAACAAATCAATAAACCAAATTGAAAACGCTGGCAAGGTAGATTCATACATTGCTAGTGGGACTGCAATTTGGCACAACCACTATGGAAAGCAGTATGGAGATTCCTCAGAAAATTTGGAATGGAACTATCATTTTACCCAGTTATCCTACTCCTCTGCATATACCCAAAATCAACATACTATAGTGACACGGCCACATCAATGTTTATAGCAGCTCAATTCACAATAGCTAAACTATGGAAACAACCTAGGTGCCCTTCAAAGATTAATGGGTAAAGAAAATGTGGTATATATACACAATGGAATATTACTCATCATTAAAGAATGAAATCTTGGCAACTGCCAGTAAATGGATGAAACTGGAGGGTATCATGCTAAGTGAAATAAGCCAATACAGAAGAACAAAAGGCCCAATGTTCTTTTTGATATGTGGATGCTAACACACAATTAGGGTGGGAGGAATAGAGTTCATTGGATTAGACAAAAAGGAATTAAGGGAAGAGAGGGGGGATGGGAGTAGGAAAGATAGAATGAATCAGACATAACTTTCCTGGTGTTCATATATGAATGAATTTACAACCAGTGTAACTTCACATTACATACAATCACGAGAACAGGAAGTTATACTCCATGAATGTATAATATGTCAAAATATATGCTACTGTCATGTACAAACTAAGAGAATAAGAAAAAGTTTTAAATAAAATAGTTTGGGGGCCTAAGGAGTGTGTCTCAATGGTAAAGCACTTGCCTACCATGTATAAGGCCCTGGATTTGATCCCGCAGCACCACAAAGAAAAAGAAAAGGTTAAAAAAAGGAAGAGAGGGGTAGACACCAAAAACTGGGAGACACTTGTAAATAACTGCAATATTCAAGACTATATAAAGGATTCTCACAGAATAAAATCAGACAAATTACCCACAAGAGGCAAAGGATATAAACAGGCAATTCACACAAATGTGAACGCCAAATAAATATAAAAATATAAATGTTAAAATACACCCCCAATCAACATTTCACAGCTCTCAGAATGGCAAAAATTATAATCAGAAATTGTCAACTATTTCTGAGAGCAGGGAAGCAATTCAATTGCAACTTAAATTCACCATAAGAAACCTCTACAATTGTTTTGAAGAATAATTCAATCATATTGAATAAAGTAGCAGACATATATGCCCGATGAGTGACCTAACATTTCTACTCCAGCCACACAGCCCAGAGAAGTTTCATATCTATGTACAAAAAAAAATTGTAATAATTTCACTGCAGCCTTGTTTGTGATAGTTAACATCTGGAAAAACCCCAATGTTCATCAACAGCAGAAGAAATGAACTTTGGAAGTCATAAAATACAGTAACATGAAGCACTTAAATCAGAACCATAATGATCAACATGGTTAAATCTCAAAAGTATGAGACAGTAAAAGCAAATTACAGGATACACACAGTGCATCATAAGCTTTAAAACATGGAAAGCAATATTCTATTTTATTTACTGGTATACAGGAGACTGAATGGTACAGTTGTTAAGGACCCAAGCTCTCCTGCCAAACTGCCCGGGTCAAAACTCATTTTCCTGTCTTGGCTGCATAGCATAGGATATGTTACTCAACTCCATTCATCTAATTCTTTTTTTTTTTTTTTTTTTTAAGAGAGAGTGAGAGAGGAGAGAGAGAGAGAGAGAGAATTTTTAATATTTATTTTTTTTTTAGTTCTCGGCAGACACAACATCTTCGTTGGTATGTGGTGCTGAGGATCGAACCCGGGCCGCACGCATGAGCCACATCCCCAGCCCAATCATCTAATTCTTTAATATGTAAAATGGAGATGGAACCTACCTTACAGACTTTTGTGGAAAATTTACAAATAAAGTACTCTAATAGTACCTGGCTGTTTATATGTTACAGTCTTTACAGACATTAAGTTGTAAATTCTAAAACCACACATAAGCCTAATTATCAAATTCAAGAACCATGCACACTTCTAGGAGGGAGGAAAGGAAAAGCATGGGTTTCGAGGGAGAAATACCAAGGGATTCCACTTTGAGTCTTAAAATGTATCTGACTACACTTCACTGAAGCTATAACAATGTCTACACTCCTGAAATTTTTCTGTATTTTTAAAATATTTCATAATATAAAACCAAGATTAAATGAGACTATGTATAAGAACATTTTAAATTTCATTTATTTCTCCTTTAGAGATATGATCTCGCTATGTTAACCAGGCTGACCTTGAACTCCTGGGCTAAAGCAAGACATCTACATTAGTCTGCCAGGTAGCTGGGACCATGGTTACATATTACTATGCCTGGCTTATAAAAACATTTTCTAAAATGGTACTATATAAGCATGATATTATTTTTATTATAAACAATGGACTAAAGAAAAACTAGAAAACAGATCAGAGAGCTGGGTATATAATGAATTCATTAATTTACTTATTTTTTATTGATATACTTCTAGCATCTAAGTGGATTTTAAATAATACATATGCTTGCCCCCAGAGAGCTCAGAGGCAGAAAAGAGAATTAAGAAAACTGAGATAACTACAAAAATTATATGCACATATGCAGGTAGGTTTTAGAGAATACAGAGAAGAGGTCAAAACACAGAGAAGACTACCTCACAGGATGGAGTCAACATTCCATTCTTTGCTGCCACAGAATTTGGAGCATTTCCAAATTTAGAAAAAGACTACCTTTCCTTTTAGCCTAAATAAGCTGTTAAGTGAACTGTGACTTGTGGAAGTTTGGACAGAGGAGACCACAGATGGGGAAGTGGTAACTGAGGATTTGCAGCATGATGAAATCTACGCATGCAACTCTACCAACGGTTGAAGGGCCCCTGAAGACACACTGATCTTATCCCAATCCTATGCCAGCCTGATCTGTGTACTCTCTGCTCATCACCTTTCTCACCTATTATGAGGAAATGGAGCCATATTTCCTAGGTAATGTGTTAGCTCTTAGCACCACAACATGGAAACAAGGAAAAGACAGCACATTCACCACTGCTCTAATATACTAAACAAGACCCTCCCTCCAGCATCAGCTTGACTTGCTCTTACGACTGTGGCTGCAGAGGCCTGTCACCCCCTCAGTGCATCCTATGGAATCCTGCTACATGACCTTTGAGCATGCCATTGCCTAGACTTGGCATGTCCTTCTTTCCCCTCCTCTCCAATTACCTATCACACTTCTTTCAGAACCTAATTCGAACATAACTTCCTTAAGCCTTCTGACTTCTCTTGACTAGTTAAGTCTCCTTCTCACAGAATCTTCACATTAACTAATCTCTCTCATTCCCGGCCCCATTTCAGTAAAGGAAATCATTTATGTACTTATCTATTGCCCTGTAGTTATAACTACATCATTCATGTAGTTATCTATTGCCCTGACTCAAATACAAAGTCTACAAGAATAGAAACAATTACCTGTTCAATATGGTAACCTATAGTTGGTACAGGAGAACATTCAATAAATGATAGTTTAATGAACATTTCTGTTTCCCAGATGCCTGAGGGTCCTCAAAGACTTTCCAACTGGGAGCACAAGACATGAAATCTTAGACTTATTCCTCAGTAGAGAACAAGTTAAAAAAAAAAAACAAAAAAAAACTAATCTCTTCATGCCAAACTGGTTCAGAACACACAGTCTTCCGACATCAAAAGCAGTGTGTTTCCAAAATAACACACCAATGTTTATATCAACTGAAGTTCTGTGGCTGCGCCTATAAAGGGCAGAGCCACAGCAAGCACTGTGGTCCCACACCAGCATCCCTCAATTTCAGCACTTACAATACTGAAGGTCTCCTGGTCCAGATCATCATCCTCATCCTCTCCAATGGGGACAGGTTCACTTCCTGCTGTAATATGGACAGGACCCTGAGATCGCTTTGATTTACTTGAAGATTTGGCTTCACCACCTTTAGGCTTTAAAAAAAAAAAAAAGAGTTACAAGGAATCATTGTCATTTGTACAATCCTGCCTTGCAATGTGGACTTATCTGTAGTGGGTGACTGCAACAGAGTCACTTTATACCAACTTATAAGATTAATAGCTCACCATACATTATTTCCATGCTTGACTCTAAAAGCACTTAATTGTAACTTCAATTTCATCAATGCTATATTTGGTGCTCTATTCCCTCATCCAGAAAATGCACAAAAACGTCATCAAGAGATTAAGACTATAAACTGATAGAACTCTTCCTGAGTATCATATAGTAATTTTTATTAACAGCTTACCCTTTGATGTAAGAATGTGTATTCTGAAATCTACATGAATCAACATGGATAAATCTCAAAATTACATACAATAAAATATTACAGAAGGACATATATATATTATATACCCCCACTTTAGAATAAAGGTTATAAGGAAAATAAGAAAGGAAAAGTAATACAATCAGGAGAAGCTATAAGGACAGCAGCTTCAGTAGTAACTAATAAGTAGTAACTAATAAGTTCAGTAAGTGAACTAATGAATACAAAACATTAACCAAAAACAAAGCCACTTCAAATAAACATGAAAAAATTGTCAACAATAGTTATGAGAGCAGTAGACAATAGATGTTTGCTAAACTATTCTTGTATTTCTTTTTATTTAATATATATATATTTTAGTTGTAGTTGGACATAATACCTTTATTTTATTTATTTTTATATGGTGCTGAGGATCAAACCCAGGCCCTTGCACATGCTAGGCTAACGCTCTACTGCTTAGCCACAATCCCAGCCTCCTGTTCTTGTATTTCTATTGTTGAAATATTTCATTTAAAAAAAAAAAAAAAAAAAGAATGACTTAGCCAGGCACCTGCTTTGCAATTTAGCAAGACCCTTAGGAACTTAGCGATACACTGTCTCAAAAAGGACTGGGGATGTAGCTCATCCTGAAAATACACCTGGAATAAATCTCCAAAATAAATAAATTAGAATGTCTTTCTGTGGACAAATGCAGACATATTTGTCAGAGTATGATTTATACTGTTTAATAGAAAGCAGCCAGGCATGGAGAAGAATGCCTGTAATCCCAGATACTTAGAAGGCTGAGATTGGAGGATCACAAATTCAAGGCCAGCCTGGACAAATTATAAAATAAAAAGGGCTGGGGTCGTAGCTCAATGGTAAAGGTCCCCAGTTCAAGGGGGAAAAAAAAGGGGGGGGGGAAGCAATTTCAACATGGGAGATTTGAATTGCTTCCAATAAGTTATAGCTAAACAAAATTCTCTCTACCTATTAAACATTCTTTTTAACACTGGTTTTTTTCAATGAAAAGCTATTTACTGCTAAGCAGAAAGAAAAGGTTACTCAAATGGTCTGAACTAATTTTTATTTTATTTTTGTACTTATGTGCATAAGAGAAAAGTTTCAAAGGTACCACTGGGTGGTAGAATAGAGGTGTTAATTTTGTGTTTTGGCAATGATAAGTGAGTAATTACAATTGTTCTTTAAGAAGTCAGCAAGCATACAACCAATACTGTACTAATCCTGTGGTTTGGAATGAACTTCAAAAAGGTCCCAACATAAAGATTCTATAGCAAGGCTTTATATCCATGTCTACTGCAAAAATTCTTGCTATTTGTTCCGAATCCTAAACTCTCCAAATTTCCAAATCCATTTGTGGATTGTGCTCTTCTAATATGAATCTAAGAACATGTTTCAAGCAGTTACCTGTTCATGCAAATTCTCTCACTTGTCCTATCTCACCTCAAACAACCCCCTCCCCCAAAACATGTATAAAAGATCAAGTAAAGGCCTTGTATATTAAAGAATATCCTGAACTTGTGCATGTACACATGCACACACATACACGCACAAACACTCCTCTGCAAGGATTGGTGCAAGCATACCTCTGACAGCCCCATCTTTTTTCTTGAATATACTCATAAAAAGAGAGTCCAGTGCCCTCAAACTCCATTCCATTTCTAGATCTAAAAAGAAATTTCAAAGGCTCTGGGTATCTCAATAAGCAGAATGGCATCATTACCTTCTCTTTCTTATCTTTTGACTTCTTCCTTTCTTTGTCCCCTTCTTTGTCTTTCCTACAACTCATTTGCTTCTCCTTGTTCTCTTTGTTCTCTTTCTTCTTCTGTTTTTTCTTCATTGGACTTTTTTCTAAGCCATCATCCTAGGAAACAAATAGGGCTATGAACTTTTGCCTTCAACTTTATATCTACTTGTTTACTTCCTCGAGAAAGCAGCACTGCTCTCAGTAATTCATCACTGTGCTTAAACCTAAAAGCTTGTTTTCAATCACAGAGCTTTAAAGCACTCTTTTGCACAATTCTCAATTCTCTAGTAATGACCAGTGTAGGCAGATCCTCTTTATTTAAATCATCTCATGTAATTCTCATAACAATTCTTTGAGATAGGTATTATCAGCTGCAGGTGTAGCTAAGTGGTCAAGCATTTTCCTAGCACACATGAGGTGCTGAGTTCGAATCCCAGCAGTGTTTTGGAGTCATTATCATTCCCATTCCATAGACAGAAAAAAACTGAGAATTAAAGAAAGTAAAGAGATTGTATACCTGTCTAGTCAGCTAGTAAATGATAAAGTTCTAATATCTGAATTCACATATGCAGACTCAAATACATGCTAGTTCCTATAATCTCAAAGTATTACACTCTAAGAGCAACCAAATAAAATCTGATAAAGTTGTCACTCATGAAAATAATACTGAATAATACTAATTTACTAACTGGCAGACTTTGGGCCAAACCAGACTCACAAGGTTTTGTTTGCACATACAATTGACTTTATAGTACATGCCCCTTTATATAAGCCTGGGCTTTCTTTCAATATTAGTATTGGAATATTGCCTAATTACCCAAATGAGGCTAAGTACCAATTGCCATTTATTTATTATTAAAATATTCATGATTCCACACATTAGTTCTATCAGTTATGAATTTGCAACTACATTCTTCTCCAACAGATTAAGCAAAATATATATACATAAATCTACATGTAAACGATTTTATACCAGTTGGCACAATATAGACCTAAAAGAATAATAATATTCCTCAAATAAAATCTACCCTTATACCTTTACTTCTCCTTCCTCTGATGGATTATCTGAGTGTCTAGGAGATGAAAACTCAAGTCCATGCTCATCTTTCAACCTCGGTGCTTTGTTTTCCTTTTTTACTCGAGGCTTCCGCTTTTTTAATTTGGCCTGGGGGAAAAAAAAAAGAAAAGAATGATAAAATTACAAATCAAGTCCTTCAAATGCATGATAAATAACATTTGATCCTTTGAAGCAGTAGTAGCTACATAATTTAAACAAGAAAATGCAAAGTAGTCAAGAGTCCAACTAATTTTACCTCGAAACAAAACAAAATATAAAACCCTGTAGGGAGTATACATATCCCATACTATATAAAGACATCCATATTCCTTGAAACTATTGATTCAACTTTTTTGGAATTTGTCCTAAAGATAGAATTTTTGCCAAAAAGGGCAGGCAGTACCTTATATACAAAAATAGAAATAAAAATAACATATTAGGGTCAGGGATGGGGTTCAGTGCTACGACACTTGTCTAACATGCATAAGGCCCTGGGTTCAAACTCCAGTACCACTAATAATAATAATGATAATAATAAAAATAAAAATATTAAAGATAACAATATTAATAAAAATGCTGGAAACAAAGTACTTTATTAGCAGGGTGCAATGGTGCAAAATCGTAATCCCTGTGACCAAGGAGGCTGAGGCAAGAGGATCACAAATTCAAAGCCAGCCTCATCAACTTAGTAAGGCCTAAGTAACTTAACAAGACCCTGTCTCAAAAAATAAAAAGAGTTGAGAAGATGTAGATCAGAGGTTAAATACCCATGGATTCAATCCCCAATCCCAAAATAATAACAACCAAAAAAAAAATACACAAAAGTATTTTATCTAAAATTAAGAAAAAGGTTAAAATATTTATCCACTCAAATATGATACAGAAATCTAAAACACCTCTATCTAAAATCTAAAACATAATAATATTACACATTCACTATATTACATAGTATCTGCAGAATGATATGCTATATTATTATACTATTGCCTGAAAAGGGTAATTTTGGGGGGGGTGAGGTGGTGCTAGGGATTGAACTCAGGGGCACTCAACCACTGAGCCACAACCCCAGTCCTGTTTTGTTTTTTAATTAGAGACAAGGTCTCACTGAGTTGCTTAGTGCCTCGCTTTTGCTTAGGCTAGCTTTGAACTACTCACAATCCTCCTGCCTCACCTCTCAAGCTGCTGGGATTACAGGCATGCACCACCATGCCCAGCAAGAACAAGGTATAATTTTTTTCTACAAGTTGTTTTATTTATAATACAAGGAAACTAACACAAGTAGCATATCTATAAAAGAGCACTTAAGAAACATGCACACACACAGACTGTAGTAGAGGATGTAACTTATATTATCTCATAACTGTGATTCCCCATCTTTCTAGGCCTGAACTAAAATGGTAAACTGGGAAAATAAAGGAAGATAAAGTTCAGATAAATTCAGCAGCTCAATTGGTATTTTTCAATTAGCTAGTAAGATACTCATAACTGAAGTTCAGTTTTTTATATAACTGTGGGATTCCAACTGTCCATTTTACTCCTGGGATCCATTATTACAAGTAGCCCAATTAGATACAATAGACAATCCTTATGTTCCCAAACTGAGGAAGCAGAAAAAGGGAATAGTTAACAGTACATCTGAACTAGTGGCACTGAGGACTAATGATTCAGTATTTGAAGAGAATGGGTTTGTAAGAAAATTGCCAAGATGTTACAGTCAATTATTAAATGCATATTTCTATTATTACTAACCAAACCATAATCATGGAACCTCAAAAGCAGTATTTGATCATGGAAAGGTAATGTTCTGTGCAGGGCCCGGAAAGGATATTTTTTTTCCTACCTAAATCTGTGGGGTTGGAGCCTTGGAACCCTGAAAAACACCCAGCTGACAATGCACTCACTCACCTCTTCCCCGCCTGTCACAGCTCCCTTCTTCTCCAGACCCTTCCTGAGCAGCTTCAGCAAGTAATCCGCTCTAGTCTGTAGCTGCTTCCCCTGAGGCTTTTTATCTGTCTCCACAGGCAGAATCTTCAACAGGAAAGGAAGAGAAGCACCCGCCACCACCCATAACCGGTTAGTAAATGAGGATAAACAGGTAACAAAGAACTCAGCACAGTTCTTTCCCTCCCCAACCACCCAAAACATAGATAAAGCCTCAGATCCTATCTCATGTCCATGGCTCCCAGTCACTGAAAATCCCTTATGAGCCGTTCTCATTTTACAAAATGGGATGGAGAAATCCAGCTCTCCCACTGGCTCCTACCTGTGCTGTTAACAGGGTAGAACAACTCAGGTAGGAGGGGCTTGTGGCTTCATCTGCTAGAGCATCCCAGCCGTCGTGGATTTCCTCCTTCCAGGAGCAGGGAATCCCTGGAGCTAGGTTAAAGCTTTGTTTTAGATTGAAAATGCTTCTTAGAGCATTGCCGGAGAGCATTGAGCTATGCCAGGACATGATCTGCTCCCTGCTACCACAGTTGGACCTCTCAGGCCAGACTGGATTTGGTCTCAGTGCTTATGACAGGGTGCTGTCACCCTCCTAAAACCCAGATGGGATGAGCATTGTTTGATGTGCCAGGAAAAGCCCTGCTAGGAGCATCACCTGGAGCAAATCCTACAAAAATTTAAGCCAGTTTTCCTTTAACTATGGCCTTTTTACTTGCAACAGACAGGGTGGGAGGCTCAATTTTGTGGGAGAAATATTGTCAAAATTTAATTCCACTACAAGAAATACCAAGGCGACACTCATTCTTTGTGCAAAGAAATATGGTTGTTTCAAACAAATTCTGAAAGAAAGGGCCAACAACGAGGGCCAAGAAGTGCTTTTATTATTAATAAACTTACCCTGGTATTTGTTGTAATGAGATCTGACCTCTAGTAAATATCAATATTTTAAGATTTCTCCTAAATTTTCATTTGGCTATTTTTTGTCTTTCCCTTTATCATTATCTGTGAGACAGAGCCACAGTCCATTAAAGATGGCAACATTTCCAAGGATAAAGAAATCCCAGGAAATTACTATTCTGTTAGTATTCAATTTGATCACCCCTTCTTGAAAATAGATAAAAATAAGTAATCAATAGAAAAAAGTATACAATAAATGTAGCAATCTCTAGCATCACAGAGTTACTTACTTTATCTGTCAGTTTCAACTCTGGGTCCGTCTTAATTAACTCCCAGTTTCCATAGCCATGTTCATAAATTCCTAGCAGCAAGCGAGAGTCATCTTCCACTCCCCACTCTACATCAAAGTGTGCAGCTTTCACCCGACAGGTTAAGCAGTATCTAAACGGGTTTAAAAATAGGAGGACATTACAAAAGAGAATTTTCTGAAATAAGAAGAGAGAATGAACAAACTACATAACTACATGTAACTAATATCAAACCTATGTTCAACCACCCCACATGTATCACAAAATATACTCACTTTTTTTTTTCTTCAGGGTCCACAGGGATGGATTTATGCAGCATCTCAAACTCTTCTTCATGTTGGATAATAGATTTCACATTAACCTGAACTCCAGATATCTTGATTGTTGGACCTCTCCTTTTCCCTGGCCCTTTCCCTAATAAACACAAATTTTACAATTCTTAAATGAGAACTATTAAAGTTTCATACACAACATTATCACCATTTATCACTAAGACTCCTGAACTCTTAGTCCCTTCTCTATAATCCCTGGTTTATCATTAATTCAAAGATACAACTATAAAACAAACTTTTTTTCAATTAATATTTATATTCAATTAATATTTACAAAACAGAATTGTGCAAAAACACGATTTCTTTAATATACTGATGCTTGCAATAGTAATTTAACTCTCCTATTTTTATATGACTTTATTCAAAAACTAACATAAGAAGACTCTGAAGGTATCATATTATGAAGTTTCTTCCTTGTTTTCCTACCAATTCAATTAGCAGATTTTTTACAAATTCAAATGTTTTAAAGATGATTCATACTTGACCTTCATAATATTGAAACTGAAAAAGTATAGGATCACAGTAACATCTAAACCATTTGAAATGATAAAGATGAAAAGGTTGCCCTAATCTATATGATTATAATGATCCACGTCAGGTGCAGCAGTGCCATCTACAATTCCAGCCTCATGGGAAGCTGAGGCAGGAGGACATTAACTTGGAGATCGGCCTCAACAACTTATGGAGACCTGTCACAAAATGAAAAAATTTTAAAGGGGCTAGGGATATAGCTTAGTGGTAAAGAGTCCCTGAGTGAAAGGAAGGAAGAAACGGATGAACAAAAGAATGAAGAAACGAAGGAATGAATTTCAATGATCCAAGAAGTAAAAATAAAACCCAGTTACTCTAACCAAAGAGACCAAGTTGAAATTTGCAAGATAATGCCACTTGTTAAGTGAGAATAAAGACGGTTCTCATAGAAAGTGAGCTAAATATATGAAGAACCAGTTTATGAACAACAAAATGTTAGTACTCTTGGAGGAGATGTACAGCCTTGCTCACTACAAAAAAAAAAATGAAATGCATCTCATTTATGAGCAAAATATCCAAGCAATTAAAATATATTCTGTTTGTAAGTCTTGTTTATAGGTACTAACAAATATTTCTGTTGGTAATGTAAAAGGCACTAGATTTATAAAGGAGGATTTGCAATCTCAAAGCAAAGCATCCTCCAGGCGTCAGCAGGACCCACTTCTAGAAATCTATCCCAAAGACGTGCTGGCTAAGATACATATATTTTTAAAAAAATTTTCATTAGACCATATTTATTCTTTGTGAATTTATTTGTAACAGCAAAAGAGGAAAAGAAACCCATCAATAGGGAACAAAAAAGATAAGTTGACACACATCTACATGGAAGAATTCTGGGAAAATGTAAAAGAAAGGAAGATGAACTCTACATGACATGGAGTGCTTTCAGATATGAAGCTAAATTAAGTGTACAGCAGAGCATGTATTATGTTCTCATCTGTAGAAGGGGAACTAAACTACACAGAAGCTTAGATTTAAAAAAAAAAAAAAAACAGAATCACAAACTCAAAACCTTAGATTAGGTAGAGGGAAGTGATGGGAGGGAAGCAGAGGGAATGTGGGAAAGACAGTGGAATAAAACAGACATTATTACTGTATGTATATATGTGACTATATGACCAAAATGATTCTGAATCAAATACACTCAGAAAAATGAGAAATTTATATCCCATCTATTATGATATATCAAAGTGCATAATTGCATTCTACTCTCATGTACAACTAATTAAAACAAATTTTAAAATTATTAGGGTAACCAAAGAATTAGAGGAGAACAGGAATGGAAAATAGGGATGAAAGTAAGACTCTCCAAATATACCTTATTTTACTCTCTTGACTTTGAACCATGTAAGTTTTTTAGCAATTAAAAAAAAGTTAAATCAGAATAATGCTTCCTAAAAATTAAAAATAAATATAAACAAGAGTCTATAAGTTGATGGTATAATCATATACAGAAAAGAACAATTTCAAATAGTTTTTAAATACTGTACATTGTTAGTGGGAATATACTAAGAACATAAAACATACCAAAAAAAAAAAATCAAACTTTGTGTGAGAGTCTTATTATAACAGGAAGATTGGCATTGACATTTGGAAATGTATGTATATAATTGCAGGATAAATAAAATACCTAATTATGTTAATATTTTTAGAAACAATATCAATAATCTTACATTGAAAATGGAAATGTCAACCTGGACTAAAAATATGTTAAATACAAGTGTATAGGAAATACAGGTTTAGGGGAATCAAATTATACAATGCCAAGAAGAAGCAATTAATCAGATCCAGAATGTAAACGTGCAGAAAAAGAGAGATGTGCAAGAATAAAATTAAAGCATTTGCCAATAAATATACTGAATGCAGAGCATCAGGCTAAGTGAAATAAGCTAGATTCAGAAAATCAAGGATCTATTTTCTCTCAAGTGCAGAAGCTAGAGAAAACTGAAGGAAAAAGGGGGGCTGTGGATAGGACACCATAAGGATAGAGGAAACATCAGTGGAATACAAGAAGAAAACTGAGGGAGAGGCAGGAGAAAAGGAAAGGAAACAGGCGCTGGATTTAATAAAATTATACTATGTGCATATATAAATACACCACAGTATATTATCTATAAAGCACCAACTAAAAATAAATATATAAATAAATAGAAAGAACAACAGTATAGTACAGGTAGGGAAATGGAGGGAGGAGGGGAAGAAAAGAAGAGACTCTGGGGACAAAAGTGGAGCAAATTCCATACATGCATGATTTATGTCAAAATAAGCCCAACTTGCTGAGCATGGAGGCGCTTGCCTGTCAGCCTAGTAACTCAGAGACTGAGGCAGAAGGATCACAAGTTCGAAGCCAGCCTCAGCCACTTAGTAAGACCCTGTTTCAAAATAAAAAATAAAAAAGTCTGGAAATGTGGCTCAGAGGTTAAACGCTCCTGGGTTCATTACCTCCCCTCCCCCACACAAAAAAAACTATTATTTATAACTATAATGTACTGATGAAAGAAAAAATTTTAAAAAGGGATGTGGAGAGGAAGGAACTATTAGACGGAAATATCTCCAAAATATACTGAGATGAGCTGAGCACAATGATGCACGCCTATAGTTCCAGTGGCTCAGAAGGCTAGGATTTGCAATATCAAAGCAAAGCATGTATATATCCCCCTCAGCAACTTTAGCAAGGTCCTGAGCAACTTGACAAGACGCCATCTCAAAATATGTGCCTCAGTGGTTAAGTGCCCTTGGGTTCAATCCCTGGTATCAAAAAAAAAAAAAAACAACAACACTGAGATGGAAAAATTAATGAATAGAGCAGTATGCATACCACACTACCTTTAATTTGTGTTTAAGAGGGAAAACACACAATCTATATAAAACACACACACACACATTTTTCTAAATTTCTTAAAAAGAGACAAACACTGGGGGCTATGTGATTTTCATTTTTGAGCCAAAAATTTGAATAATTACAAAGAAATAATTTGAAATAATTTGAAATAATTACAAAGAAAAAAACATGATAAACCTAAAGTTACTTTTGGATGTATTTTAGATGCTGTAAAAACACATATTCAAAATCTCAGGCTTTTATTTGTTTTTTTGAAAACAAATTTATTTGAAACAATGGCCACAGGAATGTTAAGCAAAAGCTATCCCTCTGAGCTACACCCCCATCCCTAAAAGTACATATTCAGATTATTATCCAAATCACTCAAGCTATTTTCTTTTACCAAAAAATATTTTTAATGTATATCGAAATTATTTTTAATTTCTTTTCATTAAAGTACAGCAAAGTTTATTAAAAGGGAAAGGAGGAGGAAAGCACCCTCAAGGAAGACAGTGGATCCTTCTCAGAGAGGAGAGCAATCAAATTCTACTAATTTCAAAAAGAAGCCCTAAAAAAAGACAATTCCAAAATATAAATAATTAATAGACAACACTGAAAGCCAGACACTACATTAACAAGCAGTTAATAGTCCAGTAAGAACTATTCAATTAATTACCCAAACCTTCTGATTACTATTATTCCATTTTGCAAATGAAAGAGTTGAGGTAATTTAACTCAGAGAAGTCTTAACCAAACTTTTAGGTAACTGGTTGCCTCTGGCATCTGAACCACAGCTCAACAAAACCTCCAAAGAATAGGTAGCTTAACAATACCTTCATTTCTATGAGGTGTCCTTAAACAATGACTACTTTAGAACTCTCGTAAACATGCCTGTACCTCTAAAAAATAAAAAAACATTCTGATATCTAAGAGAAAATGTACTTCCTAGATGTTTGATCCAATTTTAAAATTCTACTTGTATGAACATTTCAATGTAACAAATGTTTACAACTGTCATTCAATATTTTATCTATTCCAATTAATTTTCTAATAAGTTCTTTACATTTGCAGCAACCTAAGAATACATATATGTATATCCAAAAAATTATGCAACCAAAATACAGAGGCATCCATTCAGCTTTGTCCCTCAGGTCTTTGTATCATTCAAACCAATTTAAACTTTCTATAGAACATAACAGAAATAATTTCATCTTGTTAATTATTCTACACCTTTACAAACCAACTTCATTTGTGTGTAGATCTATAGGATCTTAGAACACTGAGCTCAGGAAAAGGCAGTTCAGAATGCACACCATAAAGCAGGAGGCAAGCCCTTCAGCAACAGAAATAGACCAGACCTTTAGCACCAGAGTGCTACAGATGATCTGTTAACTTACCCTCACTGGCATTTTCTTTCAGCTGTTCTTCATATTCCTGCATAGCTGACACACAGCTATTGTGAATCAGTTCACCCAGGCGTTTCAAGTCTGCCACAGACTTATCCACAAGCTCAGCATCTCGTGCTATGCACTCCAATCTAAGGAAGGACAAACATGGACACTTTTCTCAACATCACAAGATAATACTACGTCTCATATAAGTTTGCTCCTACAAAGACACTTTTCTCTGCCTTCATTCATGGGTCATTAACAATAACAACTGCTTCACATTAACTAAGAGCTAACTCACTCATTTTCTATCTTAAAGAATTGTGCTTTGGGATATGTCACAAAACCAAAGTAATCTCAAAAATTTTAAATGAGAGGTTTCAAAACTTAGTTTATTAAACAAATGGGCTATCTGCTACTGTCAGTATGTGACATGCTTAAAGACTATTGCATCTTTCTATTCACTTTCCTTTCTCTACTCCACCTTCACTCACTGCAATGTTCATAGAAGTTCATATTCAGATCATCTCTAAGTTGTAGGGAGCACATAAACACAATGGCTAAAAATCATGATGTCAAAAGGAACCAAACCAACTTCATCCACATGTTGGTAGTTGTTAAGGTAACTGGTTCAAAGATAAATATGAAGGTCAGCCAAGTCCAGGAAAGATGTGCCTGACTTTTGCAATTTTGCTGTGACTCACTACTATACATCACTGCTTCCTCTCCAAATGGAAAGCATAAAACCAAAAATACAAGCTTGGAATTTTCACCAGAACAGTATCAAAAATAAGAGAGGGGAAACTGGCATATGCTTTAAATTGGTGCTATTATTTACAGGATATATTGTTGATTTTTAGAAAACAAAATACTTAACTACTTGAAATAAGTCTTATGTTAAAATCCAACTTCTGAAATCATATTTTGAATGCTTGTAGTACCAATAGCTAACCATTTTGTAAGTCACTACAGGCAAGATGATATAAGTTGTATTTTTAATCTTCACAATACCTTGTAAAAATGTACAAGATTACTAAGTCAAAAAGACATTACTAAATCTAAGAATTAGAACATAAATAACCCAGTCTCTTCAGCTATAGTTACCTAAACATCTCTTTGGGAAACGCATCGTTTTGAATTTACTTGATTTACCTCCCCCTAAGGTATAAATCTCTGACTGGTCTGTCTGTATCATCTTCATACCCTTCCAGAAAGGGACATGCACCTGATACATTGATATTGTTTCCAGGGGGGAAAAAAAAGTTCCCAGAATTAATATTAAAAGAAAAATATTACCAAGAGAGAGAGAGAGAGAGAGAGAGAGAGAGAGAGAAGAGAACCTGCTATACAATAAAGCTGAAAAAGAGGATAAAGAATTATCACTGAGCTTACCGTTCAAGAGGGAGACCAAACTTCTTATAAGCCTTGATGAACCTAAGAATATGATCAATAAAACAAATTAAAACCCAGAAACCAGTTATAACACATCCTGTAATGAACTATGAGCCATTCAAATTGTCAAAAATAGACTGGCAACACCCAATCTTTGCAACAATCACTAAATAAATAAACATTGAGCATCTCTGAAAAGAGATAACTTAAAATAATAGACATTAAAGATTTAACTTTATTTTCAGTGACTGATCAAGAAATTTCTTGGAGCTGTAACAGAGAATTGTGAGTTTAGAAGATGCGAGTTTATGAAGTTCACTATGTAATAAATGATTCAATCACCACAAGTCTATTGTGATAAAAACCCAGTATCATTCATTGGCCTACTTAAGTCTACATAATATAATATTTTTAATTATTTTATGTTCAATGATACAGCCATAAGATTTATAAGACTTTCTCCAATATTTTTTAAAATTAGGCAGAATAAAATAATTGACTTGAAACTTCTTAGGCCAAACTATTTTGAAATTCTAGTCACTCCTGCCCAACCTTGTCTCCAACCGTAAATCCAATCTCCTTCCATAGTCAGTACCTTAAACTATGCTATATACAGCCTGTGCTAACACCTTCTCCCCATCTGCAATGCTTACCACATAGCACTTTCACTAAAAAGCAAGATGTCACAATAATGTCAAGGACATCATTGTAATATGCCAAATTACTATGACAATATGGTATGTAATAGTGTAAGGAGAGTGCTAAAAAAATGGAAACAGAGGATATGGCAACTAAAGAAAACAGGAGGGAATATAACAGCTATGAAATACTAAAGGAAGAACAAGGACTAGGAAAGTGTTAAATATGAAAGCAAACCTGAAGATTATTCCTCAACTCTACATTTTTCCTTCCTGAAATATATTGAAATGTTTCATTTCTAAAATAATGGTTTGAGATTTACCGGAAAATTATATAGGAGCTAGGTATGCATTAGCTCAGTGATAATGTCCTTACCTAGGATGCTCAAGGCCCCGAGTTTAATCCCTGGCAACAACAACAACAAAAAAAAATAATGATGATGAAAAAGATGATGATGTTGTTGATAAATAATAATATCAGGGGAAAAAAGGTTCCCAGTATTAGTATTAAAAAGAAAATATTACCAAAGAAAAGAACCAATACCAAGGGGGAGAAGCACTTCCAACATAATAGAGTAAGGAACTCAAAAAATCTGCTCCTCCATAAAAATAATAAGAACACAAGCAAAAACTAACAAAACTCATTTACCAGAACTGTCAATTAAGAAAATGTTCACTGTCAACTAACAGGCATCTGTTTAAGAAAATGGTTGCATCTGTTAAGAACATCAAGTTGCAAGGTGCAGTGGCACACACCTGTGATCCCAGTGCTTTGGGAGACTGAGGCAGGAGAACTGTGATTTCAAAGCCAGCCTCAGCAACTTAGTGAGGCCCTAAGCAACTCAGCAAGACCCTATCTCTAAATAAACTATTAAAATGGTCTGAGGGGGCTTCAGTTGTGGCTCAATGCTAGAGCACTGGCCTAGCATGTGTGAGGCACTGGATTAGATTCTCAGCATTGCATATAAATAAATGAATAAAATAAGGGTCCATCGACATCTAAAAAAATAGACTTAAAAAAAAGGGGAGTCTGGGGATGTGGGTCAGTGGTTAAGCACCCCTGGGTTAAATCCCAAATTCCAAAAGAAAGAACAGCAAGCTTCCTATCAACTTGCTTTATTCCCATCTCCTTCTACTTGTTCCAGCAGAGCCTTAAAAACCAACATTTTTGCAACTACAATGATTATGCTAACCTGTGACAGAGCAGCCACTGGAGGAGGAAGAACAGGTTTGGAATGTCATAAGAGCCCTATCCCTTGCAAACAGAGCTTCTTGACCTGACTCAGCACCTTGAAAAGCTTCATTCAAAGAAAGAAGTCAAAGATGACTTAGGACTTTCTGCACAGCCCTGTTCACAGTTCATTGGTCAAAAACAACTAGATGCAGATGTTCAACATCACACTGATCAGGGCAACATAATCAATTGGAATAAAAAGAAATTGATAAAAAACTGGAAAATTGCCCACACAGCACCCCGAAAAGCTACGATATTCTCAAGAGTCAAGAAGACCACACATTTGTACATCTGTATGCATGTCAGGAAAGATCTTAGAAGGTCCTATCCTCTCAATTCTAGCTGACCTTGATGATCTGCACATGTAGGAATTGAAAATTAAGGCAGAGTTGTAAACTGCCTCCGATCGCACTGAAACGTGCCCTAAGATACACACTAAGTCCCTCAACAAAGGTAGGCAGATCTTAAAGAAAAGCTCTGCCCAACCATTAATTAACTTCTCAGCCAAAAGAACAGACTTCAAAAAACATGACCAAAGAATACAGACTTCACAGAACTAGCCTAGGAAAGTCAGTGAACACGCAAACAATAGCAAACACAGTGAACTCTGGATAGTGAGGCAAATCTGATTCCGAATTTAATACATTACATTTAAAAATTACAGAACACACCAAAATGCGGGGAGTGGGAAGGGGTTAAAAGTACTATACCTGAAGAAGCCCAGAACTTACACTCATAAAACAAAGATGTTAATCTGCTATGACAAATATGTACTAGAAGAAAAGCAATCCACACCTAAAGAATTAAAAAGAAAGCTAGGTGCAAGTGCACACCTATAATGTCAGAGACCCATGAGACCGAGTTAGGAGGATCACAAGTTTATAGTCAGCCTCAGCAACTCAGCAAGATCCTATCCCAAAATAAAAAAGACTTGAGGATGTAGTTTAGTGGTAAAATGCCCTTGGGTTCAATTCCCATTCTCTCTCCCACACACCAAAAAAAAAAAAAAAAAAAAAAATTAAAAGAAATGTATCAACAGAGAATGTCATAAGAAATAGACAACAGGGAAAAAAAAGTCAAATATAAATCTGGAGTTGAAAAGTATAGTAATTAAAATTTAAAAAACAAAAAAAAAATCACTAGGGAGGCTCAAGAACAGAAAAAATATTAAGCAACAGTGCAAGTCCACATGAAGAAATGAGCACCTCTAATAACTTGAGTACATAAAAATAGAATAAATGTAGTTTTGTTTATAACATCTTTCTTGTCTGATCAGATGTATTCAGGAAATTGTGTTGAGCTGGATATGATGGTGCATACCTATAATTCCAGCTACTTGAAAGACTGAGGCAGAAGGATTGCAAATTGGAGACCAGCTTAGATCAGCGTGTTTTATAAGCCACTGAGATTAATTTTTTTAAGTCAACATGTTATTTTTAATTTCCAGTGCAACCACAAAGAAAATAACTAAAAAAAAAAAAAAAGTTTAAGAAAAAAAGGGGTAATTAAAATGGTATACTAAAATATATCTATTTATCACAGAACAAACTACTAATGGATAAATAAAGGGGAAAAAAATGTGACAGAGAGAAAATGAAGAGCAAGATGCAGATGTAAGTCCTACCTTATCAGTAACTGTACTGAATGTAAATGAGTCAGACTCCAATCAAAAGAGATTGGCAGAAGTAGAATAAAAATTTAAAAAAAAAGAGAGAGAGAGAGAGATTGGCAAAAAAAAGACTTTTTAAAATAATACACCAATATGCAGCCTACAAGAAACAGGAAATTAGATTCAAAGACACAGGTTGAAAAAAAAAAAAAGAAATAGTACCATCTTTTTGTATTTCAAATACCCAAAAAGAGTGATTGAGTGGCTATACAATATCAGGCTAAAAAAGTAGATGATGAAATTAAATTGGTATGTATAAATTGGTATATTCGATTGGTATATTAGCTATATCTATACATACCAATTTTAAAAGTGTATGCATCTAACCACAGGGTCCCAAAACACATGAAGCAAAAACTGATAGAACTGAAGGGTCAAACAGGCAATATAAGAATAATGGAAAACTCAACACTGTTTTCAATAACAGAAAAACTGGTCAAAAAAATCACTAAGGAATGGGAACCTTAAACAGTAAACCAGATAAAGCTAACAAACAACTATGTAACATTCCACCCGAGAGCACAAAGCACATTTTTCTCAAAAATAATACTGAATGTAAGGAATGAAGAGGAGGTAGAATATACACACAAGATTTGCTTCAAAGTCAAAATTGTTAAAATGATAACATATGTGTTGAGATGTTATGCTCTAATTTGCCTAGATTTACATATTTTTACAATTTTTCCTAATAAATTTAATAAAGAAAGAATACAGGAATTTAGGTAGAAACAAAGACTGCACAGTTTCAAATATAATGACATTAAAAGACTATTTAATATGGTTAAAATGCAGATTGGGCCATAATGCTAACTATAACTATCATCATACTTTCTATTTCCTTTAGGCTTTAAAATTATAATGAAAAATGAGGGTGGGTGGTGGGGGGAAGGGTGGGATGATTTAGAAGCAGCAATTTTAATCAGTTTTTCATAGGGCAGACAGGTATAAATGTGGATTAAGTATTGACATACAGAAAGATGTTTAAATTGATTTGAAGGTGGGTTGGGGAGAAGCTACAGAACAATGCTGTATATATCAATAAACCAAACAAACCAAATCACCACCAATCCTGGTAATCATACTGATTAGATTGGTACTGGAGATGGGGGTAACAGAGGGGAGACTTAATAAAGGTAGCCTTAATTGTATCATTTTTATTTCTTACATTTATACTACTTCTGTTATATACATAGATACATAGATACATATATCTGTGACTGTGTGTGTGTATATATACAAGCTCCTGGTTGAACCTTCTTCATAAAAATGCTCTAAATAACCAGAGAAAAGAAGGGAAACAGAAAGAGATGAGCAACAAACCTAAAAGATCTCAAGTGAGAAAAACGTTATAGCAGAAAGAATCATCTTGAAAATTTGGGGAAGCTTCTCTGCTATTTTTGTAGTTACTAGCCTCTGCCTATCTGTCACAAATTCAGGAATCCTATCAGCCCAAAGCTTATAGCATACTCTTCCAGACAAGCTCAAGTGAGAGCACAGGCTCTACCAACCTTCGGATCTCTGCATCAGTAAATCCCTCCACGAGGTCTTTCCTCACACTTCGGGGACGCCCTCTGCGCTTTGGCTTCTTGTCATCATCAGAATCATCTGTCTCACTCTCTGAAGCAGAGGATCTCTGGGCCTGCCTCTTAGACTCTGTGTCAGAATCGCTGTCATTTGTCTGAGCCTAAGAAAGAATAAGATCACACTTTAACAAGTGTCAGAGCCAAGAGATGAAAGGACTAAATCAGCCCATCTTAATTCTTTAATATTCAGAACTTCCCAACATATCAGACAAGTCAATTTCTCCTTTAACAAATAACCCTATCTCTGAATAAAATACAAAATAGGACTGGGGATGTGGCTCAGTGGTCAGGTGCCCCAGAGTTCAATCCCTGGTACCGCACACCCACCGCCAAAAAAAAAGAAAAAAAATATTGCTTGGGGTAGACAGGTTCAGAGACTCTGAAATATGAAATAAGTGAAATGGATTTAAAATATTTGGATATTTTTATAATATCTACTATATAAAATATCCAATATAATATTGGTTCATTTTTGTTTCTTTGTGCTTTTGTCTTCTCCTTTGTAAAATGAAAATAAAATTATAAAATGGACCTGTGAGATAGGGTTTTCAGATGAATTAAATGAATCAATAAGTGAAAATACATTAAGAACTATGCCTGGCACATAGTAAATGTTAAATGTTTAAACTATAGTGATGGACAAATCTAAGTTTGCTATCTCCAACAAAATAATTACTAAAATTAGTTTTCTCTACTTCCATGTTGCTACAAAAAAATCAAATTAGATGTACTTGTAAGGATGTTTTATAAGCTATACAACATGGAAATGTTCCTTGGTTTTAGTTAGGTAATTTAAGTATTTTATATATATATATATATATATATATATATATATATATATATATTTTTTTTTTTTTTTTTTTTTTTTAATGTGGTGCTGAGGATCAAACCCAATGCCTCATGCGTGCCAGGCAAGCACTCCACCACTGGGCCCCAGCCCTTAGTTATGTAATCTTTTTATTTATTTATTTATTTTGGGGGGGGTACTGTGGGTTGCACTCAGGGGTACTCAACCACTAAGCCACATCTCCAGCCCTTTTTTGAATTTTATTAGAGACAGGGTCCCACTGAGTTATTTAGCACCTCACCATTGCTGAGGGTGGCTTGAACTTGCCATTCTCCTGTCTCAACCTCCCCAGCCACTGGGATATAGGCATGCATCACTGCGCCCAGCAGTTATGTAATCTTTTACTAAGTATTTACACCACATGCTGTGAACATGTGGTGTAAATACTTAGTAAAGGCAAAATATAAGATTTGGCTCTCCAAAAGTTGAAGGCAGAATTAGATCCAAACTGTTACGATTACTATTCTAATCTCTAAGGTAAAATGCAAACTACTGTCAAATTCAGATCCTGTAAAGCCATTTCATGCAAAGCTAAAATTGCAAAGACTTAATTCAAATGTTTCTGTGTGAGCTCTTTGAATTTTCCCATTTTCCTGTGCTAGTTTCCCACACTAGAACTGTGCTCTGCAGGTCTCTGTGTCAGGGCAACAGAGCAAGGCCTCCTTTTGAATAACCTGCTCTTACAGAGTCTAGATAGTACAAAAAGTACTTTCATATCTTTTATCTCACTTGATCACCTTTTTAGTGGAACTACGAATTCGGGGCAGCATATAAATTTCTTCTAGTTCCTTCTGTCTCTCCTCTTCCTCTACTTTTTTCCTTTGCTCCTCTGGAATGATCTCATCCCAGTCCTTGTGAGGACGTTCTTCCAGCTCTTCTTCATCTTCCATTGTTGCAAAATTGGCAACCTGAAAACAAATGAACAACCCATTGTCTGACATTTCTCCACTTCCAAACACCATCTGTCAAGACATCAACTTACTCAGTGCTTTTAAATTTAAGTAAAACACTGTGAGAACCAGGATTCCTATGAAATTCCATAATCAGATTATTTATACTAATCTTATATTTCCCCCAAAATCAACTTGTCAAACCTAGGGTCATCATAAATGTTACTGAAAAATAGGGAAAAAGATAAAAGATATAAACTGTTTTAAAAATTTGATTGAAAGACTATTAAATTCCACACATTTTCTAATAAATGTGACACTAATCAGATAATTTGGGTTTATTTAAACTATAAATGCTGAATACCTAATACTAATCCATGATGAACTTACATTACTATAAATTGCCATTCAATGGAGTTCATCTGAAATAAAGCATTATAATCAAAGCACTGATTACCTAGTCAACTAGTTTTCTTACTGACTTTTATAAATAAAAATTTTATATTTTATGAAATATAAACTGTAAACGTAGATAATGATTATATATGCCCAAAAGTATACTGTGGTCTAAGGAGTAAAGGTGAAAATGTAAAATGGAACAACCCCAAAAACCTAGAAGAATATCTCATATCAAATATTATTTAATATCCAATACTATGTGTACCGAAACTGTACATACCCCAAGAAGAAAAACAACCTGAATGTATGCTTGAATTTCACAGAACCAGACTGGGACTACAGAGAAACATCAATCAACTCTGGGCAGTGGTGTGCAGGCCTTAGGCCTTGGGTCCACTTTTTTTTTTTTTTTTCCTAACATGGTACTATGTGATCGAACCCAGTGCCTCCCGTGTGCTAGGCAAGCGCTAATACTCAGCTACAACCTCAGCCCTCCACATTCTTTTAATAACTTTTTCCTAGCCCTTAGACTATCATGAAGTTACAAGAGCTTCTGGAAGTTCCATGGAATATTATGACTTTTTGCCAAAATTAATTCTTTATTTTTCAATAAGGACAATAAATTTATAATAAGATTTTCAAAACCTCAAGTCAAAACAAGGTATGATGTGAGATTATTCAAAACCAAATCTTCTGGGCTGAGGATGTGGCTCAAGTGGTAGCGCACTTGCCTAGCATGCGTGAGGCACTGGGTTCGATTCTCAGCACCACATTAAAAAAATAAAATAAAGATGTTGTGTCCACCTAAGAAACTAAAAAATAAATATTAAAAAAAAATCTTTGACCATTCTTTCAAATTAAGGATCCAGCTGAAAAACAAATGCAATGGACTAGAGAGCTTTCTAGGATACCTCTCTCTCTGCCAGGTAAGGACACGATATGAGCACTCTGCAACCCAAAAGACAGCTAGCTCTCTCCAGAAACCAATATGTTGACACCCTCATCTCAGAAGCCTTCAGAACTGTGAGACAAATCTCTGTTGTTTAACTGCTCTATGGGTATTTTGTTATAGTAATCAAGATGACTTAAGACAAATAACAATAACGCATCTCTGTCCTTTTCCATGACATCCTCTGCATCCTCAGATGCATGAATTCTAATCCTGAGCTTTTGCCCCAAAATTCTTCCCTTGTTACTCCACTGAGACAACTTCCGCTGCTGGCCAACCATGGAGTCCATTACACTGTAGTGGTTGTTTCCAAACCCTCTTTATTCCTCCCATGAGCCTATGGGCCTGCTGCACTTAACCATCACTATAACCTCCAGGTCTCTCTTACTACTCTATCCTGTGTTGAATCAACCCATGCCAGATCCTTCCAACTATGTTCTCATTTTCATCTAGGAAACCTTTGCTATTTTTATTTTCTATGCTTCCCAAGCCAATCTCCAACTTAGGATTGCCAGCTGATCCAATTTCTCTGATCACAAGTACTAATGAAGAGAGTCATAAGAGGGGTTAGGGTTGGGATTGTGGCTCAGTGGTAGAGTGCTCGCTCGCCTAGCCCATGTGAGGCACTGGGTTTGAACCTCAGCACATTAAAATGAAATAAAAATATTGTTTCCACTTCTTAAAAAAAAAAAAAGAATGAAAGAAAGTCATATGATTCTGCTAACCAACTCCACAGAAAAGCCATCTCATTTAGATTCAGCTGATTCTCTATCAAGTTCTTCCCTAAAACTCACCCACAGCTGTCCCAAATCTTTTCTATCTCTCAGCAAATAACCCACTTACTTTATTGGTACTTAAGGTCACAAACTAAATTCCCACATCTCTTCTATTCCCAAAGATGAACTTTTTCTTTTATTTTCCAAGGCCAAATCCTCTACCTGGGCTTTTGATTGTATCCTTTTCTGTCTATTCTGGAATGTGTCAAAAGGTCATGTTTTCTTAGAATCTTCAATACACTTTCCTATTTTCAAGTTCTTTTGTCAATCTAGTAACATGGTAACATCTTTTTAAAATCTTAACTCCTTAATCTTATTTTCTTTGGGGGGTGGGGGGGGGATATTGGGAATTGAATTTAGGGGCACCTGACCACTAAGCCACATCCCCAGCCCTTTTTTGTATTTTACTTCGAGACAGTCTCACTGAGTTGCTTAGAGCCTCCCAATTGTTGAGGCTGACTTTGAACTCGTGATCCTCCTGTCTCAACCTCTGGAGGTGCTGGGATTACAGGCATGGGCAACCATGTCCAGCTTCTTTCTACCTTCATAAATTACTGTCCCTAAGATTTTTGGTAAATACCAATGCTCAGTGGTGCCACCCTGTTCATCTGGTGCCCAGCGTCCACATTTAGCCCTCATCTCATTTAATTTTGTTTCAACAAACATTACTAACCCCCTTTACAAAAGGAAGAAATAAAAAATAAGCACTACCAAGCCTCCCAAATGCACAGCATTTAATTCCACTTGTGTTCCTCAGATCCTCCAAACTCTGGTCTACATCCATCCCACTGACAACACATTCTTAGCCCTCTTTGCCAGCTTATTCTCCTCTGCATGCTGACTCTGGGCAGACAGCCCACTTCAGTGGTTACCTTCATGAGGAAGACTGGAGATTACGTTTACAACATACTTGTAACTAATAATGATAATGAGGATAAACAGAGTGCCTAGTACAAAAAAAGTACCAAAGACATGAGTAAATACTACATAATGAATCAATGTGCAAGAACTCTTTCCCAATAAGATCTTCATACCTTAAACTGTGATAAAAGCTCATCTGTCGCACTTGTTGACACTTCATTCTCTCTGGTTTCAGCCAACCGTAGAATTTCATCTATATCCATTTCCTGAAGGAACAGATATAGTAATTTTAAGAAATTTAAAGAAAAGCAAGAGTCTTCAACATTTAATGAAAATGTTAAATGCAATAAACCAAATTTTTTCCTGAAATCCTATTTATTCTTATAACTCAATCCTATAATCTTTGTATCTAATTTTTTGTGTAGTTTATGTGCATGTTTTTGTATGCAATGCTAAGGATTGAATTCAGTGCCTCGCACATTCGAGGCAAGTGCTCTGCCACTGAACCAGAAGCCCAGCCCTATATCTAATGTTTTAAATTATTATTTATGCAAATGATAAGGTGAAACTAAAAAAATATTAGGGGAAAACATAAAGACAGAATCCAAAAAGGATTTATTCATTCTTGCCTATTTGATTTAGTAAGAGCACTAGGTTTTGGAAAGAAAAAAGGAAAGAAAGAAAGGAAGAAAAAGAAACTATGTCCCTTCAAATACTTAATAAGCCTCTGACACACTCAGAATCTGCTTCCCAAAATATTTAGATTCTCATAGATGATTCTTCTCAACAAAAGTTTTCCTCACTGTTAATTACCTGAGGCTCTGACTCTTCCCCTTCAAGTTCTTTGAAGAGATCCTCTGCTCCAAATTTCAAAATCGCTGTCAGTTCTTCTTTATTAAAAGGATTTGAGCTGCAGAAGTAAAATGCAGTTGCAATCTCTTAGGAATGTCAAATAAGCACTAAGGAGATATACTTCAGAATACCTATCATTTATACAGGGGAAAAGGTAAATTTTGTCCCAAGAAAAAATGAGCCACAAATACTTCATTTTTTATCCACAGGATTAGTCTATGGTTAGTAAATCAGAAGCCTAGAAAATCAATTCCTGTCCAGTTGGCTCAAATTTATATGATTAAGCAAGAAAAATGAATAACAATATGAAAGAGCTTTCACTCTGCCTTTTATAAAGTTTTCACTCACTGAGAATTTTCAACCTTTTCAACTATGATCCAAAATAGAATGCATAAAGCTCTTCTCACTTAGGAAAATTATATGAAAGCATTCTATTTAGGAAAAACTAATTTGATTTCACCTTAAACACAACTACAGCAGTCTATAATCTGATCAAAGTGTCAACTCACAATTTCCATCTAAACATTTCTGTCATCATTAGCAAAAAGCACAACAATCTCCACACAAATATTTTTATACACAGTGAAGTAACAGCTGCCAATTCAGTCTGGTGTCACTGTTGAAAAGTCAAAGGCAACACACAGCTTCATTGCGGCTGTTGTTGTATGTCACATGAGGAGCCAAAAGCAAGGGACAGGCAAGAAAAAGAGAGGACGAGTACATAAGCAGAAGGTGGGAGAGTGTAAGGCAAGGAAAGCAAAAATAAATGACCTGGCTTCTTTCTTGCAGTTATGATCTTTTCTTAGTTAGATAATGAATGGACTCACAATAGCCAGTAGGTAATCCTATTAGAATTATATCAAATGTGGGTATAAAATCAACTGAATTCTGCCTACCTCTCCAATCTTTCTAACACTTACTTAGATCTTCCAGAGTTGTTTTCCAGAACTGTCCGGCCAGTGGTATCCATGCGCTGAATCACCAGATGGTCCAATACCATCTTCTTTTTGGCCCGTTCTATGATTTCCTCTTCCACAGTCCCCTTTGTAACTAAGCGGTAAATATTTACCTATAGGAAAATAAAATGTTATCCTTATGTCTGACCAAACAAACACCAAGGGAGGAAAAAAATTATGCTCTCTACTACCATAAATGACCATTCATCCAAGTAGGCAGCTTAAGTAGGCTGCATTCTTTAAAAATGTTGCAGGCTGTACTCTTATTAAATAAAATTGCTTCAAACGATGTTATTACAGCCTTATTCTAATAACAAAAAATCTTACTAAAGATCAACCAGTTTCACTGATGGAAAAAACTGAATCATTGGCCATGACTGAAACCTATGAGTTAGCTATTGCTAGAACAGACTTTGAAATTCATATACAAAAGAAACTAGCATGTAGTTTTCCAATATAGTACAAAGCTAACATCACCATGAATAAGAACACATTTTTTCAGCAATGCTAGAATATTTAGCAACTACTTGATATTAAAACAGGGAAAAGGTTTGGCTCTAACCTTTTCATACATATCAGTCTATATCATACATCTTTTTTTGGTTAATTCACAGAAAGTGAGAACTGATATACTTTCAAACAGAAAGATTAAGAGGCCTTACTAGGTTCATCTTAGCCCAAAGCTATCTTCTCTTATTTGTACTATTTATTAAACAGAAATTGACACTTAGGGACAATGAAAGATAAATGGGAGAAAATAAGTATTATACAAACACCCTGAAAGGTCTGAAAAAAACCACTTACTCCGATCCCAAAGCTACATCCAGAAGCCTCTCCCCACTGACCTGCTTCTTCTGACCAATTCTGTGGGCTCGGGCTTGTGCCTGCAAGTCATTCTGGGGGTTCCAGTCAGAGTCAAAGATGACCACTGTGTCCGCTGAAGCCAAATTGATTCCCAGGCCACCAGCCCTTGTCGAGAGCAGGAAACAGAAGTCCTGTACACAATGCAATATACTACTTTATGCAGTGGCCTTCTCAGAAACAGTTTCATACTCCAATAAGCCCTTATACCTGGAAACCCCTGCAGGTATGAAGAAAAGTGAGATATGATGGACAAACTTTACGGAAGCTAAAAGAAGGTCAGGGGCTTGATGGCAGAGGGAATTTTCATTTGATTAAAAGGAAGAGTCAATGCAGTGAACAAAGGAGTAAAGTAGAATCTAATAAGGCAACAGGGACTAGAGAATAAGTGTTATCTCCTGGATAAAACTACTATATAAGAAACTAACTGAAAAGTCAAACAAACTTAATTATTATAGGAATTGTTCCACCAAGTTACCCAGATACATATTTTCTGGGGAAAGAGAGATTATGTTTATACTAATGCAAAGCAATTAATATAAACAAAGATAGTTAACTCTGTACATATTGATTCATTTGTTAGGCTGGTGAGGAACATAGAAACTGCATTAAATAGATCACATATTGGAACTGGTAAAGAGCACAGGGTCCTCCACCACTGCAAAAACATGCAAAAAGAAAACCCCAAGGCTTGGCTGAAGAGAGTTGTGTAGTAAACACTTAGACACTGACAACCTCCAGTTTTCACAGCAATAATAGTAAAAGAATAGGCAGGCATGGTGGAACTGCCTTCACCTGAAAGCTCAGAGGAAAAGAATAAATTGTATAAGTCACAGAGGAAAAAAGCCAAAAGGGTTTCTATTTTCAGGAAATTTGATCATGTATATCAAAAGCAATGCCTTTTTGGCTCAGAAGTGGGACATAAAAACTTGTAGTGTAGGGTTACATCTTGATAAATGGGCATATTTAATATACATATGTAGACACAACAAAAAGGTCTCCAATAGTCTAACAGTAAGATTCAAAAGCAAACAGAGCACCGTGGTGCATCCCTATAATCCCAGCAGCTCAGGAGGCTGAGATAGGAGGATCATGAATTCAAAGTCAGCCTTATTAGCAAAAGCAAGGCACTAAGCAACTCAGATTAAAATACCAGATAGGGCTGGGGATGAGGCTCAGTGACTGAGTGGCCCTGAATTCCATCCTCAGTAACAACAACAACAAAAAAGATTCAACAGCAACAGGAAATAGAAATAAAAATAGAGAGGGCTGTCTTGAAAGAATTTTAAACAATTACAATAAGGAATTATCAACAGGTGTGACAATGTATGGTAGTAGGTGATCCTTGTTGAGAAATACTTCTCTGAAGAGAAGCCTAAGGATAAATAGCAGATAGATTAGGATGAGTTACCAGAAAACTCAACAAAATATTAGCAAAATTCTTTTTTAAAATGCTCATACCCTCTTAATTATATCCAACAATAATAAAATCATTAAATCAATAATGTTATAGGCACAAAGAAATATTAGAAATTAAATTCTGTAATAGTTTAATAACATGGAGAAAATGCTCCAAGCATAATTTTGAATCAAAGGTGACAACAAAGCCATATGCGGCATGATCCCAATTTGGTAAATATATACAGTAATAAATAGTTTTAGCCAATATTCATTTAAATTTACATTCACATGTTGTGAAAAGCAAGTTGTCTCTGGGATGAGGGTTTTATATAATTTTTCTTCTTCATGCTTTTTACCATCAAATTTGTTAAATGGCATGTTTTTCCAAAATAGTATTTCATTTTTTAAAATTAATTTTAAAAAGACTATAGGGAATGGTGCAGAACTTATATTTATATACAGCAATGAGGGAGAGCAGAAATCAATTGAGAATTATACAGAAAGAAATGTCAGAATTTGACTTTTCTTTGAAAAAGGACAATAAGAAACATTCAACTTACACTTTTTGTGTTGGGCTGATGGACATAGGTGTAGGGATTGAACCTAGGACCTTGAACTTGCTAGGCATATGATCTGCCACTGCAACTCAAACTATCTCATATTATCTTTTAAACTAAGAGAGTACAAAGCCAATTTCAATATATAGCATAATAAAAAGAGCTGACGTTTATTGAGTGTGTACTAGTGTCAGGCAATGTAAACCAGTATCAAACTTAATCATTATAATAATATTATGAATTATGTTTTGGAATCATTGTACTTTGGCAGTTGATGAAACAGAAGGGAAAAGAGAGATGAGAATTAGGTGATAACCAATGCTTTTGGTAATTCAATTCCTCATTCCTAATGACTCAATCTTGATCCTAAACAGATTAATAACCAAAGCTCTAAAAGAAAAGTAAAATTTTAGGCTACAGAAACAGCCAGAATACCAGTCTAATAGGATTGTCTGTGACTCTAGAGGTAGAAGACATATCCATATCATTCTGTAATAATAAAATGGACAATTAAAGCTTTCCAGAAAGTAGAACACTAAATCTATTCTATTTAAAAACAAAAACAAAACAAAACAAACGTAACCCAGGCTTTTCCTCTTCAATACTTCTAGACCTTCTACACTGCTTCCTTTACCTCTGTACATTATTCTTTTTTTTTTTTTTACACTAAAGCTTTTTTCTCTCACTTCTCTCAAATTCCATGTTAGTTGATCATTTGAATATGATATACAGTATAATCAGCATTTCTAAATCTATTTTAAGTAGTTCTTATAAAGACACATCCTACACTACATACTTAACAATGCCAACTCAACTGAGATACTTGGTAATTTAAAAATGTTGCTGCTAACCAGAGTAGAAACATTAAGTAAGCCACATCATAATGGCAAATTTGAGAGAGGCATCATACTATTCAACCTTTAATTACCAAAGCAGTACAGATCAGAGCCTTCTGTTATATTGTACGTGTCAAAACTAATCCTTCTGGCAAGCCCTTTTCCACCCTTTCTTTTCTATTCTTCCAAGCCCATGAACTCACAGCTCAAGGTCACTGGAGAACTGTCATTAACCAGACCACAAAGCTAAACAAACATATGTATGCTTTAATGACATATAAACAACAAAGGAGGCATCTTTTATATTAGAGATTTCTCATTCTCAAGACAAGGGAACTGTACTACAAAATGTTTGTTTCTGAAACAAAATACATAAAGCTGAAAAGACTCTCCTCTTAATAGAGAGCCCAAGTTGCCCAAATAATAAAGCCATGCATCGAGTACCTCAGACCCATCTGCATTGAAGTGATCCAGTGCCTGTTTTCGGATTTCTCCCTTGATGGAACCATCCAGACGCTGTAAAAATAAACCACAAGAAAATCATAACGTCAGAAGATCAGCTACACTCAGAATAGAACACCAGACTTGCAACCTTTATTATCACCCAGTGTAAATATAACCACAGTGTAAATATAACCAGAACGATCTGGCAAAGTACTATGAAGGGGCTGTGCATAAGCAGCATACACTATGTAACTTGAGCTCTCCAGTTACAAACTCAAGGTCAGAAGCTTCTGATTCAAAGGGCTATCTGGGTTTATCCAAGAATCAGAATGACTACCAGGACCTATAAGGAGAAAAATGAAAACACAGCCTGTGCTTAGAGGCTTGGTTTACTTCTGTATTTGCCGGTATTGGGGAGATTAGCAAATTGTACCACTGGTCACCTAGCAATTAGCTCCTGCAGAAAAATGCTGTTTCTTAGGTAATGTGGTTAAAAATATCACTATTAAGTGCTATGTAAACCAAAAAATTACTTACATAATTTTTTTAAAAACTATTTTGTGGAATCACTGAAAAATGTTTAAAAAAAATCGATAACATATAACAAGTTTTCCAAAAACTACACTCTTGAAATCAGAGTAAAATGTCTAAGCAGCCAAATTACAACATCAATTAAAGAGAACCTTTGGCATTGACTAGGGCATACAATTTTTTTGTTAGAGCACAATGTCAATTTTAGATACAAAACAACTTTGTCATTGTAAAACTACCTAATATATAAAATAGAAATATTTTCTGTATGCTATATGTATAAAGCATTTCTTGCTATTTAAAGTCATTTTAACATTTTGTCTCCTTACCATCATGATTTGGGATAGAGTACTATGATACTTCATTTTACAAAAGGTAAAACTGACCTAAAGAGTGGCTAGCTACAGGCAGAGAACCTACATTTCTCCAGAGCTCTGCGACTGGATCAAAAGCCACCTAACTCAAGTCCACTCACATTTAGGAAGCTCCTTTTTTTTTTTTCTCATTGACTACAATTCTACTCAGAACCTTGAACCAAACATATGTTTAAATGAATCAGGATCACAGCCTATATTTGAAATCAGAATACTTTAAAGGGCCTCCCTTTAATATTCCCATTAATAGACGACATTAGACACTACCTAAGTCACTGATTACTGATTAGATATGATAGACCTGAAGAATCCCAGATGAATTATTCACTAGAGAGAAGAGTTACACATTTATTGTATGTGTGTGTGTGTGTTTGTGTATAGATGGAACCCAGGGTCCAAGGCAAACCTTCTACCACTAAGCCACCTTCCTAGGCTAAGAGTAATGCATTATTGATTTAGAAGACATCAAATGATTACCTAGAAACGAAAGCTCACAGCACTGACACACTAACTGATCCTTTTGCACTGTGCTGTTTTTTGATAACAGTCACAGATATATTAAGTTAAAACAGCTGTTAAAAGACCAAAGGAACTGGGCACAGTCATACATGTCTATAATGCCAGTTAAGGGGGAGGTTACGGCAGAATGATTCCAAGTTCAAGGCCATAAGAACTTGTCTCAAAACAAAAACTATAAAGTTCGGGGATGAAGCTCAGTGGTGTGGTAGAGAATTTTCCTAGCACACACAAGTCTCTGGGTTAAATCCCTAGTACCACCAAAAAAATGAAATAAAATAAAATAACATGACATAAAATAAACAAAGACCACATAAGATATTTTGAATGGAACAATGAATTGCAAGGTATTCTGATAGCCAATTTGTTCATAATTCTTAAAGCTAGGCCTTCTTAAAAGATAATCACTGACTCCAAGTTCCTTCAATACCAGTACCATTATAAGAGTTGGTAAAACAGTTAGTTCAAAGTTGAAAAATAAAAATAATTTAAAAAATAAACCTAAAGAGTTTGGAGTACAGCTCAGTGGGAAGGACATGTATTTATTTATCATGCATGTGGCACTGGGCTCAATCCCCAGAACAAAAAAATTAAAACATAACATATTAAAATATAAGGTTTACAAAAGTAAACCTAACAGCCAACACACAATAAAAATACTATGTTGTCAAAATTGCACACATCTGCGTGTCTATAAACAGGTCACAGATAAGCTTCTCGTACACTGAATACCTCTAAAAATATTATCCTGAACAAACTCTTTTCCCATAGAACATTACAAAATTATACTAACAATTCCACGGAGGGAAGACCATCACTACTTGCTTTGGGATACAGTAAGGTTTCAATTTCCCATGTTGTTCTTTGTTTCCAAACTCACTCCAATGTCTACTTCATTTATGCTTCTCTTTCATTTTCTCCCCGCCTCACCCTACCCCCCAATCTCTCTTGAATTTGGGCTTCTGAAATTGTGCTCACATCCTTCCTACTTTTAGCACAGACTTGGAGATGTACGATACTTTCCTCATGCCTAATTCCCCTTTCTCTGATCCTCTCCACCCCCAAAAAAGAATGATATTCACATATCATTTACATTACAGATTTAACCTAAATTGGATAATGAAGTAAAAACTGAGACCTCAAGCTAAATACGTTTTAGCAGGAAATTTTTTGTTTGCTACCTTAATAAGCCAAGTACTCCTTGTGTGTGTGTGTTGGGGGGGGGGTTTGCATCAACAAAGCTAATAAACTACCTTACCTGGAAAGGATAATGCTTAATAGTCAGGTACTCAGCCAGGATATCCAACATTCTCACCATCTGAGAGAAGATAAGGACTCTGTTCCCCCTTTCTCGAAGTCTTGTCAACAGTTTGTCTAAGAGAATCAGTTTCCCACTGCTCCTGATCAGGGACTGAAGATTAAAAACACATTCTAATCATCATGTTCAAACACATAACTACTGAAATGCTCTTTTTAATCTTGTACATGTGATACTATATTTGTTAGATTTTTTTTCCCCACTTATTTAACTTTTCTCATATGTTTAAGCTTCTTTTGATGCTTTCCTTGAAAATATTATCCAGGAAGAAAATCAATATATTTATAAAAGCACCTACAGAAACTAAACTCTTTGAAGAAAGTAACTGTGAACAATAGGAACTACATACCAGAAGAATCTCCTGTCCATTTTCCCTTTCATTTTCTTCAGGAGGTTTAATTAGATAACAATGGTTGCAGCATTTTTTCAGTTCCATCACAATATTAAGAAAACCAGACGTACTGCCTCTTGTTCCTTTGGCAAGAGCCTTATAATTCCTGGTCAGTATCCATCTGTAAATTAAAATGATAATGATACTATTAGACTCAAGGAAAAAAGAGTGTTATGGTACCTGAAGATACATGATATTATTAAAAAACCAAAAAGGACTAAGAGAAGTTTAAAAAGCAGGGAGGGTTTACCTTACATCTCCAGTCACTGAACTACAATCTCTCTTAAATGCTACTTACTCTACTTGATATTTCAACCACACTGAACACAGGGATAATAAAAGGAGATCTCTCTCTCTCTCTCTCTCTCTCTCTCTCTCCACACACACACACACACACACACACACACACACACACACACACACACAAAACAGATTATCACTGAAATGCTTTATTGCAATATGAAACTAGAAACAGGTCATGTAACAAAAAGACACTGGTTAAATAAATTAAGATAGACCATAAGTTTAAAAGCTATATACCCATTATACCTGTTGTAAAAAAGTATTTTTTATACAATAAATTCTAAATGACTTAAGTATGACTCATTCAAAATGGGAATGAGGGGAGGAGAAATAGACATATGTAGGCATACTCATGTGTAATTCGTAACCACAAACTCCCAAATATTTAAAATACTTTTCCCTTGGGACTGGGGTTGTAGCTCAGTAGTAGATAACTTGCCTTGCATGTGTGAGGCACTGGGTTTGAAATCTCAGCACCACATAAAAATAAATAAATACTGTGTCCATCTACAACTAAAAAAATATTTAAGAAAATACTTTTTCTGAGTAGTGAAATTTTCCTTTTATGTCTCTCAGCCACTTTTAGAAATCTATCTCAAGATTTTCACTGCAGCATTATTTATACAAGTGATGTATTTAAAGCAACTCAAATGCCACCACGAGGGAACTGACTAAATAAACCATATTACAGATCCACAATGGGATACTATACAACTGAAAACAAGTATCTTTATTATCTATAACACAGTGTGTTTCAAGTGAAAAAAAAAAAGGTAGAGAAACATACAGCTAAGGAGGAAATTAAAAGGTTAAAATGCACATGGGTGTATTTTTAAATAAAGACATTTAAAAAAAAGGTACGCATTAAAATGTTAAAATAACAATATTATGTAAAAAAAGAGAAACCAGAATGGAGGGAACAGGGATAGAAGGTAGATTTCTTTGAACATTCCAGATTTTGTATCTTTGTCTTTGGAATTCCAAACATTATATATAAATAATTAAAAAACAATATGATCCCTGAAAATGAAAACCAAAATAAGTAAATCTATGTATTCCATTGGTGGCCTAAACACACAGAAGAAAAACCATCTCAAGTGTTCAACACTAATCCATTTCTCATGATATATATTTTAAAATAAACAAATAAATTTAAACCTACTTTTATTATTCATATTTTAAGTGGTAGTCCTGGCACAGTTATGGATAGTATATACTGGGTTGATGTAGTTGAGAACTGGGATTTTTAGTATGGGTATAAAAGCCATAAGATCCAATACAACCTCTATAGTACAATATAAGTGCCTTTGGTATCTACAGATGCTCAAGTCTCTGATATAAAATGTAGTATTTGCATATAATTGATCCATATCCTCTTATATACTTTAAATCATATCTAGATTACTTTTAATACCTAATATAATGTAAGCACTATACAATTAGTTCTTATACCATATTGTTTAATTAGTGATGACAAGAGAGTTTGTACATGTTCAGTACAGATGGAAGTTTTTCCTGAATATCTTGATTCATAGCTGATTGAATCCCCAGATGCTAAGCCCACAGATAGACGGCCAAGTGTAGTATTGAATACCCAGATGCTAAGCAATTTGTAATGGTAGTTTTATCTTCAAAAATAAACTTCCTAATTCTCATCAATGAAAATGCTTGTCCAGCACAGATGTGGAAGCACATGCCTATAATCCCAGCTACTAAGGAGACTGAATCATGAAGATTTTAAGTTCAAGGCCAGCCTGGGCTACTAAGTGAGATCCTGTCTCAAAATGAAAATAAAAAAGGGCAAGGGTATAGCACCCCTGGGTTCAATCCCCAGCACTAAATACAAAAGTATCCAGCACACTGTAAAGAACACCTCTAGACCCCATTCTGTGATATCTAAGTACCATGCCCCATAAAACAGTATGCAGATTTTCTTAGATAAAAGGCCAAGTCTTGTTCCAAGGGAGGAAATATACATGATCAATCTAGAACATTTTATCATTCCAGAAGTGACCAAGCTAGCAACTAGTACAGGATGAGCATTACTAATTAAACATCCAAAATGCTCCAAAATCTAAACATTTTTATATGCCACTATGACACTACAAAAGGAAAATTTCACACCTGACTTCTTGTGACAAAACAGTTAAAATACAAGCTCACTGAAAATAGCATATAATGTTACCTTCAGGCTACGTATAAACGGTATGCATAAGTATAAAACAAAAGAATTTCATTTTTGTACTTAGGACCCATTCTCAAGATTTCTCATTATGTATACACAATATTGCAAAATATTAAAAAATTAAAATATGAAACACTTCTGGTGCTAAGCATTTTAGATAGGAATAAGCCTGTATTCGTGTTATGTCAATTTGAGTCAGATAGCCAACTCAAATTATTATCTTTTGAAAATGGCAAAAATCCAAAGTATTTACTCTGCCTTTTGAATTTTTCCTCAGTTTACATGGGGGAACTTTTTTTTAATAGATGTATTCAACCTTTAATGAAAAGCATGATAAATTCTGAATAACACTGTTTTGTAAACTCTAAGTGAATTAATGTATATAGGCAACGCTCTTCTGCTGATATCACAAGCAGAAAGACATCTCCCATGAAAGAAAATAACTTTGCATTCTAAGAAAGAGTTATGCTGAATCTGAGTCTAATCAAGCCTCTATATTTATATATGAGTGTATAAAACACACAAGTTCAGAGGAAAATGTTAATGATGCAATGGAGCTAAAATTGACAAAATCCAGATGTGAGAAAAATCTATAGAACATACAGTCAGCCTCTTCACACAAAAATTGATAAAACAAGGGAAGAAAAGAATTAAAATAAATGTAAGAGATATACAAACCAATCATAATAAATGGAGCAATGCAGATACCAAGACAAACAAACAAGTGTGTGTGTGTGTGTGTGTGTGTGTGTGTGTGTGTGTGTGTCTGTGTGTGAACCAGCAAAAGTAAAATTTACTGGACAATAAATGTTATGTAATTATTGATTTATCTTACAGTATTGTAATAACTATCAGCAACAACAACAAAAATGTCCTTATCTTTTAGAGGTACACACTGAAACATTTATGGCATGTTTATAGAATATATTTTAATACAATGGGGAGGTGCAAGAAAAGATAGCTAAACTAATATTGAGAGTGAGTTAATAATTTTTAAAGCTGGATTATGGGGTACATGAGTATGTACTATTCTACTTATGTCTTTGAAATGTTCCACAATAATGATTTTTTTAAAAAAAAATCACAATGAGGGGCTGGGAATATAGCACAAGTGTAGAGCATTTGCCTGGCATTTAGGAGGCCCTTGGTTCAATCCCCAGAACCACCACCAAAAAAAAAAAAGAAAGAAAAGAAAAAGGAAACAAAAAGAAAAAAGTCAGATAATTTTTAAAAATTAAAATCTTAAAGCCTATTACAAGCACATTATATATTGACCTCTGTCCCAAATCCATTATTTTGGTTTTAAGGTATTATAGACTAAACCAAATATATAACTTGCCTGTCACTTGGAATGCTAGAATGATCAAATATTCAACCTATAGCAAAATGGTGAGAGGTTTTTCTGAACCTTCACAAGCCCCAACTTACACCTCCACTGGTGAACAATGGTGTGCTCTAAATATTTGTCTCTTGTCTACGTTCCCTATCACAGCAAGGATTCTGGCAGGCACATATTCCATTTATTTTCATGTTCCCTGTAACTAGTAGCCAAGCACTTTGTAGAAGGTTAATAAATAATTTAATAAGTGACAGAGAAAAGAAATAATTACAAATAAATATTTACTTGTGTCTATTGGTAGGGGGAGTAATATGAAGAATGAACATATACTTCAGACCATTTACATAATAAAAACTGCAAATTCTCAGAGACAAAAAAAGCAAGAATACCTCTTTTCTGACCAAATATAAATTTCGACTTAATCTATAATGTGGCTTCAGGGGTTAAAAAAACACAAATTATGTCAAATATCTATCTAATGGCTTTACAGTACTGATCTCAATCACTTACGACCTAATCCAGAAAAAAAACTTGCTTACTTGTAATACTGTTTCTGAAGGGCCGACATCTCTACTCTGAGAATCTGTTCCACTTTGGCAGGAAGGGATTTCTCCACATCTTTTTTGACTCTCCGGAGAAGGAAAGGCTCTAGCACCTTATGAAGACTCTGGTAGCCATTTTCTCTTCCCTTTCCATGGTCTTCTTCAAAATCTTCCCAGAATTCAAACCTATGGACATAATGATCATATTTTTACTTAGTTACAGAAAGATAAAAGATAATTTTTACAACTAAAATTTCTTCTACAAGAAATCAAATGGGAAAAGAAAAAAAAACTGTTAAAACAAAATGAATCTTTCCCACAAAGAAAGACAAATTCTACCCATCAACTATCTCTTGAACAAAAAAGAAACAAAAAGGAAAAGGAAAATCAACTGAATTGATTCTATCAGTCTACACTGGATAATAGCAGATTTCTAATTCCTCAGATTCAATCAAGAGTTTATAAAATATTGTGGTAGATCATTCACTTATAATGTTAGTAAACATAAGTTATTCTCATGAAATGTTACACAAAACAATCATCAACTATCTTTTGATAAGCTACAATTTCTTGGGGAAATAAATGCAGAGATAAAAAACAATTAATGGCAATACTATTATAGTAAGTTACAGCTCAAAGGTAAAAGTTACATAACTTTTATCAATAATCTTCACAATACAGGTTAAAAAGTTAATGCATTATAATGATAATGAGCAAGATTATAGAAAAGACATGAAGATCAGTAAATAATCCACCTTTAATACTAACAGAACTTGGGGACATATTTCATTAGTGAATTCAGATAGTGCACTCATAATAATCCTACCTAAATGCTCCAATAAAAGTTTCTCATTTATAAATCTTAATCTACTAAAGGATCTGTTGCAGAAATCTAGAATGGGACATTATCACTACTTTCAAAAATAAAAAATGAGGAAAATTTATTTCATGAAGATTATGTGCTTTATCTCTCCACCATTGAAGCTCTTGAAAAAAATCAGCTTGGTTCTGTACTATTCTACTTACATGAATTAACTGAATTGCACAGGTAAAGGCACAATGTTCATTTACTGAAGCTAGACTTGGAAGCTGAACCACTGTCCTAACACCTGTTGTATGACACCAGTGGGGCTGTTCTGCTGAGACCAGTCAAATGTCAGACAGCCCAAACCAGGTGACCAACATTAAATAGAACTCAAAAGCATATGCCATCTGGGAGGACAGAAGTCAGAGACAGCATACCGACATGACAGTCTCAATAGTCCATTGTCATTTCTGAACTCTTAAATAGCCAAGCACTTCATCAGGTACTGCTAGGTAGACCAATTATCAGCCTTAACTACATTTGGCAAAGCCTGAAATATCTTCAGGGAAGTAGACAAAATATTCTCTTGTGGCATAAATCCAAAACACTTATTAGACGAATAAGAGTATAAACCTAAGTTAAATGTTTCAAGAACAAAATAAAATAAATGAGGAATTAAAACTAATAAAACTCAATTTTTAATATCAATGTTATTTTATTTTTAAACATAAGAACATTTATTGTAAAATGAATATCATAGTGGTGGACACAATATATCACATACAAAATTACAAAGTGACTGAAAATCAGTAGAATAGTTACTATCAGGTCATTTTCTAAATACCTAGGAGATCATTTCAAAAAGCTAATTTCATTAAATGATTATTATTTTAATTATGGTAGTCTAAAAAATTAAGCATAACCATTATAAGATTTACTTCCTACTATTTTAGGCAACAAATATTTTTATATGGCTACTGTATTCTTATTGTAGTAAAGGAGTTGTTATGAGATATAATTTTTTTAGCTACACATACTGAGGATATACACATATCATCCAAAAAGTTGTGAAATGTCAATAGTTGCTTTCCCTCTAAACAACAGAGATAAATAATTGTGACATAAACTGTATGGCCCACAGGCAAAAACTTATTTACTATCAGAACCTTTAAGGGGGGGGAAAAAAAAGAAACTTTAAGAAAGTTTGCTGCTTTGCAATGATAATTATCATATGTTCCAAAATATAAGATCATAACTGTGAATTCATGGCTCTCTATCATATCTAGAGATTATTTTAGAGACATCCCTGCTATCAACTTTTCTCTCACAAAAGTAGAAATGATTTTTTTTTAATTATCAAGACCTTGAACACTTTTTAAAAATTGGTTACTGTAGTGTTTTGAGAACAAAATTTTCAAAGAACAAAGATCTATTCCACAGAAAAAAAATAACTGTATGCCTAACTCCAATGCATTACTTCATAAATGATTCAGCTCAAAACTCTAGAACATATTACCTGAATGATAATAAATATCTAGCAAAAAAATCAACTCAAAATTCCTCTTTAATTACAAAGCAGGACATATGATTTTTCCCCAAAAAAACATAGCCAATTATGGATGGAATATGATGGATGCGGAACAAAAGAAGCCCAAATCCTTATGATCCACGTCAGCAGTCAGGTATACAAAAGTAAACCCTAGTAAGTATTCCTTGCTAGAAACTACATACCACATTCTACGCCTAAAAAGCAAGCATGGGGTGCTGGGGTTGTGGCTCAGTGGTATAGTGCTCATCTAGTATGCATGAAGCACTGGGCTCAATCCTCAACACCACAAAAATATAAAAATAAAGATACTGTGTCTACCTAAAACTAAAAAAAAAAATAAACATTTGAAAACAAAAACACCAAACATGGATGTTACCACTGTGCCTCATGATTCCTACTATGCAGGCGGCCTTAATGGTATTGTGAAGAAAGTACTTTTTCCTCTTAGAGCCTGAAGTTCAAAGGGAGTTGGCCTTGTTCCATCCACTTATTAGGTATATAGTATAAGACATATTTTTATAATCTAAAAATCATATTCTTATTAGTAATAAGAGACCTAAATATGTACCATGTATCAAAAAAATCAATATGAAAAAATGATAAAAAATTGGTTTAATATGCATAAAATTTCTTACCCATTTTAGAAAGATTAAAAACTAATAATTTATAAACTCTCCTATTTCTAATCCTTTGTAGAATTTTTTTTAAACCTTCATCTTATATAAAAACAAACTTTTATTAAAAAAATTTATGTGAAGGATACCTGTTAAAGAATATATAGCAAATTTTTTTTAAAAATTTTTTTTTTGTAGTTGTAGATGGGACAGAATGGTTTCATTTTATTTGTTTTTTATTTTTATGTGGTGCTAAGGATTGAACCCAGTGCCTCATGCATGGCAGGCAAGTACTCTGCCACTGAGCTACAGCCCTAGCCCCAGAATGTTTTAAAAAGAGACTGAAGCAACTGGGCTGGGTTGTGGCTCAATGGTAGAGCGCTCACCTAGCACGTGTGAGTCACTGGGTTTGATCCTCAGCACCACATAAAATTAAAGTTATTGTGTACACCTACGGCTAAAATAAATATTTAAAAAAAAGAGAGAGAGAGTGACCACTATTGACTCTCAAGAGCTCTAGGGAGGAAAAAAAAAGCATCCAGGTGACAAGCAAACAGGACAGACAAAAGAATAGTGATAAAAAGGGGCAGGGCCAGGCATGGTGGTGCATGCTAGGCATGGTGGTGTGCACCTATAATTCAAAGAGCTCAAGAGACTGAGCTTGAGACTGAGGCAAAGGATCGGAAATTCAAAGCTTGCCTCAGCAACTTAGCAAGGTCTTAAATAACTCAGCAACATCCTGTCTCAAAATAAAAAAATAAAAAGGATGTGGGATGTGGCTCAGTGATTAAGTGCCCCTGGTTTCAATCCTTAGTACACGAAATGCCCACCCCGAAAAAAAGAAGGGGTAGGTAGGACACAATATGATAGGACAGCCTGGAAGACATCATCAGGAACCCTTCAACCATAGCAGTTCTCAACTGGTGGCAAGTACCCCCTCCACCCCCAGTCTGGAGATGTTTTTGGCTATCATTATACCAAGGAGGAATTACTACTGGCATATAGTGTGTAGAAGCCAGGGGTACTGCTTAACATCATACAATGCAAATGACAACCCCCATGAAAAAAATTATCCTGCCCAAAACATGCGAAGATTCACTTTCTATTCTATTTCCAGGTGGGGGTGGGGTTCACTTTAGGCTTATCCTATCAACAGTAGTAGTGAAGGCAGCACAGCTAGATGGTGAAGTTTCTCTACTTCTCAAGAGTCTTAAACAAGTCTTCACCAAAAAAAAAGGTCAAGAAAGAATAGGCAAGGACGATAAATTTGTTGCTAACATGCCCACCTTATAAGAAATACTAAAGGAAGTCTCAGTGGCAATCTTAATCGACAGGAATAAGTCACTGGAAATGATAAAATACATGAAAGGTAATATAAATGTATTCTTTTTAAGTTTCCTTAAAAGACAAACCTGTATAAAACAATGATAATATCACTGTATTCTTTGATTTATAACATGAGGAGTAAAACTGGAATTGAAATAGAACAAAAATGTTATATTTTTAACAAAATTAAGTCAGGATTAACCTGAAGAAGACTGACAAATTCAGTTGCATAATCCCTAGGGAAATCAATAAGAAAATAATTTTAAAGTGAAAAATATTGCCAAACAGGTATTAATTAAATTGCACCCTTAAAAAAAAACTGAAACAAAAGGCAGTAAAGAAGAAACAAAAACAAAAGAGATATAAGACATATGGGAAACAAGTAACAAAAATAGATACAACCAATCAAAAGACAAAAACTATTAGTCTAGATAAAAGAGTATATCCAACTATATGTCATCAACAAGAGAGACATTTAGATTCAAAGAAAGAAATAGGTTGACAGTTAAATGATGGACAATGGTATAATATTAACCAGGAGAGAGCTGAGATGCTATAATAAAAATCACACAATAGAGTTAAGGAGGATTGGGGTTGGGGCTCAGTGGTAGCACACTTGCCTGGAATGTGTGAGGCACTGGGTTCGATTCTCAGCACCATGTATAAATAAATAAATGTCTAGCAACTAAAAAAAAAAAAAAGACTTAAGGAATAAGAAATATTTCTAAAAGTAACATGGGGGCTGGGATTGTGGCTCAGTGGTAGAGCACCTGCCTAGCACATGTAAGCCCTGGGTTCAATACTCAGCACGACATAAAAATAAAATTAAAATAATATATTTTTAAAAACACAGCACGGAACATCTCATAATACTAAAAATGCAACATACAGGACACAATAACCACTACATACATACTTATATATGTGTGTGAGTGTACATTTATGTAATACATACATATATACATACATATGCCTAACACAGAATACCAAAATGCATGAAGGACAACGGAAAGAAATCAACAATTCAACAACTGTGGTTTAAACATTTCACTCTCGGTAACCAGATAGGAAAGATAAAAACCTGAATAACGCTATTAACAAAGTTATCTTAATGGATATTTATAAAACATTCAACACAAAAAAAGTAAAGTGCATTATCTTTTCAAGTAGATGTGGAGAATTCTCCAGGATAGAAAACATATTAGACAATACATAAACATGAGTGTACGTGTGTGTTTTATGTTTTACTTGTTTCTTATATATAAACATATATAAATTCATAAAACATATAACAAGTCATAATAAATTCATTTAAAGCACTGTCTCTGACCAAAGACAACGTTAACTATAAGCCATTTGGAAAGTCCATAACTAAATATTTGGAAACAACAATCTTTTAAAAAGAACTCTTTTAAAAAATACATCAAAGAAATCAAAAATAGGGCTGGGATTGTGGCTTGGTGGTAGACCACTTGCATAGCACATGTGAGTCACTGGGTTCGAGTCTCAGTACTACATAAATATGCAAATAAAGCTATTGTGTCCATTTACAACTAAAAATATTTTTTTAAAATCACAAATAGATGACACTGAATAAAAACTAAAAACAAGATAACATTTATTGGGATACAGCTAAAGCACTGAAGAGAGTACACTTAAACCTAATTGTGGAAAAGATCTTAAATCAATAATCAAGCTGCACCTTAAGAGAAAAAAATAAAGTAAAAAAACAAGCAAAGGAAGGGAATAATCAGATGAAATAGAAAAAATAATAATAATTTTTTAAAATACAAATGAAGCCAAAGATTGGTTCTTTGAAAACATCAACAAAATTATTTAATCCTCAGCTAAAAATGACTAAGAAATTCCAGAAATTAACAAAATTAAAAATTTTGCTCACTGATCTTCAAAAATTAAAAGGATTATAACAGAATACTATAACTTTATGCCAACAAATAAAATTTGTTGGCATAAACATATTTATTTATAAATATGCCAACAAAATAGGAAGTTAAGTAAAAAGATCAAACTCCTAGAAAGAAAAATTGAATCAAGAAGATACAGAAAACATAAGTAAGAATATAGCTAGAAAATAAGTCATTAAAGATTTTCTCACAAAGAAGTCCAAATGGCTAGACTGGTAAATCCTACCAAATATTTAAAGAATAACATCAAACTTAAAAAACTCTCTTTAGAAAATAGAGAAGAATGCAACACTTCCAAATTCATTCTATGATCCTGATACTAAAAGATCTCTTTCTCTTACTTCTATCTGTATGTATGTCCATTTGTCTGTTTCTCTCTCTCTCCCACCCCTACACACAAACACACCAAAAAAAAAAAAAAAACATACACAATTCAAAATCAGATAAAATCTTTAACAATGTGTTAATACACTGAATACTAGAACACATATTAAATATCAAGTCAGATTTATGCTAGAAAGTCAGTATAATGTATAAAGAGTAACTAACATATTCTGCCATATAGGAAGAATAGAGAAAAAAATTAGATCACATTGGTATCTCAGTAGACAAAAACATACACAAGGGCATTTGACAAAACCCAACATACAGTATCAAACTTCTCAAAAACTCTGAGTACTTACTCAACCTGATAAAAAGTACCTGCAAAATATCTATAGCTAACCTCCTGCTACAGATAAACACCAATTCTACTCAAAATGGAGGGTTTTAGCCAGTACATTAAGGTAAAACAAGATTTAAAAATCACCCAAATAGTGGCCACGGTGATGCACCTCTAATCCCAGTGACTTAGAAGGCTGAAGCAGGAGGATCTCAGGTTCAACGCCAGCCTTACCATCTTAGTGAGGCTCTAATTACTGAGATCCTGTCTCAAAAATTTTTAGAAAAGGGGCTAATAATGTGACCCAGTGGTTAAGCGCCCCGGGATTTTAAGTAAGTAAGAAAGACTGGGGGTGTAGCTCAGTGGTAAAGCACCATTAGGTTCAATTCCCAGTATCAAAAAAAAAAGAAACATCCACATTAGAAAAGAGTAACAATGAAGATATCCTGAAAATACACATAAAAATAACCAAAGACTAAATGAATAAATAAACAAAACCTAATGGAAATAGTTACAAAGTTTAAAAAATCCAAGATCAATATACAAACTTTTAACTATAATTCTATCCTCAAATAGAATCAGAATAACATTAAGAAAACAATTACACCTAAAATGCAATCAACATTAAGAAGGAATAAATTTAACAAAAGCGTAAGACTTGTACACTGAAAAGTACTAAAAGCTATCAAGAAAAATTATAGAACATCTAAGTAAATTAAGAAAAGCTTCCCCCTTCCTGTGATCATGGATTAGAAAACTCAATATTATTAATAATTCTACTCAACTGATATAAGATTCAACATAATGCACACTAAAATTCCAGCAAGTTATTAACAAACAGATCCTAAAGAGTGCCAAAGTAATTTGGGGAAAAAAAAGTGAAACTCAAACTCATATTTCTCCATTTTAAGAAGTAGCATAAAGCTAAACTAATCAATATGATATTGGCCAAGAGCAGAAATATGTTATTAATAAAACAGAAATAAATTATTACTATAGTCTCAACTAATTTTCAACAAAAACAAAGAAACTTATAGAGAAAAAAAAATTCTTTACAACAACCAATATTAGAAGATTTTTCCAGATTCCTCTGCAAAAAAAAAAACTTCACACTGTAAACAAAAAGTAATCCAAAATGGGACATAACATGAGAATTAAAATGTCTAGAAAGAGACTGTGATCTTTCATCAGACAAATCTGTCTTAGATGCAAATCATGCATTGATAAGTTATACAGAATTTTTAAAAGAAACACTTTAATTCATAATAAAATAATCCAATTTTTTAGAAATAGCAAACAATTTGATTAGACTTTTTTCTAAAGATACATGAATAGCTAACAACAACAAAAAAAGTCCAACATTATTAGTCATTTTGAAATTTAAGTCAAAACAACAAGATGCAAAATCACCAGAATGTCTAGAATAAAAGACTGAAAATAACCTAAGCACTGTTGAAAATAGAGAGAAACTAAAACATTCAAACATATCTGGTAGAAATTAGAATAGTATAGTCACTGGAAAATAACATGGTACCTTCTAAAAAGTTAATGGAGGGGCTGGGGTTGTGGCTCAGTGATAGAGTACTTGCCTAGCATATGTGAGGCACTGGGTTCAATCATCAGCACCATATAAAAATAATAAAAAGGTTTAAGAAATAAAAAGTTAATGGAAACTTTTCAAGCAACCCAGCAATTCTACTCAAAAGTTTCTAACAAAGGAGGAAAAAACACAAGTCCACACAAAGAAAAAAATATCCAAAATATCCCACCAACTGGTGATTGAATATGCCTATGATGAAAAATTATTACCCAATTAAAGAGAAAAACTAGGACATGAATGAATTTCAGAATGACATGAAAATGACAGAAGTACAAAAACAAAAAGACTACATATTAGTAGCATTTTCCAGTAAATGGATGGAACTAGAGACTCTCAATGTCAAATGAAATAAGTCAACCCCCCCAAAAAAAGGCTGAATATTCTCTCTGATATACAGATGCTGACTCAGAATAGGCAGGTAGGGTGGAGTGGAGGTTCACCGAATTGGACAGGGGAGAATAAGAATGGGAAAGACAGGGGTAGAATGAATCAGACATAACTTTTCTATGTTCATACAGTAAATACATGACCAGTATAACTACACACCATGTAAAACCACAAGAATGGATAATTATACTCCATGTATGTATGATGACAAAATACAATGTATTGTCATGTTTAAATAAAAAAGGAAGAGAGAAAAAGAGAAAGAAAGACTACATGATAGGATTCCACATACATGAAACCTCAATAAAAGGTTTCTCTCTAGAGACAAAAGTTTATCTGTAAGATAAACTTAGGAAAGAAGAAACTTTTATGAACTTTTATGAATGCTCTAACCCTCAATTAAGCTGAGAGACAACTCTAAATATTGAATACAACACTATACTCACTATATGGTATTAAAATTATATCTCAATGAAATTTCTGATTTAAAATTAAAGTAAATGACACGTAGGAAAAGGGATCATTTTGATGATTTTCATTAGGTAGTTCAAATGCCTTGCTCAGTGAATGGCACACAGTAGACATTCAAATCTTTTCTGAGTTAAAATATATATGTGGAGCATTTACTTTTCAAAAGCACATGTATTAACTGTTGACTGCCTTCTGGTACTATTTTGGACAGTTTACACCAGCAATGAATACAGGCAAACAGGATCCCTAGTATTTTTGCATGCATATTTTAATGACATGAGACAAAGAGATGCTATATAGAAAATAAAACAAGATAGGGAAGACAAGATGCCTTACAGGGTACTTGAAGTCAGGTAGTTGAAGAAGAGCTCTGAAAGAAGGCAGTTATAAAAAATGAGGCAAAAATATTAAGGTGGCTGCATGTAAAGGAAAAACAGCACTCTAGACAAGACAAAAGAATAATTGCTTGGCATGTTTAAAGGACAGAAGATGGCTATACTAGCTGAAGCATAATGAGGAATGGAACAAGTATGAGTCAGAGTACTGTCACGTGGCCAAATTGAGTAGAAGTCTCCAAAATTAGAGTAATAAGTTTAGATTTCATTCTAAGTATCACTTAATACCACCATTAGTTACGTTTTATAAAATGTGCATACCTCTCCTATAAAAAATTTTCCAATAGGGACATTCCACAATTCTTTAATAATAATTGAATATGACCTAAAGTTAATGTCTATTATCAATGATTTAGATTTAAGCAGGAATGAAAGTGTACACCTGTAATTTCAGCTACACAGGAGTCTGACATAGAAGGAACATAAGCTGGAGGCCAGTCTGGGAAACTTAAAACACGCTCAGAATAAAAAAAATAAAAGGCCTGGGGATGAAGCTCAGTGGTAGACTGCTTGCTTTGCATAAGCAAGGCCCTGGATTCAATCCCCAGTACCACAAGAAAAATAAAAAGATTTAAATTCAAAATCTGTTGTAATGCTTGTCAGATTCTGTACATTATATACTTGATTTCTATGCTACTATCTTATAACAATATTAAGAAGGTCTGATTGTTACCTATCTAACAATTATTTCCCAAATGCTTTAATTTGACCTTTTAGTAGACAATATGCTTTCTTCTTTGACAAACTAATTTCTATGTCCTCTACTGCTTTTGGGCAGGGTTGGGATTGAATCCAGAGGCACTCTACCAATGAGCTACAATCCCAGTCTGATTTACTGATTGATTGATTACTTGTTTACTTTTTTATCTACTTATTTTAGCAACAGGGTCTACGTTGCAGAAGCTGGACTTGAACTTGCAATTCTCCTGCCTCAGCCTTAATCCCTGGGATTACAGGCATGCACCACCATGCTTCAGCCTTCTATCACTTATAAAGATTTTTATAATAAAAACTCCTGCCTCAGTTTAATGCTTTGCTTTCCCCAAAACTATACCCCTAAAGCCTATTAAGAATGTTAAAAAGCATTGGCATTTCAGACATTCTAGCATCTTTTGAAATACACAGGAAGGAGCTTACTTCTCCGGCATAATAAAGTGCAGCAAGGACCAGAGCTCCTTGAGGGAATTCTGAAGAGGGGTTCCCGTAATCAGGAGCCTATGGTTGGACTTGAAATCAATCAGAGTTTTATATAATAAAGAGTCATCATTCTTCAACCGATGGGCTTCATCCACTCCCAGAAAGGCCCAGTTAATACTGCCCAGCACAGTCTAAAGTAGAAACAAAACACAACGAGCCACCAAGTCAGAAAGGAACCCAAAAGTGCTTTCAAAGTGTTAATCATCTCTGTACAAATACCATCACAAAGGTGTACCTAGACACATTTATTCTTCAGTCTTAATAATAGGACTCTCAGACACATTTATTCTTCACTGATTTAGGCCTCTTCCATTTATTCGCTTAGTTTCCAGATTGGTACCTACTCAAAAGAGTATATCAGCTAAAAAGTAAAGGTGGATCTCTTACAGCAGGTACTATTACTGCATGTCCCCCCTCACAAAAAAAAAAATTGGTATGCTGAGCAAAAATAAAATAAAAACCATGATTTTGCATTTTTTTAATAAAGATTGTTTTCTTGCCTAATTAATTACCTTCCCAATTTTGAAGCACAGAAGTCACCGGATTGAATTTATTTGTACTTACTATTAACATATAAACCTCTCAGTAATATAGACAGGAGATATTTTAAGAGCTTAATTTTTCTCAGACATTTCTAGAAAAATACTTCCAACAATGATATGATGGGAAATACTCAAAATAGCAACCTAAATTCCCCTTCAACTTAAAGGTTCTGCTTTCTATTTATAACCTTAATATTCTTTGAGAAAGTTTTTTTCATTTGGCAGCACAAAAAATAACATGACAAATGGGAGTTTAAAGGCACTAGTATTTGGACAAGTCAAACTAAACAAGATTTAGCTTAAGTATCAATTACACACCTTATCTTTTAAAAGGATCTCATATGTTGTTATAAGTGCATTGAACTTGAGCCTTTTGGTTTGAGAATGAATCCATTCATATTCCCGTATCTATAAGAAAAAATGGCAATTAAGACACAATTTCTGCTTCTACCTTTTTAAATCATACAAGTCATATGACAGATGCAATAGAAACATGTCAAATAAAAAAACAAATCTAATCAGAATTTAGTAAATAGCCAATACATTCTGAATTAAGAAACCAAAGTATAAACAGTAAGAAAATTAAAACATGGATCACTAAGCAGTAAAAACTTTATTGTCAGAATTTAAATAAACTGACTAAGACATATTTGTCAAAGAAAATTCATTTAATTCATCAGCAATAGATAGTTCCCAGATCCCTAAAATTTTTTAAAAGAAAAGCCATTTAGTTATTCTTTGTGTAGGGCAATACTTTAAGAAGTACAACAAATTCTAACTTCTAGCTCTATAAAAATTTAATTTTATCATAAAATAGAGATATGTGTACCCCAAGAAAAAGAAAAGGGAGGCTTACAGGATGAAAATATAATTTATCATGAATAGGAAATAATGTCAATGTAAAGGAATACAAAAACTAACATATCTGCACAGAAGTATGACCATTCAGCAAACACAATGACTAAAGATTAAGTTCCTACAGTTTGTCAAGTTGGAAACCAGCAATCTGGACAATGAGTGCTTGCAGGAGGATCACCACCAAACAGAAAAAAAGATCAAAGAACACTTCACTAACTCATCAATCTTTCAGTTCACTTTCTTTGTTTACCTTCATCCTTAGAAACAGTGTTTAAAGCTGTTTTGCACAACGTTCTTTTTCTCTTTTAATAGTTAACAAATAATTTAACAAAGCTAACAACTACTATATTTTTAGTCCAAATCAACCCAATGAAATCTGCTAGGGTTTATAAGTTAGGCAATTTTAATCAAAGTATTTAATAAATATAAATTTGAAAGCATGACTATGTGATTATAGCACACATCTAAAATGTTTGAGGATTCCTAATGGCTTGCTCTTACTATAAGGGATCTCCCCCAAAACAAGTTTACATACAGTAGTAAAAGACGAAAGTTCTGGGACCAGATCTTCTGTGTCCCATCTCCAATTCTGCCATATTCTAGCTGGTCTAAGAACAAGTCTTCTCTGGGTTAATGTTTCTTGAGTCAGTTGGAAAGACTATCACAAAGGTTACAGGTAATATACATAAAACCCACAAAAGGCCTTGCACATGCTTTTTTAAAAGTTAGCTATTATGAAGGAAAGATCTGCTGGGCAAAAACAAATCTGCCACTGTGTTCTAAATTCATGACACCCAATATCAAATTTGCTAGCAAAATATTCTCATTTCTGCAACCCTAAAATATCCTTTGAATTTACTTCTTCTTTGTAAGTTATATAACCTCACCATTTGAAAAGGTCAGGAAACAAATTCTAAGAACATGACTATTTTCAGGAATGTATCTCTACTCAAACAATATTAACTTTATCTATAACATGTCAACACTATTTTGTAATCTTGTATCTTAAAGGTATAAAAAAGAACAGAGAAGAAAAATAACACTCAAATACAGATAAGTTCTCATTCATGTATTTACTGTTTCACTTCGTTAAACACTAATCATGTTTCAAAGAATATCTGAGCTGCGTTTATTTTTATACACAAAACTCCTAATATTAGGAATATAGCACAGTGTCACAATAATAATTTTCCCTAAGTCCTGACCAATAACTCTACAATGGGTTTAGATCAATGTCCAATATACATTTATAAGACAGATTCTATCCCAACTCTTTTTGTTTACACACCGTATTTCTGCTCATCAGGTCACCTATGTAAACCACTACGTTAATCTCTGGTGCCCAGATTTCAAACTCCCTCTGCCATGAGGTGAGGGTGGATAAAGGGACGACTATAAGAAAGGGTCCATACAGCTGGTGTTGGTGGAACAGGTAGGACAGGAATGATATGGTCTGGATGGTCTTTCCTAGGCCCATTTCATCAGCAAGAATTACACTGTTATTTCTGCAGAAAAGAAAAAAGTAAAAACAAGGCAACCATTAGTTCAAATGATTTATAGTACATTCAAGATGTGAACTACTATGAATGCCTGGTCAGACTACATTCTTTATTTTGCAGTTAGGATTATGAATTATATTACCTTCCTTAAATAATATAATTATTTTCCTGTTAATAGAGAAGGCAGAACTTATACACACATATAAGTTTATGTTTGCATCCCATAAACAGAAAATACAAGCAGACCGGTTATAGCCACTACTGGTGAATCCTACAGTCTGCCACTCACATGTCTTAGCTCAAATTACCCACACTATTCTTCTACATACTACTGGGTTAATAAAACATACACTATTCCCTAATCCAACATGCTGCAAGTGCACAGGTCTTATTTTAAATACACCACAGTCTAAGGAAGGGGTAAGCTGTAGATCAGATTTCTGAACCTCACCTACCCCTACACTAAGTGACTTTATCAAAGAAAGAAATCAGGATTCTCTCTTTTGAACAAGCACCTTTGGAAATTCTAATGCAGGTGTTCCTTAGACCATAGTTTAAGAAATACTGCTCTAAGAAATTGCCTGGATTTTAATAGGGTATTAAAAGGGGGAAAAAAATTGAAGAAACGGCTACAGTTAGGAAAGTATGTTTGGCAAATACAAAGTAGCCCATCTGGCAGGAAATCAGGAATCTATGTATGATAAAAAGGTTGCAAATATTACTAAAAGGTTCTTTACGATAAGGCCACCTATGGTTTGTACATATATATGCTTAACCAATGAACCAGAGAGGATTAAAAGTAATAAACAGGTTCAAGGCAACTTAACTGTGTAGAAAACAAGACATTTAATTGACCAAGAAAAAAAAAATTTAAAGTACACTGTCCTCCGCTACAGAGTAGCTAGTTTTAGAAGGAAAGTACCGATAAGAACAAAGTAGACCACACTGAGACAAAGAATGAAGAAGCATACCTCTGAAATCTCAGATACACCAATTTTCTGTATAGTTTAGACAGAGTATATTCCTTGATTTAATTTCCCTCTCACTTTCCTCACCTTTCCACAATATTGAATAGGAAGCAGGGTTAAGCTTCTCCACTATTTCTTCTTCCTAACAAACTGCCACTGTCAACATACACAGACTAAAGTAGATTTGAACTGATTCACCTGTTTTTCTGAAATCAGACCAAAATATGACATTACTTAAATGTAATACTCCTAGAACCAGGGCCTAACAGCTGCTTGGGTCCTTTGCAGTTGGTTTTTAATTCTTCGGTTTGAAGTTTTTAAAAAGGCTGTCCAAAGACTGTACAAAAAACATTTTGGGACTTTGGACAAAGTACACGACACATTTGCTCCTAAGAGACCTCAACTGAAAAATAAAAATGTTAAACATAAAATTTCTTAAGGCTCCATCTAAGTTTTTACCGATGCTGTAGAAAGATCAGGAAGCACTCTCCTCTGAAAGGAAAATCATTTTCAAGCCATTAGAATGTTTTTATCAGACCCATATTCTCAGACATATGAACTGAAATTCCTTGAGATATCTGATTTTTTTAACTGAATATTAAATATTGTATTAGATTTTACAGAACAAAGTATAGAAAGTGGCTCACTCAGGAAACAGTCACTGTAAAAGTATCTCTATAACTAAAAATCTTCTTTTCAGCACTGAGAAAAAATTTACAAGTATTTATTTTTCAACTGTAGTTTAACTCTGAAATAAGGATTTCTGCCTTAGTATAAAATAATTAAGAATTTCTGAGTTGGCATATAGGGGATGGGATGTACATCAGAATTAAAGATACTTTCACACTGTACATTCCACAAGGACAGAGAAGCCATGTCTGTCTTTGTTCACTGTTAAATTCTTAAGGATTCATGGGTCCCCAGCTCTTAGTAATTAGGGTAGCAATAAAGAAATGAAAAACAGTAAACAAAATGTCAAACATATTTTCAACCTACTTGCACCAGGAATGAGCAAGCCAGTTGAGACCTTCTAGCTGATAATCTCGGAGCTCCAGATTTTCCCCTCCTAAATATGCTGGCTGTTTCTTTAAAGCTACAAATCGTGGTCTTTGCTTCAGGGCCTGAAAAACAAAAATTAACAAGGCCCAGCTCTGAGAAAATTTTCTCCTTGCTCCTAAGTTAAAATGCTAGCCACAAATGTATTCTATACCAAAACACAAAAATTCAAATCTCACCTATGAATCACCACTCCTATACTCCACCACCCCTTTCTTGATACTCTATTTCCCAGAATTCATCCTGAAATAAAATATTTCTTAATGAAATTAGCTTCTTTCCTAAAAGGAGTATGTGAACAACATTAAAGAGTTCTTCAATATGACATCATCTCTACTTTATGGCATTCAGTCTCCTATTTTCCCAGTTATCTTTATGTTATCTTATTCTAAACAGTATAAAACAACAAGAAAGTCTATTATCTAAACGCAGCTAAACATGTAATCCTGTAATCACCATAATAGGATTTGTAAATTCTGAAATGTAGCCCAACTATGGGAATTTAATTCTCTGAAGGAAAAGTTGCCAATTTCACTACCAAAGGTTTTAAGAATAAATAGCATTCTAATAAGGCCAACAAGTCTCTGGTTTGCACAAAATGCAGATTCTGTGGCCAAATCAATGTAGAAAACAATGGATCAAAAGTTATACAAATTTCTAGCCAATTGGTGCATGCCTGTAATCCCAGTGGCTTAGGAGGCTGAGGCAGGAGGATACTACTTTTATTCAAAGCCAGCCTCAGCAACTTAGCGAGGATCTAAGCAACTTGGCAAGACCCTGTCTCTAAATAAAACATAAAAAAGAGCTGGTGATGTAATTCAATGTTTAAATCCCCCTCGGTTCAATCCCTGGTAACAAAAATAAGTAAATAAATAAGTTATACAAATTTCTTTACTTATTACTTTTCAACATTTAACCATGTGTGCTTTTGGTATGGATTTACAGGAGAAATTTATTCAGAAATGCATCACAAAGTTATTTGGCCACAAAAGTCCTCTTTCTAAGGACATTTGCCTATATGTAGAGCCTATTCTGAGAAACATCAAGTGGTGGTGCACACCTATAATCCTACTCAGAAGCTGAGGCAGGAAGATCACAAGGTGAAGACCAGCCTGGGCAATTTATCAAGACCCTGTCTCAAAATAAAAATTTTTAAAAATAAAAAAAAAAAAAAGAGCTGGAATGTAGCTTCAGTGGAACAGGACTCCTGGGTTCAATCCCCAATACCAAAATATAGATAGATGATAGAGAGACATAGATAGATAGATAGATAGATAGATAGATAGATAGATAGATAGATAGATAGATATAAAATCCTAACCAGTTTTTGATAAGGTATCAATGATTTTGGCTCTCCAAAGGGCAGGTACCTGGCAATGAATGGAATCTGACACCTTACTCTCACCCTCCAAACAACATCCATCCACTCCTGCCAAACTCACTCCATGATTCTCACATCCAATCCTTCATGTCACCACTAGGTCCCTTGCCCTCGTGCCAATTCTTCATTCATGGATTTCTATATCTAACTAGCTGGGTCTTTTGGCTCCAGAATCTCCTATATGCTGCCAGTAGGTGAGCTTTCTAAATAAAATAGTACTTTTATTCTGTTGCTCTCCTTAGCCAGTCACCAACACCAACAGAAAAAAGTCAAAATTCCTTTTCTTCAAGATAGTTAAGACACACATACTTTAATCTAAATGTACTCAAATTTATCTCCCTTTCCAACACAGGGGTCTGGTAGTTCCCTATCATGGTGCAAATATCTTTCTCTTGGTACCTTTCATGGGAAAGCAATACCTTAGGTCCCAATAATATATCCATCACAAACGAATATATTCTTCAAGAAAAATAGGCAGTTCAGGCACCATGATTTCCTCTTAAAACTCCTTTAATGAACACTGAAGCTCAGCAAATTCTACCTCTGTACTTCTCTGACCACAGCCTATCTCACACTTACCTGACTTGCAATAACATGCTGACATTCACAGGTAGAAATGTGGTGCTATTTACATGACTCTCAATTTCTCAGAGACAAAGCCTATGTCTGATAACTACATTTATTACTCTAAGAACCCAAGTATATCACTTTTCCAGATGGAATAAATTCCAAAGAAGAGGATTTGTACAGTCAATATAGCATATAAGAAAGGTTATATGTGTTTTAATTTTTTAGTGTCGATAGGTCTTTGTTTATTTTTATGTGGTGCTAAGGATCGAACCCAGTGCCTCACACATGCTAGGCAAGCACTCTACCAATGAGCCACAACCCCAGGTTACATATTTAATTTCTAACTTAAAATTCAGAGACACCCCCTTCCTATCCCCTCTAAGTACCTACATCTTCTAAGTATTACTTACTAAAGCAAACACATTAGGCAACTCATCCTCTGCTTTTTCTATAATTTTTTTTTATGTCACACCTAAATCCTCTTTCAATTCAAAATGGGAATCATCATTTACTCTTGTGATAATATTACCTTTTAGTATCTAGTCATTAAGCCATTATATCAGTACATTTTTCTCCTGAAAAAAAAACAAAACAAAACAACCTCATACCTTGCATTCTCTTGTTGGGATAGTTTTTGAGTTGTTCCTACTATGGAAGCTGTCGATGCAGCTCTGGAATTTCTTTCCAATCAGGGCCTCATCTTCCCAGCTACACTCTGAATAGGGAAGTCCCATCCATTTGCAGAGATACTCAGGTTCATTGGAAGGTGCTGGCTTCCGAGTATGAGCTATTTTATATGTAAACATTGATAAATCAACAACTGTCAATTAAAGGTGGAGAAAAACATTCCTTTTTATGCAGAACAAATGAAACACCATGTGGCAAAACTATACTCTGCAAAACATAAAGTGCTTTTAAATACTGAACAATGTTTATAAATAAGATCTCTTGCTCACCTGGAAAATCTGTTTGACCCAATGTAGATTTACTTGTCTTCACAGCTAAAACAAATGCAAAATAAGAAAAGTTATACTCATACCAAAAGAGAGACAGGTTCTAGGAATAAGAATACATATATACTCTACTATCTCACATCTTAAAAAGTCTTGTTCTTATCTCCTTCTCAAGCTATTGCCTCATTTCTCCCTTAAAATAAAACTGCCCAGGAGTTGTCCATAACTTTTTTCCATCTCTCATTCTCTCTTGAACACACCAAAGCAGACATGCATCTCACCATTTCATGGCTCTTTTTCACATGTGCCATACCTATTACTGAATTTAGGATTAAGTCCCAATCCTCACCATCTTTCACCAACAACATTTAC